>NC_060890.1:17956999-18326999 GCF_014805685.1 Silurus meridionalis
TGTGTTACATGCTTGGGTGTCGCCTCGTTCACGTTTAGTGTCCTTGTTGGTCACTTGTTTGACCGCTGAATGATTTTTGTCATTATTTTCATTTATTCACGCCTTCTATCCAGAGCAACATTGGTTCCTGTTTCTAGACAGTAAAAGATTTCATACCTGTGGGTTTTTTTTGTTTGTTTGTTTTTTTCTTCCAGAATGTGTTTTTGTCATCTGTTTACAGAGAGGTTGCACTCTGGTTGATTCGTAAGCTTGCGCTCCTTATTCAGGTCGAAGTCTTGTAGCTCTGACACAGAATTGTCCCTGAGCTGGTGTGTAACAGGATGCTCACGTTATAAGGCAGCAGTTGATGCACCGTGGGCCAAGACGTCGCTTTAACACACATTTCTTGGGGGCTAGAATTGCGATAATGGCCTCGTCAAATACCGTCTTCAAGCCTTTCTGCGTCAGGGCTGAACACTCCACGTAACAGCAGGCACCAATCTACACACATGCACCAAATGGTTATAAATCAGAACAGCACCGTTTTCTGATCTTAATTACCAACAAGGAGCTTAATATATTATTACATTTTTACTTTATCTGCTTTAATAGTTCAGGTGAGAAACAGTCATGTCAGGTACTTTCTTTGGGGCAATAAATATTAAATAAAGCTTAAACTATGACAGTCTTTTTAATAAATAAAAAATTGCCATTACCTATAATATGGTGAATAATATGGTTTGGGACATGATGCTAATTGAAAATTGTGTCATCTTAATTTTGTCCACAATCCACCAGCAGATCTACAGTTAGAACTAGTCTTGGCTTGTCCTTTGTGCCTTACCTCCTTTGCCAACTTCTGCCCCTGTTCTGTCACAATGGGCTTCTCCTTCACATCATTCAACTTTGTAATGGTCTTGGGATCATCTCGCAGATCAATCTGTAGCACGGAAGAGAAAACAAAGGAAAGTGTAAGAGGAGGGAATGTCTCAGTTACGGTTTTCAGTCTCAAAATCTAGAGCAAATTGAAACAAATCCAAAACATTTTCTGAAGGCAGGAAGTGAAGCGAGTGGTTAACTATGTGAGCATGTGGTCTATGAATCTTTATTTTCAGGGTGGTGGACGGTATTCCATATGTCGAGGTTTGTTTTTAGAGCAGAAGGCTCCAGGATATCTGACCCAAAGCCAGATGCTGGCATTCATCTGCACACACTGCCCTTTGCCCTAAAAAGCTCCTTTACAGTTGACTGAAAGGATCTCAATCTCTTCATATCTTGGTTTCTGTGTATGCATCATCAAAAAGCCTACATTTATATATTACATGAACAGTATGTGTCCTTCAGGGTATTAAGCTACAGCTCCATAATAAACCTAACAATGTACTCAGGACTAGAGCTGCTTAGATAATGACTAAAGTACAACTAGTATGTAGTTACAAGTAAAAAATATTGGATATCAGCCATGTGTTTAACGGCAATGTGGATTTGGTGAATTTATATTGCCTCTACTACGTGCACTCAGAATTTTAACTAAAACATAGGAAAGAAACTGATGGATATTTTAAAGTTTTTCTTAGTCTCATCAGACCACAGGACATGGTTCCAGCAATTCATGCTCTTGGACAGAGGCTTCCTTTTCGGAGGACGGTCATGCAAACCGACCTGTTGCATTGTGTGGTATGATCGGAGCACTGACTAGCAGACCTTTTGCAACCTCTAAAGCAATGCTGCAGCACTCATGCGTCTGTTTTGTGAAGCAGCTTCTGCACCTGACGCACAGCACGAGGACTCAACTTCTTTGATCGAACCTTGTGAGGCCTTGAAAAACCAGGACAGGGTTACCGATCTTCTTATAGCCTAGGGATTCAAGAACACAAGATCTTCCACGTTGGCATTTGTAAACCATGACTTGATGGAGTTTACTTTGTACACAGGGCCATTTTTATGCTCCAACAGGTTTCTCTTCAGTTCCAGTGAGGGAAAATATAAAGTTACAGCATACAAAGGCTTTCTATACAATTGTATGCTTCCAACTCTTTTGGCCACAAATGGGTATGAAAGCCTGATGTCCAAAAAAATGTTGCCCAAAAAAAGTGTAGATTTTTGTTTTTGAATACAGTATTTCCAGTGAAAACCTGAACATATATACACAGAGCTTCTGGCAGTTATAATGTAGCATATTTTCTGGACAATCTCTCCCTGGGTAACAGGTGACATCACTAGCACTGTAATGACCAGTCTATCCTATATTAATAGGCTGCAGTTGTTGAAGGACAATCATTTCTGATTAAACAGGTTTCTCCCTCAACAGATTGAGTGAGCAAGTCATTAACAGTCTCTCCATGTTTGTCAAGCAGATGGAAAGTCTAACACAGAATCACAGACTGTTGAGTTATATAAAGCCATGTGGGATATATATATGATCCATATCTGATATTTGTAGACAAGAAATGATTTGTCCATCGCAGTAGTGTGTAATAAAAACCAATGGTGTACAATGTCTGAGAAACCAATGAATTCCTCTTATACCTTTCCTAGAACAGCTATAACCAGTCATTCCCTCACCAGCCTGCAGCTTGACATGTTACCAAGACACTGAAAAGCCACCCAACGAGAAACTTTTCCCACATCTCAAAACTCTAACATCTGGAAAATAGCCTAACCATCGATGCTGATACTGGAGACTCCTTCAAACATTGCTTTTACCTGGAGTGTCTGCTCTATAAAGGTGAATGAGAAAGAGCTATTTTACCAGAAGAATAGGAACACATTAGAAATCGTGAATTCATAGAAACTTGTGATTAGGCTTACAGTCAGATCTACTGTGTAAACATGCTGTTATAAAACAGTTTCTGACCAATCAGAGTAGAGCATTCAACACTGCAAGATAAGATTCTGTAAAACTTCCACTCAAACTGCACAGGTAATTTTTTTATGTTCTGGCACAATTAATGAAAACAGTATTACAATATTAGTCAGCAATAATCAGACACCGAGTTTGTCATGGCAATGCAGTCTGACAGCAAACCTCTCAAGGGGACACTTTCCAATGTAAAGGAGAATACCTGAGTGCCAATGAGCAGGTAGGGGACATTGGGTGCACACTCCTGCAGCTCAGGGACCCACTCCTCCCTCACGTTCTGGAAACTGGCTGGATTCACCACCGAGAAGCAAATCAGGAAGACATCAGTCATGGGGTAAGACAGGGGACGGAGGCGATCATAGTCTTCCTATAAAGAGTAAAAAGAAAACACACATGAGCAGGCTGAATTGAATTGGTTTAAAGATAATAGCAACAACCTCTTTCCTGTAATATCTACCACATCTGCTACGTAGGTTTGATTACTGCAGATGTACATTTTTTATATTCATTCCCACAACAAGAAATGTGTTTACTCAATACAGTAGTACTTCACACATTTCTCTAATACACTGGTCAAAATGATAAAAACCAAAACAAACAAAAAAAAAAACAAAAAAAACATTAAAACGTGACCTTTGGAAATTCGACAACAATTACAGAGAGGAAGCATGTGGTTATTTGCTAGTCGTACGAGTCTGAAGGTACATGTATTATACAAAACCTGTGAGAACGTGTATTAAATCTGAAATTACTTTTAACTCTTTTAACCGTACTTTTAAGTGTTAGGGAAAGGTTGGATAAAACCGAATATGAAATGTCCAAAGACCTTAATGTAAGAGTAATAGTTAAATCTCTTAAACTCTTTATGATGGAATTTGTTGCCCTTCGACACCATTATAAATAAGACTGTGAAAAGAATGGATTTTTAATATTTTCTTCCCTCTCTTTCAGTACAGGGTTAGGTTGTGGAAAATCCTGCTTGTGATAATCTACCTAATAGATGAAGATTAGGCTGAAAAAAAACACTAAACAATTGCTTTAAGCCTAGGAACACAAGAGCGGGATTTGACATCGGTATGATGATAGAGCAGACGCTAATCAGATTTAGATTAGAAATTGTAACCCAGATGTATGTGTATTAATTAATATGCGAGGAAACCAGAGACAACACCTGATCAGCCTGGATTTACAGGGAACATCTTACTGATATTTAGGGGCCATTGTTTATCTGTGTGTGTGTGTGTGGGGAGGGGTTATTCATGGTTCTTATTTCAAGTCTAAGCATCTCCACTGTATCAGTGTGTGCCCCTGGCTATGCAGACATTGTTGAAGAAACGATTCATTAAGTGACAGATGCTTGTCGGAACCGGCCCAGAGCTGCTAGGAGGCATAAAGCTGAGACTCATTTATAAATATATACCAAAAAATAAATAAATTATTATATATATATATATATATATATATATATATATATATATATATATATATATATATATATATATAAAAACCAGCTCTGCACCACTTCTGGGGACGCAACACTACATCATCTTCACGTAAGTGGTGAGACGTGACCTCTAAACAGTCACACTCATTATCATTGTCCCTTTTCTGAGCAACACTGCCCTTCGGCTTCTCCGGAAACAAAGCGTGTGACCTCATCAAGCCACCGCGACACCAGCTCCCTGCACCGAGTCACGTTGTCAAAAGGTCAGACAGATGAGTCTTCTTTTTTAATTTTTTTCTCCTATAGAGCAGACCTGTTCTCCAGTCATATGAAAACCTGAATACTACTACAAAACTGATGTGTGTGGGGTTTTTTTTGGTGCCTAATACCTGTAACAAAAAAAAAAAAAAAAAAAGATGGGTCCAGTTCATAATCTTATCATGCGTATTAAAACAAAACCGATTCACACAGCATGAAGCAGGTGCTTCTGTGGTGTGACCACACATGTATGCGTGTCCCTGTGGGGCAAGTGGTGTTATAAATATACCCCTCAACTGTTTCTTTGCCCTGTTGAAACATTCTGGAGGGAGGGAAAGTGGGAGTATTAGTTACAGCTGGCCTCTACCCAGACAAAATCCACACACCAGATCTCGCTGGATCGTTCGCTACAACTCGTATGTGGGATGAGGAGCATGGTCGGTGCAGGTTATGAAATTCATTAGCTCAGTGATAGTAAAGTTCAGATGTATTCCGTCACACACACACATTTATAGACCACTGATTTAATAGGTTATTAGATGAGCGCCGAGCCGGTTACACCCTGTAGCAAGTTACCAGTGGCAACAATCTGGATCTTGTTAACAGTGAAGTATGTAGACATTTAAGAGGCTGCACACACGGATTTATAAGTGTATGAATGTGCGAGTGTGTGAGCTCAGCCACCTCTTTTAAAAGCGGAGGGAAATGTACTGGAACAAAGACAGCAGTCTAATGCAGCGAACCTGGAAACACCCTTCCCTCTGTGGCTTAAGCATTACCATAAAGCTCTCCCTCTCACTATCTCTCTCTCACTTTGCACACAACTGCAGCTCACCTCACAGCTCACAGCGTGTAACACTCGCACAGATCAGCGCACACACATACACCAGCACGCACTAAGCTCGCTTTCTCCACAATAGTGTCGTTTGTAAACCACACTCCCACACATGCAGACGTTTCTGCGCCGGGTACAGTAGTGGTAATTTGATTACAATCCAGGGTGCCAATATTTTTATGCCTTTCTCTAGTCTGCACAATGGTTTTTCCCTCATGTTGAAAGTATTTGCAGTCGTTTTAATTTCCCAAGCAGAAACGTTCAGCAATGTGTGTGCAGCAATACATCTTTAGAAGGATCTCTGCGTAGGAATCCGGCTCTTCCTATTGCTCCTAAACAATCACCATCACACAGACACACACCCACACTGATGTTTTATATAGACCTGGAATTGAGTGTCTATGTGGGATAAGCAGGAGTGTGTTACCTATCCTGCCTCTATAGCTCCTCAGAGATCAGTTTCAGTTTCCACACACGCATTATCCACAAGCATGCACACAAATCAGCGCCTCCCCTACCTCTACCCTAGTCTTTTATATCGGCTTGCCATCTGCAAAGCTCATGCTGAGCTTTAGCACGATTCGGACAAAAAATAAATAAAAAAAATAGAACAATAACATAATAGGGTGGTACAGAGAGAAAGGATGTACAGAGTGTGTTTTAAGCAACCTGTCCAATAAAACATTCAACTCACGAGCATGTGTGTGTGTGTGTGTGTGTGTGTGTGTGTGTCACTGCAGGTAATCTTACAGGATTTATACTGAGCCGTTGTCAAATTTCAAGTAAGGTGTAACCTATAAAGTACTAGAATAATTAACACAAATAGTGATGATTAAAGAATATTATAATTTTACTTGTAGACATCAATCTCTGCCCAAGTCATTTTTACAGGTTCAGCATCTTATACCAAAAAAACACACTGTGCAATTCTCACTAATGCAGTTTAAGTGGTATAACGACAACAATCAATGCCAAGGCAGAATGCAAACTGTTATTCTGAACAAGACTGCTTATTAACACTTTTATAAAACAGTAGGAACAGCTGTCTGACAAAAGACAAGGCAACGTGTGTGTGGTTATACCACTACCAGTTAACCAATCAGTACCAAGAGAGCTAAAAATACCAATTTCTGTTCCACAAACTCCAAATTCAATTGCGGACAAGTTTAATACCTGGTTTCTTATCATGAGTAAAAGCATGTAAAGACTTTTTCCAAAAAAGCTGGTGATAACCAGCAACCGAAAAATGTAATACTTCCGAAACACAGAGATCATCAAAAATAACTTTATACATACAATATCTACAACTGCTGTAACACAGTGTTTGACTGAATGGCAATAATATGTTGAAGTTTTTAAATGCCGTCAGTCACGTACACCATCATCAACAATGACCAGTTGGTTATGAGTTTCAGCCCCTATGGTAGATCTAGGATAAGTGGTTGGTAACTTAGTTGTTAAGGCATTAGAACTTGGATCCAAAGATTGAGAGTTCAAACCCCAGCAAATCCAAGCTGCAACTCCTGGGCCCCTGAGCAAGGCCCTGAACCCCATAGCCGCTCAGGAGAAGGGCATCTAACAAAATGGAATTGATGTTTTCAATTGTTTCCCTCACTTCTAATCTCTAATTTCTACGCCTTTATGTTAAGAGGTGAAACAAAAGAAGAAAAAACAAGCAGACATGCAAATGTGAAAACGTAAACCATAAAATAAATAAAAATGCTACAAAATATGTATGAGACCTAACAAGCATAGCATTTTAAAGTTTCTTAATTTTTGTAAAAACAAAAAAAAAATGAGGGAACGAGACAAGAATGGCAAGTGGTTTGGCTTTAATTAAAAATGTAAGAGAGAAAAAAAAAAATCCCTTCTGTTGCAAAAGTCAGTTTGCTATTAGAGCAGATACGGAGTTGGACTGCAGTGGTGAAAGTCAACAGGAACAGGTGTTCTGGTAAAAGTAAAATACAAACAAATTATCAAGTTTTTACTCCACTCCGTCTTGCTAACGACTACACTTTAGAACAGCTTATTATTTAAAAAGAAAAAAAGGTCACTTTACTCTGGTCAGTCAGGTTTGCATAATTTTCCCCTGGTTCTTCTTAAACCTTACACGCCAAGCCCTGCTTGTGTGCATCTGTGTAAGTGTGTAGTGGTGGAATCTGCCTCTGGCTGGTCAGTGAATCCTTTACAAAAAGATGCACATTTCATCGTACATTTTGTTTATCAGGACACACTGCTGTAAATCTGTCATTTGATGTGAAGTGTTAAATGGGTCAGATTTCTGCTCAGTCTTTCATTACCGACAGTGCTTAGTTCCTTATATAAGACTTCTATATTTACACCCCCTGCTCCGACAAACAAGCAAAGAGAAAGTGTAGTCAAAGCCAAAAGATGAAATGCTGTGGAGATGGTAAGCAGTAGAAAAAAAAAAAAGATGGGTGGGCAGTTGAGAATTCTGAGCCGCTATCCAAAGAGAATAATTCATGCCTGTGTTTACTCAGCTAGTGCAGATTAATTGAAGCTTGCCGGCGCTTCAGCATGCGCACATGCGTGCACACGCACACACGCTAAGGATTTTCAGTCTATTCTTTGGAAGCGGATGGGTGCCACAGCGTGATGCTCCAGGCTTCCAGCACCTGAAATTACACACTCTGCATGTGCTAACATCTCCATGCATTGCTTGAACACCAACAAGGACACACACACACAAAATGATCCACTGTGATTGGCCCAACTCATCTGCCCTGTGTTTAATGACTGAGGAAAGTTTGTGTGTGTTTGTGTGCAAGTGACCGAGAGACAGAAAGAGAGAGAGAGAGAGAGAGAGGAGACAGAGAGAGACAGACAGAGAGAACAAACTAAATAAATCGTCCTTCATTCCTTCCATCAAAGCCAAAGTTGATTTTCATCCTTTCAGGAATTTGAGCATCGCTGAGAGAGCGAGAGTGTGAACTGGAGGCCATTGCATAAAGAAGAAAAAGATCTGGAAATCTCTAAAGACATTTCCAAGTCTTAAAGGGTGTTCGAGTGCTCTGCTTTTTTAAGTTATCACTGTACCAGCAGAACCTCTGGTTTTTCACAGTGAGTGTTCAGAGAAGTGAAGTGTTCAGAGTTTCTTTTACTAAAACTAAAGCAAACATTAAGGAACCTTTTTGTATTGTATTGTATTTGTATATAAAAAAAATATATATATATTTGCTAAAGTATGCAATTAAGGCAATTACAGTCATAGATTAATGGCCTTTATTTCTTTAATTTTATTTAAAATAGTTAAATGGGGGGGTGGGGATGGGTCACTCCAGGGTAGTCTTAATAAGTAAGTTAGTTCAGCAATATACAGTACTTTGGTAAACTTTTAACAACTGGAAAGCGCAGTGACAGTAGGTCTGCTCTGATATCAGTATGGTAACAGACAGGGAGTGAGAAAGAGAATTTAAAGGCCGTGAACACCATCGGCAGGACTAATTTGGAGTTCATTCTCTTTTTTCGGAAAAAAAAAAAAAAATAGGATTCACCACCCTTGTTTCTCGACACGCTCCCAGATTACTGCTGGTGCGCTCCACATGTCACAAGCAATCAGGCAGTGTACATGAATTGGTACATCTACACATCCAACAAGCTGTGTGACACTCTTTTTCCATCCACACAAGAAATTATGAGCAAGAGTCGATGCTTCCAAAATGATCCCAGGCAGCTGGAATATCAATGCTACTTCTCTGCTTAGATAACCAGCAGTTTTCCTTTAGCACCAAAGCCCTGTTCAGCATGGAACACATAGTCTAATGTGGTTCCGTGCAGCACTGCAAAGTTTCCTGAGATAAAATAAGGTCTGAGGGTTTTTTTTTTTAAATCAGCTGGCTGTGGGAATATGATTGAGTGCCGAGAACAGCAAAGTTCATCCATCACCACCTAACCTGAGCAACAAGCCCAGAAGCATAACCATGCATGCTGGGAACAAACACTAGAGAATCACAGAACACAACCAAATAAAAACACCCATACCCATAAGAGCAGACTGCACTTGTGCGAGTGTAAGACATGCCCGTCTTTCCTTGCCTGACTGCATTCTCTACCTTTATATATATGAAACAATAGTCTTCCTCTTTATTTTCTTGCCTCCATAGAATTGCAGCTTTTAGATGTAAAGCACTAGTTAGCACTCAGATTATGCTTCTACTACTGGACTAATACTAATGCTAATAATAATACAGTAATCAATCCCACTTCATATTAGGTGTCTAATGACTATAAACTTTCTTTCGGCTTCTCCAATCAGGGGTCGCCACAGCGGACCATCCGCATGTTTGATTTGGCACATGTTTTTACGCTGGATGCCCTTCCTAACGCAACCCTCCCCATTTATCCGGGCTTGGGACCGGCACTAAGGCTTGTGCAACCCTAATGGCTGGGGTTGGTTCCCTGACCGGGGATCGAACCCGGGCCGCATCCTAACCACTAGACCACCAGGGAACCTTGGGTGTCTAATGACCATATGCATTTGACCTATGCATTAAAAAAACTATTGAAAAAAAATTACCATGTAAGGCACAATGATACTAATTGTGTTCATGTATTGCAAAACGCTTGATGCCACTGAGGTGTAAAACAGGTAAGATTGGCACAGGTCTCATGGTATGAGTAGGTTTAAGGGATTAGGATTAGCAGTGTCATTTTAGATGTAATTAATGCAAATGCAGATCCAACTGTGTTCTGGTTCAAATATTTTTTGCTAAGGTTTGCATATGGTGGTAGTTTCTTAATGACAGCTTTCCTAAATATTATATCTTATTTCTAAAATAAGAAATATCCCAATACATCACCTTACTTATAGTATCGCAACATAGCGCATGGCAACCCCTGTATGGCGACACGCATTGTATTGCCAGATTCCTGCACAGCCCTACTTTCCCACAGCCCTACTATCCATAGTATGTTTTTAAGAGAAAATTTAAAAACTGGCAACCTACAGACAAATTCTACAGACAGTATCTAAAGCACAACTTTCCCAATATGAGAGTATCTCTAAGAGTACTTTTTTTTTTCTTACTTGTGTGAAATACAAGTGTCTATAAAAGTCTCAGCTGTGATTTTACAAGTACCTCATAGAATAAATGTACGGTGAAATCAGTGTCAATTAAAAAGGTATTGGGAAACGTAATGCATTTTTCAGACATAGTTCTGAACAACATTCTTACTCAGTGATTTTAATTAAATGTTTAGTAACTAAAACATGAACTTCCAATTTAGCCAAACAAAACCAAGTACCATTGTGCAAGATATCTGTTCGTTGTTGTATTGTGCTCAAGGAGTGTCTGTGTGGACGAATGTGCTAAAAGGCAAAACATCCAGCTGCTTTGATCACTTCACACGCAGACTCTGCAACTGACCCAGCTTACACAGAGTACATACAACACATTCACCTTGTAGTCAAGTATACAGAACATTACATTTATACAGCGGAAGTTTGTTTAGTAAGGAATAAAACACTGACAGGACAAAAAAAAAAAAAAAAATAATAATAATTACTGAAGCAAGTGAGCTTTTTAGTAATAGCTGTATCTTACGGTCTCCGTCTATAAACATGAAATAAATTTCTCATAAAAAAAAAAAAAAAAAAAAAAATCTGTTTATGGTGTTACTTTATATTTTAAAAAAAAAAAAAAAAAAAAAAGGATTTTATTAAATGATGCTCTAGCCCCCCCCCCTCATTTAGTTGTTAGGCCTTAGTAAGAGAATCTAACATACAAATCGCTATAAAATTGTTGTTTCCTATAAACATTACAACATTAGAATAAATTTCAATTATCAGAGCTTTAAAAAGTCGAGCACTTTCTGACCAATCAGAATTGAGAATTCAACAGTACTGTAGAGTAATGGAAAAACGTTTAAACCATATTTAATCACACACTTTGTGAATGTCATGTTAATCTGAAATTCCTCTTTTCTCACATTTGAGTCTAACAACAGAAAATCAGATCTACATTTCAGTCCTCGGGTTTCTTAACAAATCAACACCTTATGAAATGTACAGTGCGTCAGTAAAGAACATTCTGTTCCCCCGAGGTTGTTTTTTCACAGAGTTTTTATATGTCTACATGCTTTAAAATATTCTGTTCCAGTAAAAGGCAACTTGTATGAATATGCTGTATGTGCTGCATGGGGATGGGAGGGGTAAGAGTGAAGAGAAATAAAAGAAGAGTGAGAGAAGAGGAGGTATCTCTTTCTTTCTTTCCTTCCTTCCTCTCTTACTCTGTGTGTGTGTGTGTGTGTGTGTGTGTGTGTGTGTAAGATTGTGAGTGGGTGTGTGTGTGTGACATATCCCTCGGCGGAGGATCTCTTTTCTTTGATAAACTTTGTTTCGTTTGATTCTACTCGAGCCTGAGAATATTATTTAGTATTGGAGATTTCCGTCACAGTAGTTACATATACTTCATGCAAATTACATTAAAAGTAGCAATGATGTAAACAGTAATGTCAGAAAAATGGCAAACACGGCCAGTTTAAAACATTTACACACACAAATTATGGCCAACTAGTTCCAAACAAATCTCACATGAAACAGTAAGGTGATGTACTCTGAAGTGATGGGTCTGAAATGTTGTATTGAACTACCAGGAGAAGACAGTACCGCAGTACAGTGGTCCTCCGGAACTCACGAGGGTTACGTTCTAAGACGAGATCCTGAAAATCTGTGAATTTTAGACGCCGCCCCTATGGTACTTTAGTGAATTCATCTAGACATGATGTCACTTTAATACAATAATGTGTTTTAAAAATGTGTATAAAATGTGTTAGTGAAAACCGTTTAAAATGTTATTTCTAACGTTCCTGAACATTCGGGTCCGGCTGCGGATTCCCGCGAATTTTAAGATGATCCGCAACTTGCTGTTAGTTACGTTCCAAATGAGAACCCATGAATTTTCCAAGACATGAGTTTTATCCAGACACATGTGAACACCAATACGACTAATCTTGGTTTGCATTTAGTACTAGGCTGGTGGTAGCTAGCAAACTTCCCCCACAGTAAGAACTGTAGTACGTGCAGTTTTGCTCTATTTTAATGCAAGTCTAACATTTCTGGATAAACTTTCGACCACTGTCAATGTCCACTGAAGAGCTTATTTTCCCCTCCACCATTCATAGAGTTGTGTCCATAAACCATCTTTTATCTTAATACTTTAGTTTGTGTTGTGTTAATGTGGAGAAAGACAGTTAACTATGCTCAAAAAAAATATACAGCATATGCATCATCTCACATTAAATCTTTCCTTTGCTCTTTTTCGATCATGGCCAGGATCGCAGACACACCCTCTCATTTCTCATCTAAACAAGTCCTCAGAGCGTCTGATAAATCAAAGTGTGTAGTGGGGTTTTTTTTGTGTGTTTTTTTAAATCGAATCCAGCTGTGAGAGCACAGAGCAGCATTTGACTTTCGTCTGCTTTGAAATCAAACCCCAGCATTTGGCCCCTCCTGACCCTTCTGCAACATCTGGCCTGCTCCTCACAGTTTCAGTCTCCTTTTAAGTGCTCTGAAAGAAAACTAGCAGCCATGTCAGATGCAGCTTTGCTCTGGAGAAAAGCCTAGGTTTTAGAGCTCCTCTTATTAGTGCACTCTCAGCACAGTGCAGTAGATCCACTTCTATTCACACACCGCCCCGGTCACCTCAGCCACCTCATTAGAGCGTCAGACCCACAGAGATTCATTTCTTTGAAGCAGACACCTTCTAAGAACGAAACGAAAGCTTCCTCTCTTCCTCTGAGAGCAGGCACTTCGGATTAGTGTTCACAACGTTTTCCTCATTTTGGATCACACTTTTGCTTTCACCCTGAGCATGTTACATGCTTAGATTTACACTCAAAGATTATTCCCCACCATTCCCCCCCGTTACACACACACACACACACACACACACACAACCAAATCCTTCAAGCCTTCAAGGACATCATGTTTGGGAATACAAATTTTTTTTTTTTCCCCGTTTCTTTCAGATCTTTTATTCTTGAATCCACTTCACTGTGCATTACTTGGTTCATAAGTTTTATTTAAACTTTTTTTTCCCTTCTTTAAGTAAATTTTTTTGTATAATTGTCTAAAATATGTGGCTTTAACACCACCACTGTGATAGTCAGTTCCTCTAATGTGACAAATAAAATAAATAAATGAATAAAACTGCCTTCAAGACACAGACAAGATCGTGCTTGAATGTTGAAAAGCCTATGCAGGAGCAATGCTAAGGAAGGGGGAAAAAAATTGCCAGATTTTGTGATTATATTTGAGGGAAAACAGCATGTGACTGATTTTGATTTGACTCTATTTGCCACTATAAGCAGTCTGCTGACCTGTTGAGTGACTCGTGATTGCAGCATTTTGAGCCCAGCATAGATTGAGAGCTTTAAATCTCTAAAGATGTGCAAAAAGTGTGCATAGTTCTTATCAAGGAGTGAAATGAAAATGCATGGATTTTTGTTCATACCTGACCAGCGGTGTCATACAGCCCAAGAAGGTACTGCTTTCCCCCAACAGTCACACTCACTGCAAAAATCAAAACATGCAACAGTTACTTTACTAAAAGCATGTGATGATCCGGACGCATTCGTGTGTCATGAGTTGGAATAGTGTGACCGCCATGTGAGAGAGGGAGGAAGTGCGGCTAAACACATCAGCTGCTGCCTTCCCTGAAGCCCAACAGGTGGTTTCGATCAGGGGAACGCGCGAGACAATGAAAGCCGCAACACACCACATTTTGCGCGCGCGCGCGCGCACACACACGCGCGCACTGATTGCACCCCTTTTTATTTCTTTTACAAAATAGACAGAAGGTCATGCATGGTAGGATTTTTATGAAAAATGCATGGCCAGCAATCCTGCGGTTGTGCTCGCCTACAACTTACCTGCATAGTGATCAAACACGGTGGGCACGTATTCCTCGGGAAACGCGTCGTTGGCGTAGCTCATCAAGAGGCACGTTTTGCCGACGGCGCCGTCACCGACCACCACACACTTCAGCATGATCGCACCGGTCTCGTTTGCCATGACACACCGCACACCATCATCATCATCACCATGCTCAGCCTGTGATCCGCTTCCACTGGCTGTTAAAGAGCTGCTTCAGCCTGACTCACCGTCTCTCCTCCTCCCCTATGCGTTTTCCCGGTTTTAAACGTGCGCACACACACCATGTGCCTTCTAATCCTCTCATGCCCACATCATCGCCCTTGCTGTGCTTCTGAACACCTTCTGCATGGAGCCACTTTTTAAAGAAGAAAAATCTCCACGAGCTCAGCTCACTCTCTCCGCACACGGGCGGGGAAGCCCTTCTTTTAAGGGATCGAGAGAAAACTACATGTGTTTACTTTAAAACGCAAAACACTTTTAGAAACAGGCAATGGTGGACGGTAGTGTGTTTTTCGATTCATTTCATTTCAATTTTATTTGTGTATATATATATATATATATATATATATATATATAATTTTTTTTTTGCATTTAATAATGAACATTGTTCCAAAGCAGCTGTACAGAGATGAAGAAGATAGATAGGTAGATAGGGGTTGGTTCTAGGCAAAATATATATTGGAGGGCCCACGTCCCCCTTCCTTCCAACTTTCAGAAAAGGCACAACAAATTTAATCTTTAACCTTTTTATTTATACAAAAATTATCAGTACTTTTATATATTTACTTAAATGTGTATATTAAATAAACTTTAACTTAACACTAAAAAGGTTATAGCTCAGTGGTTAAAGCATTGGACTCTGGATTGAAAAGTCATAGCTTTAAATCACAGCAGCACCAGTCTGCTACTGCTAAGCCCTTGAGCAAGGCCCTTCATCCTCAGCTGTAAGTTGCTCTGGATAAATGTATCTGCTAAATGCCATAAATGTAAAGAAGTAAAGTATTTAGAACCAGCTTCTTTTTATTTCTTAGCCATGACATATCATGTTAGCTAGGCTACACTGTAAAGTATTCATTTGCTTTGATAATGTTTTTGTAATTACTTTAAACTGCTAACTTTATTGTGTTTAAGATAATAATTTTATTATAAATAACTCACAGATACACAATGAATCACACAGGACCTTTAGTGATTTGTTTAGCAATTTATTTACAGTAGCACATTTACTCACTATTTGGAATAATAGTCTAATAGTCTAACTCTAATAACTAACTTTTTACTCCACTACATGTCATTTCTTGATACCTTAAAATGAATACATGTATTATTACAGTTACCTGTCACGAAACCATATATATATATATATATATATATATATATATATATATATATATATATATATATATATATATATATATATATATATTTTTTTTTTTTAATGTTTTCTTTATTTACATGACTATGAAAATTGTAGATTCACACTGAAGGCATCAAAACTTTAAATTAACACATGTGGAATTATATATATGGAATTATATACATAACAAAAAAGTGTGAAACAACTGAAAAATGTAATATTCTAGGTTCTTCAAAGTAGCCACCTTTTGCTTTGATTACTGCTTTGCACACTCTTGGCATTCTCTTGATGAGCTTCAAGAGGTAGTCACCTGAAATGGTCTTCCAAAAGTCTTGAAGGAGTTCCCTGAGAGATGCTTGGCACTTGTTGGCCCTTTTGCCTTCACTCTGCGGTCCAGCTCACCCCTAAACCATCTCGATTGGGTTCAGGTCCGGTGACTGTGGAGGCCAGGTCATCTGGCGCAGCACCCCATCACTCTCCTTCTTGGTCAAATAGCCCTTGATGCCTTCAGTGTGACTCTACAATTTTCATAGTCATGAAAATAAAGAAAACTCTTTGAATGAGAAGGTGTGTCCAAACTTTTGGTCTGTACTGTATATTATCTGCAATTGTCATTGAAATGTACTAAGCAATGTCCATACAGTTGCATCTAGCTATCTATCTAATTAACTTTGTTTTTTTTCCCCCTAAATATTCTCTCATAGCATCACATGCCTAATCAAAAACATTACTTTTTACTAGTAATTATATGAGAGGGCAAAATAATTAAGCAGGAAAAGAAGGATTTGATTTTGCTCCTCTAATCTACTTGACAACAAAATGGTCCAATAAGAAATACTGTATGTACCTCTTGCTGTGTTTATTCCATAGAAGAAGCTTGTGGAAGTGGCCAATGTAATTTGTAGAGGATCCCTAACTTCTACTTGCAGTCCAATCAGCTGGGAGGGGGCGCAGGGATGCTCTGCTGTATCAGTTTTGACAGCCACTGCAGAAGTCACGTGACCAAACAATTACCTCATACCTCTCTCTCTCTCTCTCTCTCTCTCTCTCTCTGTGTGTGTGTGTGTGTGTGTGTGTGTGTGTGTGTGTGCGTGTGCTGGAGACGCGCGCAGGCGTACAAGTCTCGAGACGCACCCATTCGTTTGGACATCGCCGCTGGAGCTCCTCAATCATCTCACTGTAACCTACTTGACAATGAAACACTGCTCTGAAACATGTATAAGTGACTTTACTCATTTATTGTTAGAATCTCACAGAGGGCTACTGGTGAGCTACGTGTTGCACATCATTCTGCAGGATAATAATCAACTCCACAACACACACACCTTTTATAAAATTGACTGGAATCATGAAAACTTTTTTTACTTTTCTATAACCAATGTATTACAAATACAATGTACAATGTGCCAATAATGCTGACATCTCTAAAGAATATTTTAAATAAATTGTCATTGACACATGCTTGTTTGGGTGTATATAACCTTTGATCTGATGATCATCTCTTCATGGTCACAGTATTTCTAGCATGATAATGTATCATGTCATGCACATGACAATGAGTTCAGTGTTTTCCAGTCCTTCAAAGTCACCAGATCTGATTTCAGTAGAGCTCCTTTGGGATGTGGTAAACAGAGAGATTTGCAGCCTGAAAGTGCAACTGGAAAATCTGCAGGAATTGCATGATACAATCAGAATCTTAAAGCAAAGTTTCTAACATCTTGTGGAATCCATACCACAAAGTACTGAGGCTGTTTAGAGAGCAAAGCAAGGTCCTGTCCAGTATAAGTATACATTTACCTTTATGGCATTTGGCAGACACCCTGATCCAGCATGGCTTACAGAAGTGCTTTGTAGTCTCCATCAATAAATACATCCTGATACTGGTTCAGTAGGTCACAGACAGTACAGTTAGTTTAAAAAATATAGGTAGAGGAAGAATAGTCAGAAAAAAAATATAATTTTTTTAATAATTATGCTATAGTGTTCCTTATAAAGTGTACTGTAAGTGTATATAAAATATATAGAAAAGGTGCATTTAGTGACACTAAATGTGACAAAATATTAATAGGTCAGTTTGAACATTATAAGTTACACAGTTTTGAGGGAAGTGGTAGCTCAGTGGTTAGGATGCTGTATGACTGATCAGAAGATTGTGAATTCAAATCCCAGCACCACCACTTCCAAACTTCTTCTTCTTCTTCTTCTTCTTCTTCTTTCGGCTGCTTCCATTAGGGGTCGCCACAGCGGATCATCCGTCTCCATACCACCCTGTCCTCTACATCTGCCTCTTTTACACCAACTACCTGCATGTCTTCCCTCACCACATCCATGAACCTCCTTTTTGGCCTTCCTCTTTTCCTCCTACCTGGTGGCTCCATCCTCAGCATTCTTCTACCAATATAATTTATGTCCCTCCTCTGCACATGTCCAAACCATCTCAATCTCGCCTCCCTCACCTTGTCACCAAAACATCCTACATGCGCTGTCCCTCTAATAAACTCATTTCTAATCTTATCCATCCTCGTCACTCCCAACGAAAACCTCAACATCTTTAGCTCTGCTACCTCCAGCTCCACCTCCTGTCTTTTACTCAATGCCACTGTCTCTAAACCATACAACATCGCAGGTCTCACCACAGTCCTATAAACTTTCCCTTTCAATTTTGCAGATACCCTACTATCACAAATCACTCCTGTCACTCTTCTCCACCCACTCCACCCTGCCTGCACTCTTTTCTTCACTTCTCTAACACACTCTCCATTACTTTGCACTGTTGAACCCAGGTACCTGAATTCCTCCACCTTCTGAAGCTCTTCTCCTGCAACCGCACCACTCCACTGCCCTCCCTCTCATTCACACACATGTACTCTGTCTTACTCCTACTGAGTTTCATTCCCCTTCTCTCCAGTGCATATCTCCACCTCTCCAGGCTCTTCTCAACCTGCTCCCTACTCTCACAACAAATCACAATATCATCCGCAAACATCATAGTCCAGGAGACTCCTGTCTGACCTCGTCCGTCAACCTGTCCATCACCACTGCAAACAGGAAAGGGCTCAGGGCCGATCCTTGATGCAGTCCAACCTTCACTCTAAACCAGTCTGTCGTACCTGCTGCACACTTCACTGCCGTCACACTGTCCTCATACATGTCCTGCACCACCCTTACATACTTCTCCGACACACCTGACTTCCTCATACAGTACCACAACTCCTCTCTTGGCACCCTGTCGACGCCTTCTCTAAATCCACAAATACACAATGCAATTCCTTCTGTCCTTCTCTATACTTCTCCATCAACATTCTCAAAGCAAATATGGCATCTGTGGTGCTCTTCCTCGGCATGAAACCATACTGTTGCTCACAGATGGTCACCTCTTCTCTCAGCCTGGCTTCCACTACTCTTTCCCATAACTTCATGGTGTGACTGATCAACTTAATACCCCTGTAGTTACTGCAGGTCTGCACATCTCCTTTATGCTTAAAGATCGGTACCAGCACACTCTTTCTCCATTCCTCAGGCATCTTCTCACCTTCCAAAATCCTGTTAAACAATCTGGTCAAAACCCCACTGCCATCTCTCCTAAACATCTCACGCTTCCACGGTATGTCATCTGGTCCAACCGACTTTCCACTCTTCATCCTCTTAATCGCTGCTCTCACTTCCTCCTTACTAATCTTATCTACATCCTGCTTCACCATCTCCACATCATCCAACCTTCTCTCTCTCTGATTTTCCTCATTCATCAGCTGCTCAAAATACTCCCTCCACCTTCTCAACACACTCTCCTCACTAGTCAACACATTTCCTCTCCATCCTTTACTGCTCTAACTTGCAGTACATCCTTTCCAGCTCGGTCCCTCTGCCTGGCCAATCGGTACAAATCCTTTTCTCCTTCCTTAGTGTCCAACCTCTCATACAGCTCCTCATATGCCTTTTCCTTGGCTTTCGCCACATCCCTCTTAACCTGCTGCCGCATCTCCTTGTACTCCTGCCTACTTTTCTCATCACTATGTCTATCCCACTTCTGTTTTGCCAACCTCTTTCTCCTTATGCTCTCCTGCACTTCCTCATTCCACACTACACTCTTCCTCCTTCAGTTTCCACCATCTTATTCTTCTTTCAGTCCTCACTCTCCTCCTCTTCATCCTCGCCTCCAAAACCATCCTACAGACCACCATCCTATGCTGTCTAGCTACACTGTCCCCTGCCAACACCTTACAGTCGCCAATCTCCTTCAGGTTGCATCTCCTGCATAGCACATAGTCCACCTGTGTGCACCTTCCTCCACTCTTATCGTCACCCTATGATCCTCCTTCTTTTTAAAATAAGTGTTCACCACTGCCATTTCCATCCTTTTAACAAAATCTACCACCATCTGCCCTTCCACATTCCTCTCCTTAAAACCATACCTACCCATCACCTCCTCATCACCTCTGTTCCCTTCACCCACATGCCCATTAAAGTCCGCCCCAATCACTAACCGTTCTTTCCTAGGTACACCATCTACCACTTCATCTAATTCACTCCAGAATCTTTCCTTCTCCTCCATCTCACAGCCAACTTGTGGAGCATAGGCACTGATGACATTTATCATCATCCTTCAACTTCCACCTTCACGATCATCACCCTATCAGAAACTCTCTTCACCTCCACTACACTCTTACTGTACTCTTCCTTCAGAATCACCCCTACACCATTTCTCTTTCCATCCACACCATGATAAAACAGTTTAAACCCACCTCCAATGTTCCTGGCCTTACTCCCTTTCCACTTGGTCTCCTGAACACACAACATATCTACCTTTCTCCTCTCCATCATATCAGCTACCTCTCTCCCTTTACCCGTCATAGTACCAACATTTAAAGTACCAACCCGAACCTCCACTCTCCTCCACTGCTCCTTTCCCTGCCGTCTCTGTAGACGTCTTCCTCCTCTCCTTCTCCTCCTTCGACCAACAGTAGCCCAATTTCCACCGGTACCCTGTCGGCTAACGATACCTGTGGCGGTCGTTGTTAACCCGGGCCTCGACCGATCCGGTATGAAATTCTCATTTGTGATCCGCATATTTGATTTGGCACGTGTTTTACGCTGGATGCCCTTCCTAACGCAACCCTCCCCATTTACCCGGGCTTGGGACCGGCACTAAGAATGCACTGGCTTGTGCCTCCCTAATGGCTGGGTTACCACCACTTCCAAACTGCCCGGTTAAATATATGAGGGAAGTCATACTAGGTGCCTGCCAGGTGCTGTAAACCCAACTGCTCCTAAAATAAGTCAAGGTCAAATTTTCAGTCACTGACCAATCAGAAAAAAGTCTTTTTGCACCCCAGACATGGAAAACGCATTGCTATAGCTTCCATCATGTACAATATACTGTGCAATTAGCCATGATTTTGCTTATTTCAATTTGTATTCATATCATCATTTCTTAAAACTTTGTGAAAGTGCTCACTGAGCCTATTTTCTTGGCACAATAAATGCCTTTCTAAGGGAAAACCCTAAAGAGTTCATGTAGAACAATACAATATATGTGTTTTTTTAGGAACGGTTCCAAACAGAACCTCTTTAGAAAGCTACAACCATTAACTGCATCCAAAATAAACATTTTTCTCATGCATCTTTAACATTACCTATCACTTTATTACCTTACTGTCCTGGCAACAGCGTGCAGTGTAAGGCCGATTTACACCTCTGGTATCACTATACAGTATCTCTTGCTTTTGTGAGTGTACACTATACGGTAAAAGAAACAGGACATTTGACAATCACAGCCATGTGGGTTTTTTCCCAAAAAGGGACCCAGTCATCCAGCATGGCATGACAAGTGAGGTCAATACAAACATGTTCCAAAATGAACATGAATAAACTTGTGATTTGCACAGCCCTCAAACCCTGTAAAGCTGACTATGTGCCAGGTCTCGTCAAAAGGTGCTGGGTGCTTTATACTTGTCACGTGTACTTTACAGCACAGTGAAAATCTTTCTTCACATATCAGCGATGTTAGAAGCAGGGGTCAAACATGATACAGCACCCCTGGAGCACTGAGTTCAGGGCAATGTTTAGGTGCCCAAAGAGTGACAGTTTGGCGATAAAGGTGATTGAACAGATCAGCAACCCAGAGCTTTAACCACTGAGCTACCTTCTCCTTTCATCACTCACCATTAGTGCCTGACCTCACTAATGCTCTTGTTGCTTGTATTGCACTGGGGTGACATGGTGGCACAAGAAGTATGATGGTGCCACCACACGGCTCCAAAGTCCTGAGTATGATCATTAACTCAATTTAGTTTGTGTAGAATTTCCTATGATCTCCCTGTGTTTGCCAGTTTTCTGCGGGATCTTTAATTTCCTACCGCCTCCAAAATCCACTTCCTACACTAAATTGTCCCTATGTGTGTGGGAATATTGCCCTGTGATGGACTAGTGAACGATCTAGGGTATGTTCTCAAGTAGCACCCACTGATCCCTGGATAAGTATATGATTTAGTGGGAGGGAGTTCTAGCTCGGTGGTTAAGGTGCTGGGTTACTGATTAAAAGGTCGGGGGTTCAAGCCCTGGTATCGCCAAGCTGCCACACTTGGGCCCTTGAGCAAGGCCCTTAACCCTCTGTGCTCCAAAGGTGCCGTATCATGGCCGACCCTGCACTCTGACCACAGCTTCTAAGCAAGCTGGGATTTGCGAAGAACACAATTTCACTGAGCTGTAATGTATATGTGACAAATAAAGGCTACTCTATTCATTCTCTGATTTGCAGGATCAGGTGTTGAGTTGGAACTAAACTCTGCAGTGCAGTAGACAATCTTTCTTATTTAAATAAAATTTCATGTAAAGATCTTTACAGATACAAGAAAAAGCAAACCTTCAATTTGAACTATATCCATATATTTTTCAACTCCAATTATTATTGTTGTATGATTATAATTGTATTCATTATTATTTTGGTTAACAACGTTTCCACCTATGTAATACACCAGCAATGTAAGATGAGTGTTTCGTAGTGTTTTGCTTCCCTCTTGTGGCAATGAGTGTGCGATTCATTTAATAATCTTTTGTGATAATCCTTTTCATTTTCTAAACCCCCCCTATATCCGTTTCCATACCCTGCAGTTTGTCCAGTGATATAAAATTACAATGTAAGATACAGCAAAATTACAGTCAATTGGTGACTTTGTGTATTTTATCATAAATTTGCAGTTAAAGATGGAACCATGTCCTAGGGTGAAACAGAGATTTCTCTGTGTTATTAAAATCATTCATTTTAATTAAGTGTTCAAACAGAGCCAACTGAGGAAAAACCACTTAACATGTACTGGACAATGCAGTGCTAGAATTACTGTTAATGTTTGAGAGTGAAGGGTAACAATATTTAAACTAAGGCCAACAGGCCAAATCCACATTATGAG
Organism: Silurus meridionalis; assembly: GCF_014805685.1. Taxonomy (NCBI): domain Eukaryota; kingdom Metazoa; phylum Chordata; class Actinopteri; order Siluriformes; family Siluridae; genus Silurus; species Silurus meridionalis. Next base: position 17,980,038 of record NC_060890.1, read on the forward strand.
AAAAATCCAAATAGCTCATTATGAAATTTCCTATCATTTTAATAAAAAATATAAATCTATTTTATTTCAGCCTTGTCAAAAATCTTAATAGGCACTAAAGGGAAATAAAAGATGCAAATATAGTTTTTATAAAAAATTATATATGCAGTTACACATGGGTACAAAATAATTGAAAATAGATTGAAATGTTGTTGTTGCTGTTGTTGTTGTTGTTGTTGCTGGTGTTGTTGTTGTTGTGTTAGGGTATATTATTTAGAGATGGTGACCAGAGAAAATTACATTATTTATAGGTTACTTGTTTTTGAGAATTAAATTACACCAGTCGAATTCAAGGCACTAAATAACTTCACAGTGGTGATTTAAAACATAATCACTCTGTGTTTAATGATTTAGATAGATAGATAGATAGATAGATAGATAGATAGATAGATAGATGATAGATAGATAGATAGATAGATAGATAGATGATAGATAGATGATAGATAGATAGAGACGCAAGTATGAATTTACTCTATCCACATATTTCTAAGTCAATGGTTGTTCTTCACCACTTTACTCGCCAGGTGGTGCTATTGTCTAACAGTGCAGGGTTTGACAAATTAGGAAAACTACAAGGTTTTCTGCCTCATTTTTAAACGAATCATGTATTAGAATATAAATGGTTTGAGTATGAAAGCTTTAGCTTTAGGCAGTGGATATGGATTAAGAGGTCAAATATCATTGTAAAATCCTTTTGCCAGGTCTGGATTATGCCACTGAGGACATTGTACTGCTGCTGAATCAGAGATTTCTTTGGGAGAGACTTTGCTAAACCGTTAAAGACCTGAGGGGTATAAATGAGAGATGTGGAATGAGTATAAGAACTGATCAATAATGCATGTGTTGCTGAAACATGGCCTTTCCTCTTCTCCGGGATGTAATTGGTCGCCTGAGGCTTAGGAGTCCAGTGTCAGCCTGAAACTCATCTCATCTCACATTCAAAAGCCTCTCCTGCTGTACACATCTCAGCACTCCATTCCTATTCATTCCTCTCTGTTTGCACTCTTCACTCGCTCAGCACTATTCTCCATCCTCCATGCACCCGGCTGTAATTGAGTTCTCTTTGTTTCCCTCTTCCTCAATGCAGGTTTGTGTCATCTTTTTTTCTGACACTTGATGAGGACAAAGAGAAGGTGAGTGACAGATCAGGTAAGAGGCAGGGCACGAGTACTTATGAGGCCACAGTGAGTGCCACTTAGCCTTTAAACAACAGATGGATGTGCAGAGTGTGTTTATTACACATCTCCACGAACAGCCGTCAAGTGTAGACTCAAGGCTTTGTTTCTTGTTCTCATGGATATTAATGAGTTTGAGAGAAGTGTGATGGGAAAAAAAACAGACAGAGAATAAGAATGAGAATGATGAATTGTACCGCATACGATACTTTTCATCAAATATCTGTTCAGTATGGATTGGGCCAGGACTCTCAGATGTGCCCGATCAGAATGGTTTATTTAAGGAGAGAAACTACCACATATAGTGTTTCAAATCAATTCCCACACCCGACATAAAGGAGTCGAGACAAACAGCTTTTTCTATCAGGGATCTGTCTCTGCATGGTAAGGCAAGCCTCTGTTGGTTATAGCGTGTCTCACAGTTTGACAATAGAAGTGTTTCCCTATGCATTTAACACGTTTCTCTCCTTATTTTACAGTAGAAATTATGCCTCTGCCCCTATTAAATAAAATATTTTAAGAAACAATATGTTTTTAGACATTCTTTCATTATCACAATTAATAGAAAAGTGTGGAAATAGAACATGCTAAGAAATGATTAGTATTAAAGAAGAATCAGCTCAAAAGTGTAAATCTCCCTTAAAGAAAATCAATGTAGATATCTCCCAGAGCTTCAGACACCCGTCTGTTAGGGAGCGTACCATCAGTGGTCGAAGTTTATTAAAACTGATTAGAAACTTTGATTACTTACTACTACTTGTTCAGAAACTTTGATTAATTGGGGAACCACATGCCTCATTTCAATGTAGAGGGTGGAGTCATTTAACTTTTGGCAATTTTACAGATCTACCAACATCATCATTTGTGGCCTTGTTTAAGGATTTTAGATGATATTAGGATAAAACATATGGACTTAAAAAACAAAAAATAGCTTTGTTTCTGCTACTCAATTTAAAAACAAAATAAATATCAAGTCTACCTGGGAGTCAAATAACCTATGTCGCACTTTCACTAACATGTTGGAGATGGTTTTAAGTGAACTACTTATTTATTCCACAGTTCACGAGGGCTTTCTAGAATACCAAGCCCTAGGATTTAAACTGTACTGTGAATGAAAAACGCACAACAAATGCAGCAATTCTCTGGTTTAAAATTACTGACCTATACAATATGAATCAATGTAATTTTCCCCAATGGACTGAATTCAATTAACCTCAACCATATTGATCTATTATACATGGATGTTCAAGTCCATTATATAAGCAATCTATAATGACTTTAGTTGAGTGCTTTGTCCAACATTTACACAAGTGATGTAATACAGTAATACATCTGTCATTTACAATGCTGTATGGCCGTATGGTTGTTTAAAATACGAATGGAACAACTGTTAGTACCTTTGGGAAGTGCACAACTATGACTTATTTGTTGTTTTGGCTTTATATTGAGCATGATTTTATGTTTTGGCACTGAATATACAGGGGTGGGTGCAGGGTAAAAAAGTTGTACAATATTTCTTAATTTTAGGAATTATGTTTTCCAGAGGAAAAAAAACACATCCATACATCATTGTGTATCATGAGAATCGATGTGAAAGTCTGTCTGAAGCTGTCCTGACTAAAAAAACAAAAGGCCATTATTTTAATATTAGAGCTGCACCCAGCACTATGCTCTGTAGGCTTTATGAGGGAGGGACCATGAATTTTTTATCTCGGCGTGAAATATGGAGTCATGTTTTATTGAGAGCTTTAAGTTTAGCCCCAGAACATTGTTCACACACACACAGAGGAGAAATAGAGCTTACATCTGCTCATCACACATAGGGCAATGGGTGAGCAGGGCTCAGTCACAGTGAAATATGAAAGGAATGTTTGAAAACTTTTTAAAGAAATATGTTAAAAAAATTATTTTTTTTTCAACCTTATCAGCAGTAATAGATCATTAAAACCTATCCTTTGAATTTCCTAAATGTCAGTGTCACTGTTGTACTAAAAAAGGACCATTACCCAATATATCAGCACTATTAGTAATCCATATTCATTGATGGACAAATTATAGAGAGCAACAGCCAGGGTACAATTAGTCATTATATACCAACAATGTGACTTACAGTGGGTGTGCATGCCAAAATGGTCAATAAATGTAAGCATTTACCAAGTATAACTAACAAATAGGAAGTTTTTATGCTGTGGTAAACGTTAAACTTCATTGTTCAATGTTAGGAATATAAACAACATTAGCTTTTTAATTCTATACTGCTGTACATTCATTGTTTTTGTACATAGTACAGCATTGTTAACCTCATGTCCTTGTATGTATTACAGTGCCCAAACCAACTGGCTGCCTAATTGCTAGCCTTTCTGGTCTTTAAACGGTGTGGATTTGATTGGGGAATTGGCCAGATCTGCAGGCTCAAGGGCCATTAGGAGCTGTTCAATGTCCAAAGTAAAGCTGCATGGATATACGTCTATTATACGCCCATCATCAACATCTGCAGGTTCTATTACAAGCAAGAGGAAATAGCTCTTGTTCTGCATCATAATTATGTAAAAGCTCCTACCATTTGGCTGTGTATGAGGAACTCCAACACAGTGATTTGTGGGTTTGATGTTAAGATTAAAATGTATAATGGGATTCTGTAGGTTGAGGCAGCTGCTCGACGGTACTTTATCATACAGTGTGCCACTCTGCATCGAAGGATTGATCACCAATGTGTGGCACAGCCTTCCAGCTTTCTTTACACTTTAGGTCCTTGTTGTGATTTATAGGTTGCCCTCACTCCCTCACACCAATTTTTTTGTATAATGTATGTCTCTCTCTCTTTCTCTCTCTCTCTTTATCTCTCTCTCTCTCTCTCTCTCTCTCTCTCTCTCTCTCTCTCTCTCTCTCTCTCTCTCTTACTCTTTCTTTCTAATTCTCTCTCTTGGCAGAAAGGCCCACTGGTGAAGTACAAGGTGATTAGTGATTGCTTTAGAAGTACAACTCTGGCAGGCATACTTATTAGCCAGTGGTCTTGAGGCTGAACAGCATCTCTCCAGACTCAACTAAAGTGCAAATCAGATAGACTGAACACAGCACACAATGTTGTTCTTGTTTTTTACTACTATAATTCAAAATGACAGATTGATGTAAGGTGTGTAATAATTTACCCTATTATATGCACATGTGAATTATATATAGTCAGATGCAGCGTAAGTGAATTGTATGTACAGATATTACAACAAACCAAATCTTTTTTCTTTTCCAAAGGATGATCTAGTACTGAAGGTACTGAATATATCATCAGTTAATATATTTGTTGATACCAAAGATCGGTTGATTAATTCTTCTGAACATCAGCTCCCACAATTACTTCAGTGAGTTCTTGTGCTTGCTATCTTTTCTATAGTAAAAGCTCATTCACATAGGCTTGATAGGCAAATATATTTACATTTATGGCATTTGGCGGACACCTTTGTCCAGAGTGACTTACAGTTAACTCATTTGTATTTAACTGAGCAGTTAATGGGTTAAGGGCCTTGCTCAGAGGCCCAGAAGTGGCAGCTTGGTGATGGTTGGATTTGAACTCACAACCTTCTGAGCCAAATTCCAGCAGCTTACCCACTGAGCTACCACATAAAAGTATAATAGAGATGTTTAAACATTTATAGGTAGTGCCTGCAGTATCAGTGCTTTGTAAAAGTCAGTGAGTTTTCTACTGTGAGGAGCTCTTCCAGGACAGAACTCATGTGCCTTTCAGTTTTTTAGTAACACGAATAACTGCATTTTCTTTGTCTTAACTTCAAGACAGAAAAACAGAAAGAGCTGGTAATGGAACAAATGTTTACAGCATTTGTAAAAGTGATGATAGGAACTTAACTGGTTAAATTAAATTAAATTAAGATATTCATTAATAATCAGGATTTTTTTTCAATATAAACATGCCCTATTGTATTTTATTCCTGATACAGTCAAGTCCTAAGAGGTCATTTGGTCTTTACTAATTGGGACAGTTAATATCTTAGGACACATTTTATTCTTTTAAAAGTCTTAAGGCTTTTTTGCTCTCTGGCAATTTATTTTGAGATTTTTTAATACTATTCTACAGTTTGTTCAAATAAGCTACATTATATGACCAAATGTATGTAGACAACCTGCCATCACATCCCTATGTTCTTGTTGAAAATCCTTTTTCATATTTAGCACCCCCTTCGCTGTTATAATAACGTCCACTTGTTATGAAGCTGAGAGAATTTGCCCATTTTGCATGGAATTTATTTTACTCTAATTTTTTATAAATCATGTCTGCATGGACTTCGCTGTGTTCACAAGGAAATTGTCATGCTGGAAATTGTTTAAACTGTATGTATTTCCAGTGAAAGGAAATTTTAAGTTGTCAGTCTACATGATGGGTCTTTGCAGAACTTATTGTGGTACATATTATACTAGTTGGGTTTTCCTGAGTACAGGTCACACAGGATACATAAGTAGTGAAACTAATCAATGCTGCAATCACACTTTGCTTTGCTCTCCCCAGGATTTTGGTGGCATAATAGCTTATTCTAATGACCACCTTAATTCTTTTGGACAGGTTACCCTCAGAGACACGAGAGTGCATAATGTTATTATAGTTTGCAATAAATGTCAAGAGAAGAAATTAGATGAGCATTAACTAAAAGTGTCAAAGGTATTTTGATATTTTGAGAAAAAAGAATATGTGCTCTTGTTGACCTCACTGTATGGAAAAAAAGATGAGGATTTGAAGAAACTATTCTGTGGTGGAAGATGAAGGGCTGCAATGAGAACACAAATACTTTGAAAAGTGTAATCAGTTAAGCTGTAGACAGTTTCCTTATTTACATGCTGGAAAAATAAAGAGAATGTGAGAATGTGGATACAGGCAGCAGCTGGAGTGGGGAAGTGTGATCTCTTGAAGGGGCTTGGGTACATACAGTGAGGAAAATAAGTATTTGAACACCCTGCTATTTTGCAAGTTCTCCCACTTAGAAATCATGGAGGGGTCTGAAATTGTCATCGTAGGTGCATGTCCACTGTGAGAGACATAATCTAAAAAAAAAATCCAGAAATCACAATGTATGATTTTTTTACTATTTATTTGTATGATACAGCTGCAAATAAGTATTTGAACACCTGAGAAAGTCAATGTTAATATTTGGTACAGTAGCCTTTGTTTGCAATTACAGAGGTCAAACGTGTCCTGTAGTTTTTCAACAGGTTTGCACACACTGCAGGAGGGATTTTGGCCCACTTCTCCACACAGATCTTCTCTAGATCAGTCAGGTTTCTGGCCTGTCGCTGAGAAACACGGAGTTTGAGCTCCCTCCAAAGATTCTCTATTGGGTTTAGGTCTGGAGACTGGCTAGGCCATGCCAGAACCTTGATATGCTTCTTACAAAGCCACTCCTTGGTTATCCTGGCTGTGTGCTTCGGGTCATTGTCATGTTGGAAGACCCAGCCTCGACCCATCTTCAATGCTCTAACTGAGGGAAGGAGGTTGTTCCACAAAATCTCGCAATACATGGCCCCGGTCATCCTCTCCTTAATACACTGCAGTCGCAGTGTCCCATGTGCAGAAAAACACCCCAAAGCATGATGCTACCACCCCCATGCTTCACAGTAGGGATGGTGTTCTTGGGATTGTACTCATCATTCTTCTTTCTCCAAACACGTTTAGTGGAATTATGACCCAAAAGTTCTATTTTGGTCTCATCTGACCACATGACTTTCTCCCATGACTCCTCTGGATCATCCAAATGGTCATTGGCAAACTTAAGACGTGCCTGGACATGTGCTGGTTTAAGCAGGGGAACCTTCCGTGCCATGCATGATTTCAAACAATGACGTCTTAGTGTATTACCAACAGTAACCTTGGAAACGGTGGTCCCAGCTCTTCTCAGGTCATTAACCAGCTCCTCCCGTGTAGTTCAGGTGCATCTAATTTAGGATAATAAATGTAGTGGAGGTGGACATTTTAAAGGCAGACTAACAGGTCTTTGAGGGTCAGAATTCTAGCTGATAGACAGGTGTTCAAATACTTATTTGCAGCTGTATCATACAAATAAATAGTTTAAAAATCATATATTGTGATTTCTTGATTTCTTTCTTTAGATTATGTCTCTCACAGTGAACATGCACCTACGATGACAATTTCAGACACCTCCATGATTTCTAATTTGGAGAACTTGCAAAATAGCAGGGTGTTCAAATACTTATTTTCCTCACTGTATGCTGCTGTACATTGGTGAAAAAATCAGCACCTAGCTGAAGGCAATTATTACTCTTAGGATATAAATAGAGTATTAATATATGTTAAGAATGCAATACAACACATTTAAAATACCTTGGCAGATATATACTGTATTTACTTGTGCAAGCTTCAAGGCTATTCTTGCCCTCCAGCAACAAGTGATTGAATCTTGCACCACCTCAACCACAACCATGTTGTTTGTTATTAAAGGTGCTGTCTAAAGTACTAATGGAGACATTTTAGCCATGTCCCTGCAGGAAGAAGGCTCCCTGATTTACTCAGGGTTTGTGTGTATTAAAACACGTACAACCTGAAAATGACGATCTACAGACGACAAAAATCACAATTTGTTCATTACAGACATGCTGTTCAGGGTGTTTCGACAAAAAGAATAAGTGGTTAATGCAAATAGTTTAATTGAACCCATGCTGTGTGATTTATCAGGTTCAGTGCAGGAGCACTGAAATGAATGTGTTAGTGTGAAAATTTAAGAGTTTTTAAAGAAGAAAAAAAACATATTATTAATTTAAATCTTTTTAAATGCACGTTTCTTGAAATTGTTCTATAATATTACCACAGTAAATCTAGTATCATTGGACATTTTCACCACACAATTGTATCCTCAGTGATACCTACATTTATCGACTCTCTATGATTATCTCTTTTCTTAATTATCTAATTATGATCATCCACCTACAGTTCTGTAGTTTCTGTAGGCATCTTAGTGCTTTTAATCTGCTATACATTGTGTGGCAATGCAAACATTTATTACTTTTAGTAGCTTGGTGGTCTAGTGGTTAGGATGCGGCGCTCTCACTGCTGCGGCCTGGGTTCGATCCTCGGTCAGGAAACCAACCCCAGCCACTCTTAGTGCCGGTCCCAAGCCCGGATAAATGGGGAGGGTTGCGTAAGGAAGGTCATCCAGTGTAAAAACATGTGCCAAATCAAACATGTGGATGGTCCGCTGTGGCGACCCCTAACGGGAGAAGCCAAAAGAAAGTATATAGTATAGTACCTTTCAGTTAACTTTTCTATGGGTTTCTGTGAGATCTGATCAAGGTTGTTGACCATAATCCTAATGCAAAAATACATTTAAATATTGCGTCCTTCATTGCGTTGCGTGTGATTTAAACAGTTATTTCTTGGAAAGTACCTGAAACATTGAAACATTTTTATAAACTTTTTATAAACTTTTAAACTTTTTATACAAGTTCCAAGTACTTCCAGAACTTGAATGCAGTGTCTTGTATCCATAAATGCATTATAATAACAGTATTTGTTTATAACTTGGTGAAAAACAGGACAATTTCGACTGCACCATTTCAAAACAATGTCAAGACAGAGTATTTGAAAGCGGGGGAAGAATCATAATGAAAACAGAATGAATGTATTGCTGATTCATTTCAATCTCTTTTCAACCCACTCACTGTCATCTCATTCTACAGTTTTGGAGCCAATATTGATTATGTTTACTCAGAGCAAAATTAATTCTGTCTAGAAAACTCCAGTGAGCTGAGTTATACATATCAGGCACCTTAGGGAAATGTGAGTAATGACCTCTTCTTGCAGTTGTGTTGATTAACCGTAGACTTTCCACCCTTGATGTAATGACTTTGTTCCATCCCACTGTGCTACTGAAAGCGATAAGAAAGACTTACTTGGTGCCCAGGCAGTCCATAAATTGTTTAAGCTTAGGTATAATCTCACTGAGTAGTGTTATTTTGAACCAGAGCATTTAGAGAAGTACCATAACATCATTCTGTTTCACAGAAAAAAAAACAAGAAAGTGTGGCAGACCAGAGTAGAGGTATATTAGTATCAAAGAGAGTACACCAAGATTGCATGGAATGAGCTGAAACAGCCTTCAAGGTGAGTAATATTTTTCAAACATATAGCTAAAAAAAATTTTCCCATCTGAGCTTTTATCATCTGTGTGGTAGATCAAAAATCCTTGAAATCACACCTTTGGAAAATCCCATCTGTACTGAGCTATCAAACAGGCACATGGACAGCTCTTTATAGCCATCATCAGAGCACCTACATCTCTGAGTTTAGTGGAGAGTGAGCAGCGTGGTGTAATTACAAATTTGATGTTCTATGTAATGTTAATAAAAAAAAAAGTCTCTCGTGTGTTCACTATGTGCAAGGAGAAGTGTTTGACAAGTTGTTTACATCCTGCTTGGAGAAAGACATTCAATGGAGATAGATGCAGCACAAAAGAATCAATAACATTCTGGAGAGTTGAGACTCTCCTTTCTTTAGTTAAAGAAAAAATCTCTCGTCGTTAGCCAGTAAAGCGCATGTAAATGATTCACCTGTATGGAAATAGCTCATTATTTGATTGCAGTGTTATGTATGCTGTTCATGAACACATACAATGAAAGAAGGGGCACTAAATGTTGACAATTCATCTCTGACTTTGTATGATGATGTATGAGTTTTTGTTTCAAATTACTTGATGGAAAAATAAATATGTTTATATTAGAGATGCTTTCTTTCGTTCTGTCTCTGTACCAAACATTTACTTTAAAATTCACTGATCGGTCATAACGCTAAAGCCATCTGTCTTATACTGTGCAGGTCCCTCTTGGGCCACAAAAACACCTCTGACATTTTTTGCAGTCTGTCAGGGTCCATTATACTCCTGAAAAAAGGCCACTGCCATTAGGGAATACCACTGCCATTAAAGGGTGTGCTTGGTCTGCAACAATTTTTATATAGGTGGTACGTGTCAAACTAACATCTTCATAAATGCAAGGACTCAAGGTTTCCTAGCATAACATTGCCCAGAACCTGACAATGCCTCAGAGATTATATGCACTCTGACTGGTTTGTGCCTAACCATTCCCATAAACACCAAGCAGCACTGACACCTTTCTATCATAGCCAGCATGAACTTTTACAGCAAAAGTAGCTCTGCTGTGAAATCAAAAGAGACGGGCTAGCCTTTGCTACCCACACGCATCAGTGGGTCTTGGACAACCATAACTTCTCCCCGATTTACCAGTTCTACTTTTATTGGACCACATTTGACAGGTACTAACCTTTAAATACCTTATTAGACTGCATTTTTGGAACTGCAGTGATCCAGTTATCCAGCCATCACAATTTTGCTATAGTCAAAGTTGCTCAGATCCTAATGCTTGTCTATTTTCCTGCTTCAATACATCAACTTTGAGAACTGTTCACTTGCTGTCTAATATATCTCACATCTTGATTAATTTTATTGTAACAAGATCATTAATGTTATTCCCTTCACAAGTCAGTGGTTTTAATGTTATGGCTGGTCGATCTAATGATAAAAAAAGGCCACTTCACAACAGGGCAGCGCTTCTGTTTGGTAAAAAAAAAAAAAGGCCATGCACTCTGGATGTCCTTCTCTGTGGCTACAACCTGACAATTTCCTGGAACTAAATTCCCATGAGTCTGCTGGACATCACCCACTTACTGACCCTTATTAAATAATATCCTGCTGGGGCAAAGGCAGACTTCAAGGCTTTTATGTTAACCATGCAGGGCAACTGGAAATCTTGAAAATAACATTGTTTGAAATGACACACACACACACACACACACACACACACACACACACACACACACACACACACACACACATATCCATTTCTTTTTTTTCACACAATAACAAGAAAGGCTGATGCAATACTTAGTTTAATTACTGGTTATATAATCTCTTAGTGCCTGCAATCTGCTAAATGTAGACCATATTACCTATTACATATATATTTTATTTTTGGTTCTGCTTAGAATTGATTAAGTGTGCATTTTAATGGGACTGTCTACAGACTATCCAAAAACAGAGAATTGAATGCATGTGCCACAAAAAAAATATAAAATTTGTGTCCACTGAAACTACAAAATTCCCAGGGTCCTCAGCTAGCAAATGACAAACTTTATTAAAACAAGCTGCATAGTTGCTCACACCTGTATTACTTCTGCATTCCATACCTTCCCACCTGTTGAAACTTAGTTTGTCCTGTTTACGGATCTTTGCCTGATTATTTCCAGCTTGTCTTAATATATGTAACATGAAAATTAGTCAAATATAGTGAGAGGATCAGAGAAAAAAAGAGCCATTCAGAGGAAAGTTTAATAAAAGCCCAGCTATGTTAATGACCAGTGCAGACATTTCGACAAAATGATTTAGGGCCACAAAAAAAGAATTGAAGTCTGTACTTAAAATGTCTGTTGCTATTAAAAAAGCTGAGTATATTAAATATGATCTAATTTCATAATATAAGAATATCTCCAGACTGCACTAAAAGCCAAATCCATTACTTTCCCATGTTGCCTATGAGGTAAAACTTTAAAGTGTGTTACACTTTGGATGCAGTAGTTGTCTCTGAAATGATAGGTAGGAAGAAGGCAATCTTGACATTGCGAATTAGCCTGCAGTAAACGCTCTGATCTGGCACTGTTTTTGCAAAGGCAGATGGTTCCCCCCTCACTCATGTCAGTTTCACAGAGCTGTGTCAATCCTGAGAGGCTGTCAACATGAAACCACTCAACAGCTCTCTGCCAACCTCACTGGTCCTGGAGCAGTGATTTTATCCCCAGTTACACTCAGGTTACAATCTGGCATAGAATGTCCCATGGTGACTGTTTAAAGAACAGACTTGGCTTGCTGTGTCAGTAGTGGTGGGTGTCTGTCTGTGGAACGGTTGGCATGGCTTCAAGCCAGTACAAATGCTGTGCCGCTCCCTCTCGCTACCCCACTGTGCAGAGACAAGCTAATGAAGGCTAATTTTGAAAGACATGCAGTGTTATTGCAGTGCTACTTTTTCTGCTTACGGGTGATTTAAAGAATTAGGGATGGTTCTTTGGACTAAAAGCCATTGACCAACCATACATTATGAATTAGGGGCTTTTCGAAATGTTGCATTCACTACCTATGAATTTGACTTTAAATAGCTTGAAATAACTTTATTAACTTTCATTCTAAATGAAACACAGCATATCTGTGTAATGTCAATGCAAAGTACTCATTACAAGTTATAAAGGGTGTGGATTTTTGATTGAAGCTTAGACAAATGGCATGTCAGTGGCGGAAAAAATAAGAGATTTAATCTCTTTTAACATAATATGCATAGAATTTAGAATTAAATTGGCTTAGCACACTGCTGCCGACTTCTCAATTCTGATGGGAAAGGTGTTGATTAATTACTGTCAGATATGTACTTCCTGCTGCAAGGCAAATCCATTCATTCATCCACTCTATGCTGCCTATGCCACAATGGGGTCAATGGGGAGCCTGTGGCCTATACAGGAAACTCAGGGCACAAGGCAGGGGACAGAGTGCTTACTCATCACAGGGTATAATCTCACACACACTATGAATAATTTGATACTACTTGCAATGCAATGTAGTATCAAATTGCAATGTAGATATGTAATGTAGACTATATGAATACTAATCAGTCTACAGTCTTGCATGTTTTTAGACTGTAGGATAAACCAGAGCACATACAATGGGGCAAATGAGTATTTGATACACTGCCGATGTTTTTCCACTTACAAAGAACAGAGAGATCTGTAATTTTCAATGTAGGTACACCTCAACTGTGAGAGACAGAATCTAAAATAATAAATCCAGAAAATCACATTGTATGATTTTTAAATAATTAAATTCCATTTTATTGCATGAATAAGTATTTGTTTACAAGTAAAGAGGTCAGACGTTTCCTGTAGTTCTTGACCAGGTTTGCACACACTGCGGCAGGGATTTTGGCTCACTGCTCTATACAGGTCTTCTCCAGATCTTTTAGGTTTGGGGCTGTCGCTGGGCAACACAGAGTTTTAGCTCCCGCTATAGATTTTCTATTGCGTTCAGGTTGGAGACTGGCTAGGCCACTCCAGGACCTTGAAATGCTTCTTATTGAGCCATTCCTTAGTTGCCCTGGCTGTGTGTTTGGGGTCATTGTCATGCTGGAAGATCCAGCCACGACCCATCTTCAATGCTCTTACTGAGGGAAGGAGGTTGTTGCCCAAAATCTCACAATACATGGCCCCTTCCATCCTCCCCTTAATACGGTGCAGTTGTCCTGTCCCCTTTGCAGAAAAACACCCCCAAAGCATGATGTTTCCACTCCAATGCTTCCCGGTTGGGATGGTGTTCTTGGGATTGTATTTATCGTTCTTCTTCCATCAAACACGGCGAGTGGAGTTTATACCAAAAAATATTCTATATTCTATGTTCTATTCTATTCTATTTTGGTCTCATCTGACCATGTAACCTTCTACCATGCCTCCATTGGATCATCCAGATGGTCTTTGGTGAACTTCAGAAGGGCCTGGACATGTGCTGGCTTGAGCAAGGGGACCTTGCACACTGCAGGATTTTAATCTATGACTGTGTAGTGTGTTACGGGGGAGTGGTAGCTCCAGTGGTTAAGGCGCTGGATTACTAATCTGAAGGTCGGGGGTTCAACCCCGGTATCGCCAAGCTGCCACTCTTGGGCCCTTAAACAAGGCCCTTAACCCTCCGTATCATGGCTGACCCTGCGCTCTGACCCCAGTTTCCAAGCAAGCTGGGCTATGTGAAGAACAAATTTCACTGTGTTGTAATGTATATGTGACAAATAAAGGCTATTCTATTCTGTTCCTAATGGTAACCATTAGGACTGTGGTTCCAGCTCTATTCAGGTCATTGACCAGGTCCTCCCCTGTAGCTCTAGGCTGATCCCTCACCTTTCTAAGGATCATTGATACTACACGAGGCTAGATCTTGCATGGAGCCCCAGTCTGAGGGAGATTGACAGTCATCTTGAATTCTTCTATTTTCAAATAATTGCAGCAACAGATGCTGCCTTCTCACCAAGCTGATTGCCTATTGTCCTGTAGCCAATCCCAGCCTTGTGCAGGTCTACAATTTGGCCCTAGTGTCCTTAGACAGCTCTTTGGTCTTGCCCATAGTGGAGAAGTTGGTGTCTGAATGATTGAGTGTGAGGACAGGTGTCTTTTATAAAGGTAACGAATTCAAACAGGTGCAAATAATACTAATGAATTAGTTAATGCAATTAAGGTAATGAGTGGAGGATAGGGTGGCTTCTTAAAGACAAACTAACAGGTCTGTGAGAGACAGAATTCTTGCTGGTTGGTAGGTGATCAAATTCTTATTTCATGCAATAAATAAAACAAACAGATTCTGTCTCACAGTTGAGGTGTACCTACATTGAAAATTACAGCTTACTGTTCTTTGTAAGTGGGAAAACTCGAAAAATCAGCAGTGTATCAAATACTTATTTGCCCCACTGTATATGGAGTTCTGGAATTTAATCCCCCAACCCCAAAGGTGTGAGACCAGTACTCAAATTACAAATTTCTCTCAATTTATATTTATGCATTCAATCAAAAATATAATTGCTTTATATGTTCTATATTATATACATAAGGACATGTATGGAAGAGGTTATACATCAAGATATACAATATATTAACTGGTTTTAAAAATCTGTGTGCATTTCTTTAAAAAATAAACACCTTTAAGGTTTTTGGAGTTGGAAGCTTGGAAGCACTTTTGCCAGTGCTTTTTAAAACAGATAAAGCTGTTTCTTTGGGTTCATCTCGTGCTTTATTGTTCAGATTTATTAACTTATTAAGGCTGGTGACAGATGGCACTTTATGAACAGAAGTTTTTGGAAATTTCAAAGTATGGTGTTGCTTAAGTCAAGTATTGGTGAGGGGTAATGGAAGTATTATAGTTCATTCCAAATGTGTTTTGAAGGGTTAAGGTCAATGACCTGTAGCAGGCCACTCATGATCTTCCACTCCAAACCATTAAAACAATATCTTAATAGAAATCGCTTTGTGCACAGGGGCATTGTCGTGAACAGGTTTGGGTTTCTCAGTTCAAGGTAATGAACAAGGGAATGCTACTGAATCCAAAGACATCCTGGACAATTGTGTGCCTCCAACTTTGGGGTAACAGTTTGGGGAAGATCTTTCTACTAGTTCAGCCCTGTTTTTTTTCTGTTTCTGTGATTGTTGTTTTATGTAGCAACTGGGTTCTGGAGGAACGTTGTTTCATTTCACTGTGTACTGCATCAGCTATATATGGTTGGAATGACAATAAAAGCTTCTTGACTTGACTTGAAGATCCACATATGGCTGAAAAATTCAGGTGTGCTGTAAATATATGTATGTGTAAATATAAGCAATATGAGGCAAGCAATGACAACCCACTTGTTTCAGGGAGGTTTCAGCACATTCAAATCTAACTATAAATGATTAAAAGGGACTACATATTCTTTACTAAATTACACTTGTTAGTGTTGGGAAATCGCTATGGTATACCAGGAATTAACCACTTTTGTACAGGCTAGAAATGGAAAGTAATCACACTGTGAGTGTTAAGAAAAAAATTTACAATGTTGTTTTTTTTATAACAGCATTCACCGTGTTTTATTCTTTATACAGAACACTTTGTACTCTTTCCATGAGGATAAGTAGATCCTTGAATGTTACAAATATCTAAAGGAGAAAAAGGAATGGTTTGTGATTATTAAAGTATTAACCCAGTAGGGATTCTGCAGGGTCTCTGGTGATTTTGTTCAGCAGTAGGAGGCAGCTAGTGAGAGAGACTCTCAAACCTCTCATTTAGATTGTATAACTCTAAATGAAAAAAAAAAAGTTGCTATTGATGGATTAGTGCCCGAAATCTTTTCATCAAAGAAAGAATCTTAGGATAATTTCTGCAAAACTGTTTAAATGATGGCTGCTGACCTTTTCCTCTATGCACAATATTTCAAATTACTTTATAATTTCAGGTTTGCACATTTGGACCTTTCCTTAAATCAGACCAAGATGTTTCCATCGTTCAAGTCCAGATATTGGCATGGCCATTTATTTGGCATCCTGCAGCCATATTGATTTGGATGTTTAATTTGGATGATTCATATTCTACAATAGATTTGGGGAAACTTTTTTTCCCAAATCAGCCAATGCCTGGCCAAAAGTTTCCACCTGACAAGACACTATTCCACTTATGATGAATGAATGATGGTTGATAAAGTTTAAAAGTTACATTTTGTAAATTGTTCATAAGAAAAAAACTTCCTTCATGCTAATTTTTGCTTTTCTGTGCCTCCCCCAACATCACAATATAAATGTTTCCTTTTTGTGGGGAAAGTTAAGACATTGTAAACCTTCTTATGCACTGCAGAAAACTACATTTTAGCAAGTGAAAATAGTTATAATACAATATATATAATACATTATAATAGTCAATACAGAATATTAAACATAGTCAAAAATAGTATTTCCCAATATAAGATTTCTACAGATCAAACACTAATAATAAAAAAGGAAAAATTACTACAGATGTATGGAAATTGGTTTAAAAATACTATACAGTACTTGGTTTATGATGAACTTATAGTAAATACTAGATAGTCAGTTAATGTCAAGATGTCCCCCAGTATTAAAGCACCTTACAGTTCCAGTGTCCTCAGTTTGACTGTGAGCATTGTTTGCCGTCTGTAGCCTCACATTTTCTCACCATGTTCATTGGGATTTCCTTCCAGTTCCCAAAACATACTAATAGACTGGTGACACTTAGGTATAAAAAGTGTGTGTGCATGTTGCTCTTCGGTGTATCCCAGGTGTATTCCCAATTCACACCCAATGTTCCTGTAATAGGTTCTGGAAGATCCATGATCCCAACCAGGATAGAGTGGTTAGTGAAGATGTATGAATACATTTGTGTAAATTCCCCTAAAGGTTCCCCTCATTGTGTGTAATTTTACACTGTACTGGGTACTTCATCACATTAACTGATGCTATTTATTAGTTGCTCATTTTGTGGTGATAATGATTAACTAATTTAATTACATAACAAATGCACTGAATGTTTTTTTAAACAGTGACAAATGAATACAAAGTCTTGAGGAAGCCAAAACACCCTGAGCCTTTTTATTCATACTTACGAGTGTGCCACCTAAAAACCCCCACCTAATTCAGTATTCATGCTCTGTACGCGTTCCCTACTAAATGTATTAAGGTCCAGGGAATAATGTGTGAGAGAATGAGGGGGAAAGTAAATGACAAATTGTTCTGGAAAACACACGCAAGCACATATTCCCCAGAGCAGTGTGAGAACAAGCTTGTCCGAGCCAAGAGAGCAGCAGGGCTGCAGATGGAGAAGCGCAATGGCTCTCCTTCAATCAGTAAGATCCACAGGCTGGGGGGTCTCACACCAATCCGACTCCCAGATCCCTGCACCCCCGCAATGTCTGCTCTTTCCCTGCTCTTTCCTCTCCCACTGGTTCATTCTTGTTTTATTTTTATTTTTTAATGAGACATCACAGGTCAGTGAGTAGTGCAAGCTATAAATTGGGTGAGAGAGGGGGATTAAGGCATATTTCTGCACATATTTGTTTCTAGCAACGATAGCCAGAAACATAGAATGGATATCCATATTTTAACAGAAAGAAACAAACAGAGTCAGACATCTAAGTTTCCTGTACAAACCAAACCAGATTTCCTTCTCACACCCAACTTCTTAAACTCGTTACCAGATTCTCCTACTGACAAATTGATTTAGATGTAAAATCAATATTATTGGTCAAGTCATTTGGATTGGAATTAATACATTTCTTGGAAATCATAAAACAGCTGGAAAGAGGCCTTATGTTTCCATAGTTACAAGATTTCTCTTACAACTCAATCCTGAACTGTGGAAGATTACCATTGATCGGCAAGGAATAAGAAGTCTTCGTCTCCACATCATTACTGAAACCTCCAAAGTGTTTATTGATTCACATTTAGCCATCCACGTGCCTATTCTGGATGCAGTCCGATTAAATCACCATACCAGTTCGGGCTTTGTCATGCTTTCTTTGTCTCTATCTGCACACATTTTGTGGTTTGGAGTGGAGCTTTTAAGCCTAGTGTGATAGATCATTTTAGCTGCTGATGACTCTGTCTAGGGTTGGGAATAAATGGTCTTTCATTACCACAGACGTCAAGCCGTAGCAAATGAATTATCGTGTCTCATTGTCATAGACTGCCTTGCACTGCTTTGTATTGTGACAGCCTATCAAACTTCAGCCAACAGTCATGCAAGCTGTCAGCTTTATCATGTATTATTACCACTGAGTGCAAAGAAATTTATGAAAATAAGATTCAAAAGAACAATGGTCCTCTGTTGTTATCAATAGTATATACAAAATTCCTGATCGTTTTGGGTGAAAAATGAGATGCACATTCGAAAGTCTTTTGTTTGTCACTGAATCCTTTTACAACTGTTTCAAACTCTTGTTGCCATGTGAACGAGTGGAGGGGGAAAAAAACCAAAAACAATAGATGGATTTCAGTGATCCATAATAAAAGTTTAAATGAATAATTGAACAAACACACAAATATTCACAATGTCTCATTATTTAAAAGAACACATTTTTAATTAAAGACATTTGTATTAAAAATGTATCAAACATTATTCAGTTCACAAGAAAGTGCTGTGCTGTACCCGACTCACCTCTCTAGCACTCACGGCAGTAACTTACCATATAAATACCCATTTATTTTGAACTGATTTACAGAGCAGAGACCGGTTGCATTAAAATGCAAAAGCGATTAAAATAGCTGCAAGATACAGTTTCCTCCATTTTTTTCATTCGTCAGATGTTTCAGATCTCATTTTCAAAACAGACTCAATCACTGACACCACCACATAACTCTATCTTTAATGTAGTCCAGGTTGTATGCGTGACCAGTGTGTGAATAATATTTTAAATACAAAGAAAAACTTTATAGCCTTCACTGTAAAGTAATTTTGAATTTCTCTCTAGGATCAATTAAGTGATCTATCTAAGATCTATCTACACAGGAAGCCTTCTCATACTCAAACTTATTTAAATTAAATCTGAACTAAATTCCCCATTCTCACCAACACACATGTATTGCTGCTTGAGAAGCTAACCATTTGTCCCTTTGTATTAACTGGAGAAGACCAGTATAGCAGGATTGTTCACAGTAAATAAGGTCAGAAGAAGTTCAGAGTCCTCCCCAGAATCTTCCCACAGAACTGCCATTTGTCACACGATGATAAATATATCCAGGTGCACATTAAAGTCTCTCTTAAAGTTCACAAATACCAATGTGAGGACGTGCAAACACGCTGGTTAACCCTCACTTATTCTTTGGCTGTGCTGCTATGTAAAGAGCCACCAAACAGTACAGAGCACCTCCGACAGTCAAAGCCATGGTGGTCCTGTACAGGAGCCGGTCAGGAATACCACGTTTTAGGTGCACGGGGATCCCATCTGAAGCCTTAAAATTTGAGAATAATCCAGTCATTAAGAGAGCAGACATAACTCCAGTAACAATTGAACTTTTTCCCTAAAATACATACCTGAAATATCCTCTGGAGATCTGGAACTCTGTTGGCACCCATGTACTCCAGAGGAGCTTTGGACTCAGACATCAGTTTGGTTGGTGTAGAAAAGATCAATGTAGAAGTTTCAGAGGGTACACTTGTCCCTAAACCCTGGAATCAAATTACATTCACTTTGAGACATTTAACTTTATGTTTGTATGTCCAAGTTTACCCTAATTCAATCCTTTTTTTTTTCAATTTAATTTTTGATCATAATCACATTGTATAGAATCATTCCTTTACCTGCAATCAGAGGGCAGCCTTCGGTGGAATCAGTAGCAGACAAATACACTAAACATAACCCTAGCACAACATATCACTAGTCTATCATTAGCAGTGTCTACCAATGAATAACTTTACATGATTTTGAAACCCTGACATATATGTTATAACCAAAACCCAAGCATAACTAAAGCAAAGAATAATTTAGACACACATCTAGATCAAGATGGTGTTGTTTAAAAGTATTTAGTGACAAATGAGGAGGACCAATGCTTAGCCAAACAAGGTACATTTGAGACACAAATACAAAAGAGACAAAAGAAAATCTTGTTTTTGATTAAACCTCAGTTCTCTCCAGGAAGGATTGACCAAATCCCATGGAAAGTGTCAGTTAAGAGTTCAATACTCTGCTCAACTACTGTGAGAATTATAAATCATTTTTAAAAATCATTCTGAAAATCAGCTTCATGTAAACATAAATAAGAGCTGAGATCAGTCATGTATTGCAAATGTATTGTTGGATCAGTGCATCTATAGACTCTCAGGAAGAAAAATGGTGAGGTGGTACCCTTTATGCACATTTCTCATTCATGTTCTATCTAGAAAGATGTAGATAATGCATATTGAAAGCTTTAGGGTCCCAATTATGACAATTGAATCTTCCAAGGGAGGAATACACTATAATATACAATATAAAAAGGATGTAAGGTAATGGCATTTACAGAGAGAGGGGCAATATAAGGTTACCAACCCAACTACAAGGACACATTTCCAGTTCAGTACCATTTCATTCTCGAGTACTCATAAAAACATTAATGATAGCTTTAAAGCAAATCGACACTGGCTATATGCAGACATTCAACCAAATTTGAATGATCCAATGACAAACCCCAGGACACGACACTGTTAGCTTTTTCGGCTAACCAGTTAGCCAGGAATTTCAGGAAAAATGTTTACTTTTCTTCCAGTTTGTAATGTAAATTACCTGTGGGCAGTAGGCAGTAGAAGACCCAGACCCGGTCAGCCTCTGTGTGAAACCGCTGAATTTATAGTACATTTTCCCGGCTGGGTTAACCTGACCTCGGCGTGTGGCACGTGAGCGACCGGCTTTCCTTCTTCCGCGTCGCAGAGGGTGTCCAACAAATATGACGTCACTCCCGTTCACACAAAGGGGTTGAGTGCCAATAATGAGTAAAATGTAACAATAAACATATACGTCAAATTATTCATAACCTAAACAAGAACGTACACAAAAAGTTTATTGGGCTTCAATAATTGATCAAATAAATGGAAAAAACAATTTTTATGTTTATTCCATAATTGCAAAATATGTGGACATTGTGGTTCTATGTACATTTTGCAATTAACAAAAATAATAAAAAAAAATTGTACTTGTGGTGTGGTACAATCTTTTAAGCAACTTGAAAATTATATTTAGAATTTTATTCATTATTCTTTTCATTTCACATTAAAGGATATAATTATCTTTTTCAGGCAAAGTAACAAGTCATTTGAATACATTGTCATCTTTTATATTTTGATGGCCAAGTTCGACATTCATAAATGTATATTTTTGTAAATCTCTTCCTAAATTAATGCCTTTAAATATTATAAAAAATACAAAACCTTTAGAACTTGTTAAATCTAATAGAAAACCACAAATCTTCTGTTATTGTCCCGACGCTCAGATTTAATTAATGATACATTGTGATTTTTTTCTGTTTTTATGTTTCTATTTTTTCCTTCATTTATTTCTTTGTTTATTCATTTGTTGGTTTACTCTTCTGTTATTTAATTAAATTTTTTGTTAAGTCTGCTTATACTGTATATCTTCAATTTATTTTTCTGTTCCGTTAACCGTGGATAGTTAATTGTATAACTACATGTTTTACACCAGAAAGATATGAATATACTTTTTTTTTCTCAAGATTGTTGTTATAATCTCTTTTATTTAAAAAACTGCAAAACATTAGTAGAACCTCAATGATCTGTTTAAACAGTTACAATTATTTTCTTGAACTCAACCTGAATAAACATGTTTTAAAGTATTAAAATATTTACTAAGTCCTTTAAATATTTACATGAATTTCAGGGTTTTCTAGTGTTTCAGAGTTGCTAATTTCTCTTTAGTGAGTTCACATTTACATTTATATTTTATATTTAAAAAAATCCACTTTCCACTTTCAATCTGGATGCTTTCCAGATATCCTCACTTATATCACTTCTATATATTCCACCACCTAGGCCCAGAACAAAGAAGAGTCTTGAAACGTGACTTCTTTTCATGAACTCCACAAGTGTCACAGTGTCATCTGCATATTTGCTTCAGTGGAAGAGAATATGCATGGGGAAAATCTGAGCTTTTGTACAAAGCAGTTAACATTGCAAATAGCAGTACTTAATATTTTAACAAATAGGCATCTAGAAATCAATAGAGAATGTTGAACATTTAATATTGCTAATGCTGCATGTTTATATTGTTAGTGTTAATTATCGAAATATTCCACAACCTTCAGTAAAATAAATATTTTATGTTGAAGAAAAAACCCTGATTTTCTGTTATAGACTAGAGACCACATCCTCAGGCGCACTTTCTGCTGAAGGATTAGTCCTGTTTTACCCAGAATAAGAAGGAAAGAGAGAAAGAAAGAGAGAGAGAGAGAGAGAGAGAGAGAGAGAGAGAGAGAGAGAGTAAAAGAGAGTGAGAAATAAAATATAATTAAATGCACACAGTGCCCAAGATCAAAGTGGAACGTAGATATTTGAAGAACTGACATATATCCAGCCAATTTGCAATTATTATTTTATTTTCTAAATGTCCAAATATTTCTGCATTAAAGCCTGCCAAAAATGTAAGCTAAATATAAAACATATTTACAAATGTTTCTTTAGCAGAAGACAAGTACATTTACATTACACAACAAACATATATGATTTCAGGTTTATCTTTCTAAATCAGATATCTGCATAAAGTATTTGATGCAATTTTGCAATATTCCTAGCTTCACAGTTACAAAGCAGAATGTTTCAAACGGTGCAATGTGGTCCGAAAAATAACCCAATGAGCACAGAGATGCTGAAAGACATGAAACAAATCTTTGCCAGTGGTAAATGTTTGTATTATATCCTCTATAGAGGCAGAAAAGTATACAATTGACTGCAAAAGTTTGTATTCCCATTGGTTTCCCAAGAAAAGATAGGCAGAGAGAAAAATATATATAATCATAAAGCCTCTAGAGTATTATAAATACATTCTAGAGTATTTAAATTATATTTTACTGTGATCTGCAGACACATTTGAATAAACAAGATCTGTGATTCAAGCCTAATGTATACAATTCTACAAAATTAGAACATTAGCTGTAATAGTACAAAAGTAGTAAATGTCCAGTCTGCATTCAGGTTCATGTCCCCATTATATTGCACATTATATTAGTAATATACGAAATAATAATAATACAAAATAATATACTAAAACTACTTAAATATATTTACTGTTCACTTGCCACTGACAATTTCAAATCTGAGCATTATTAAAGTATAAAAATAGGTCTTTACTCTCTTTTATAGACATGATGGGAAAATAACTTGTCTGTCCAAATATGTATACAACATTCACAATATATACAGTATATTTATACTTTATATAAATGAATTGTTGGTGAATGGTAAAACATAGCAAATCCTCTCCTTCACTTTCCTTAATATTCTGATAGTGAAAGTTTTTTTTTTTCGAACATAAAAGAAGTTAGAGACAGCTGAAGAGGTAAAAGATTGACATTTAAAGGGTAGTTATTCTTAATATATTTTTTTATCTTTTTTTCCTTTTCTTTTTAAATTATTCTTCTGACGTTATTTCCCCCATTGGGACGTCTTCTACTATAATTTCATTATATTTGTATCCGCTTTGTATCCGTTTTGTCAAAGGGTTTGCAAACTTTTGCACTCAACTGTAAACTTAATAAATATATAATATAGTTGGACACAAACGTGCTAATGTAAACATAACCTATAACACTGTCTTCTTATGTTTAGGACAGTCCAGTGTATCCATTAGTATATCTGGTCAGATGGTGCTCACTGAGTAAAATTAACAATATTATACCTGTGCAGGACCATCTTTTTTTCCTTTCTTTTCCTTTTTTTTATTTTATATCTACTGAGCAATGCAAACGTCATTCATAATGGTTTTCTATGATGGTATTAGCATTAGTCTGAGATAACCCGTTGCATGCGCCATTAATAAAGTAGCATTCGTTTTCAGTTTTTCTCCAACATAATATTTGATACTATCAATAAACAAACATACAAGTAAATGAACTGTTTATTTGCTTTCAATATCTGCCTAAACACAGAATAGATTGTAGCTAGTGTTGGAGATAGGCTAGGTTTTGTGCTTGCTATGTGTATAGTGAAGGAGGAGGAGAGTGACAGCTCTCTGACTGCTGAGTGTGTGGGTGAGGTGTTTGCTAATCAATTTGGTTAACACCTCTCCGTCCGCACAGTCATCTCCTTCGATTGAGATATGGGCAGGTGGTGGCTTTTTCCTTGTGTAGCTCAACATCTGATGTTTGTTTTTTTAAGTTAAGGGTCAGCTCTTCATAATGTGGCTGAAGCACTGGCTGGAATTTTGTTTCACATATAATGCCATTAACTAGGACTACACCTTGCTGCAGGCTCTTTTTTTAAACTTTCCAAAAAATCCCAAGAGTCGCTATAAATATCAGTTTTCTTATATGACCTATTTCTGTTCTTCCTTTCGTCAAAGTTTGAGAATAATTTTGATTGGACTGAAGACTGAAGAAATTTTTCAATGGTTACAAAGTGTTTCGTTTTGTTAAGCCAGGCCAAGGCTTTTGAGGAAAAGGTCTGGAGATCTATTAAGACCCGAAAAGGCTTGCCAGATGCCCCTCATAGGCCGCCAATCCATCTGGTGCCGGCTGTTGCCACAGTTGTCCTTTTTAAATATCACCAAACACAGTAAATGATGTCTCTTTGGGTCAGTTTCATTGGTTTTCATAAGGATGTGGGTGTAAATTGACCACTCTTCTGTGAAGTCCCTTTGGGCAGCTATGATTACTGTATGCGATCCAAATTGGGCTTTTTTGTATTTTTCTTCTGTCGCTTACAATCAAAGTATGAATCACAGTTGTCTGAGGTACCAGCTATCATTTAAACTTCAACATGTAGAGATCCTGCATTGTAGTAGTCGTTAGTAGTCATTTTTCCGTAAATCATTTAGTTTACAATTAATGAGGCTGTTAATTGGTTTTAAAACAAAGGCACAGAAAGATCAGATGAGGGGTAATGGAGCTGGGCTGTGGACCAGTATGTCCCAGAGAAAACCAACATCAGTTGAGAAACTCAGCAGAGAGACTTCGCACGCAGCGTGCTGAGCGGAATTTGAGTTCGTGGTAGCACTGCACAAAGCTGTGGTAGATAAAGGTAATTGGGAGAGCCAGGAGCACAATGCCACTCACAACACACACACCACCCAGCACGCGACCCGGCATCGTGATGGGATACATGTCTCCATAGCCTACGGTGGTCATGGAGATAATAACCCACCAGCAGGCTGCCGGGATGCTGGCGTAGTCCTCATTGCTGCTTTCCAGGTCTAGCCCGTGCTCTAGAAGCTGAGCCAGAGCGCTGAAGATGGCCATGGCAACACACACGAACACCAGCAGCATGACCATCTCACGGTAGCAGCGGCGCAGTGTCAGCCCCAGTGTCTGCAGACCAAGGAAGTGGCGTGCAAGCTTAATGAGCCAAAAGATGCGCATCATCCTCAGCACACGTAGTGTGACTCCTGCTCTTTGAAGCTGCGGGTTTTCCCCAGTAAGGGCCGTCATGGCCACTGATACATAGTAAGGCGTTATAGCCAGGAGGTCGATGATGTTCAAAGGCCGCCGTACAAACTCACATTTGTCCCTTGAGACAATGAAACGTACTATGCATTCGGCAGTGAACCAGCCAATGCATACCGCTTCAATGATCCTGGCAGAGAGAGAGATGACAAAGAGTAAGTGAGCAAACAGCAATGGTCACAATTCATGCTAATAGCACTACTGTCAGTTCCTTGACAGGTGATTATGTCTAATTTACAGCATTTAAAATGCAACCATGCACTCTGAGGATCATAAGTATAAATGTCATCATGCAGTTGATGTGTGCCTTTTAGACTTAAAACAGCTACAGATGGAAAGCTTGATGCTGCTCAAAGATGAAAAAAAAGAGGGAAAAAAGTCTTTAAAACAACAATCCAGCTGAATTATTGTCATCTTTTAGTATATTTTATAGTCGTCAAATTGAATGATTTCGCAGGTCCATGGAATTGACGTACACATAAAAATATATAATGTCTGTATTAAATTATAATGTCTTATTATTTATTATCTGATATTTGCCATGCCCCATCAATGCCATATGTCTGTCTACAAAAAAAAATAGACAATAGTAAAATGGCGGCATGCTGTAATAAAGAAACAACATCAAGCTTCAGTGTGAAGAAAATGACAGTGTAGTAATGATGCATTTATTATATGCAAGTATTATTATTATTATTATATATATAAAAATGCATATTTTTCTGCTCACAAATGCCAGAGTATTAAAGAACCATAAACACTTTAGTTCTGAGCTAGCACAGGTAGTAGTATGAAGTACAATGATCCCAGAAAAGGCGTCACTGGGGTAGTGTCCTTAACGGTCATTTACCTCAAAACAGACACATCCCGTACCTTTAAAACTCAGGTCATAATTAAAATTAATGTTAGACATACACTACATTCACTTTTCCAGATTGAAGACACATTCATCCCACCACAGTGACCATCAATAATATTTAACAATGATGTCAAATTCGTATGATTTCTGCTCATACTCTCTTGACAACATGATGGCCACCATTACTCACACCATCTCTGGCATTTTTGGCATCATTCAAATTCACATGCATTACAAACACCAACACTTAAATGTACCCCCTGTAAGTGCCTCATAAACACACAGTGACACATATCTGACCTCGTGATACTGAAGGACATGGAATCAAGAATGCACAGGATATAAGAATGAGGACATACAAATTGTCCAAACACATCAGTAAAAAAGAGAGAAATGCCAGTGAACATACAAGTTGGAAACAATGAGGGGAGAAACATTAGTCAGTGAAATAGAGTAACATGACTTATTTCCTTTTAGGACAATCTGTCATCTTAGCTGAAATAAGGACATTTTTATGCTACTCATTACGCTTGGAACCATAAATACAAAGACATAAAATGCGCCATATTAGCATTTGATTTTCTTGCAGGTTTTATTGGATGCAAAGAAATATAAACCATCAGCTAAAGTCTGGTACTGTGTGTTTGGATAGAAAGAGAGAGAGGGAGAAAAAAAACAAGAGGGAGAGCGAGCATGCCTAATTATGTATAATTTAAAAGCAGGGAATTGGATTTGGACCAAACTTGCAGTGCAGTGCATGGTGATCAATAAAAACAGAAAACAAACTCTAAATCAAATGCTTTAAGTAAACGTGCTCTACCTGGGGTGCAAACATAAAATGATCAAGAATCTTGTAAGCAGGATTTATGTTGCCCAAATTTATTCACTCTGCTGGCTTTTTTTCCCTGATCGATTAGTGATACTGGTAGACATCTCTGTTGATAATTATTTTGAAATGATGAAGGAACAGAATAGAAGCAGAACCACGACAAGAGTAAAAGCTCTAGAGGCTTTTGCTGATTCTTATATTATTAGTTACTTTCTAAACAGAAGGCATATCTGAATACAAATCGGTTTGTGGATGTGGATTCTTTTTTTATCTGCATCCAATGCATGTAACAATGGGTTTAATGTGTTAGAATCCAATGTATCTGACTTCTGCCTTTGCCTTGGAGTGACCACACGTGTCTATTTACATTATATCTATTTAACAGATCACTATTCCCTTTATACTACACTATATGTTTCTTTCCTAAGTTTTTTGGTGTGTATTTTGAGCGCGATTTCGCATGAACCACCTGTCTGATTTTGCACCAGTATAATCACGGTTCCTCACGTAGGATTTCTAGCGCCACCTATTGGGCAATAACGACATTTCCACGTCTCCAGCCTATTTTGCAGTCTATCGCTCCTTCCATAATTGTGTTTTTTAAACTTTTTATTATCATTATTCTGTGCAAACGTGCACATTAATCATGCTTAATCAATAAATTAGTTTCGATTTTTTTTTAATTGCTGATTCAGGATTAAATGTAAGGATTACTGTATTGTGCCACAGTCTGTGGGCAGTATGCAAAGTCAATTTGTAGCTTATATAGAATATTTATATAAAACTTGTAGGTAGCATTTTGAGTGTTACGGATTGAGAAAGACAAACGAAATGAAAAAATGTAACAACAGGAAATGTCACAATTTGGGAACAAGCATGGAGACAGGGACAAGACATTAGAAAATGTGTGTGTGTGTGTGTGTGTGTGTGTGTGTGTGTGTGAAAGCTTTAATTCCTTCAGCATTGCCCTTGATAACTTTTTCTACACTTCACTTTCGCTCTGATTCAGCTTCATTTGTTTTACCTGTGCTCCTCGACTGTGTTGTTCTTGGCTGTGTCCCAGTCAGGTAGGGTGCTGGCGCACAGGATGACCATGGAAATTATGACAAAAATCACAGAGACCGATGCGAGGATCTGTGCGGCCACGGAGGACGCAGGCTCCTCGAAGGTCCGCCGCATGCGCTCGAGCCAGCCCGGGTTTGCGCCCTCCGCGCACGAGCCTCTCGCGTCCGACTCCTCGTCGCCGGCTCGCGACTCCTCATCGGCCCGTCCGTCCTCCTCCGAGAAGTACGTGTACGTGTCGGACATGCGGTCGTCCAGGCGCCGCTGGCAGCAGAACTCCAGGTGCGAGCTCTCCAGCCCCCAGTAGATCATCTCGTTGTAGAAGGAGAGCTCGCACATCCGCGGCACGAAGCGCAACTTCCCTGAGCGCACGTACAGCATGATGAACACAAACGCCTCGGAGTGACGGTCGAAGAAGAACTCGTTGCGCTCGCGGTCGTAGTCGTCGCACACCTCCAGCACCTCCTTTTCCGACGAGCAGCTGTGCAACCTGCTCACTCTCCTAAGAGGGAAATCCTTTATCACCTCTCGGGTGAACGCGTATTTGGTGCCGCCGACGTTCAAGATGCATATATTCTTGCCGAACTTCATCTCGTCGTGGCTACAGGCGGATCTTACCTTTCTTATTCAGGTAAAAAGGTAAAAACGCGATCTTTTGGGTAACCATTGCAGTGCTGCGTGCACTTTTGGCATGGATTCGTTGCAAGAAAAGAGTTGCACAGCTTTTGGAGTGTTCGGGTTTTCAGGCATAGGAGCTCCGATCTTCTGCTTGTCTCTCCCATCCCATCCCACCCCATCCCAACTCCAGCTCGCTCGCGCTCTCTCTCTCTCTCTCTCTCTCTCTCTCTCTCTCTCTCTCTTCATCACTCCTTCACCAGGTCTCGGTTCCCGCTACGCATATTTTACGCACTAGGGGGAGGGGGAAGGGGGGCGTTCCCAGCAGGTCAGGCGTGACAAATGAATCAGGTGCTTTTCTAATCCTGCTTTAGTGACGCATTCAATCCCAGAGAACATCTTTGGTTTTATTTTTTTTTCTACCAAAAGTTTATCCTGTAGTTTATTATTAGGGGGGCACAAAGCCCAGGGTTTCATGAGCATATACTGTGTTTATATAAGTCGAGCAGGAAATTAATGAAGGGACGATTTCATTCAGTAACTATGTAAGTGTTGACTCAGCACTGTGTGCCTTTTGTGCACCACAAACTCTAGTGGCTGTAGTTGCTCACTCAGTAATTGCTGAAACCCTTGTTTTATTTATTAAGTATATATTTTTTTATAAAGATATGTTATCAATCTATGAGAACCCTCACCTATTCTAAAAACCCTTGAAACACGTTTACGTTGATTATGATATAGATAGATAGATAGATAGATAGATAGATAGATAGATAGATAGATAGATAGATAGATAGATAGATAGATAGGCAGGGCCAGTTCTAGACATTTGTTAGGTCAGTATACAGAAAAGATGGATTTTGTTTTTCATTACACACAATCTCTTTATGCATTCAGAGGGTGGGGACTCATTTAAATAGTGGTATTAACTAGTTACAATTCATGTCAGGTGGGTCAGAATTTGTATCTAATGGACAGAGAGTCTAGTCAGGCTGCCCATCTTGATTGGTGAACTAGTGTATAGGTTTGTTACAGTTATGGAGGCCACTCTTCCAAGCCGAAAGCCCTAGTCCAGTGCCTATACTGCCTATAGCTAGCGCCAGCCCTGATAGATAGATAGATAGATAGATAGATAGATAGATAGATAGATAGATAGATAGATAGATAGATAGATGGATATCACTTTATTGTTATTGCATAGTACAGGTACACAGCAACGAAATGCAATTTAGCATCTACCAGAAATGCAAACTGACAAGTGCAGATAAATATATAAATGTGATAGAAATATATGTGTGTAATGCACATTTACAATATGAGATATGTACAACTGAAAGTTATACACAATGAATATAGATATGTAGAAAATCTAGGCTATAATGTGAATTTGCAGCTATTTACAGGTATAATTATTCAGAGATAATACAGCACACTTTATTCACTCGAATGCAAACATGCAAAAAAGAGATGCAAATTAATTAGCATCTAGAAATGTATACACTTAGTAGCTAATATATTAGGAAAACATTAAAATCTGTGGACAGATTGTCAGCTGTGCTCTACTGTGCAGATCAGAGAGTGTCTCAGTAGTTAAAGTATCGCTATTACTGAAAAGAAAGGTTGTGAGTTTAATCCCAGCATCACCGAACTACTACTGCTGGGTCCTTGAGCAAGATATTGAACTCTTAGCTGCTGTTAACTGCTTTGGGAATAAATCAAGAAAATAAAAACTTAATAAAATTCACCACAGGTCAGATATAATTTGGGTGATAGATATTTTTCAGCATAGCAGTGACTCTGTTAGTTGTGTCCTGGAGCTGCTGTGAATGTGATCTATAAAGTCAAGTCAACATGGCTTTTATTGTCATTCCAATCATATGCAGTACAGTACACATTGAATTAAAAAACAAACGTTCCCCTAGGACCAAGGTGCTACATAAGACAACACAAATAAACAAAAAATAACACAAAACTCAGAACTACACAAAACTAATTGGGGCAGGACATAAAGTGCACATGTGTGACAT
This sequence comes from Silurus meridionalis, assembly GCF_014805685.1. Taxonomy (NCBI): domain Eukaryota; kingdom Metazoa; phylum Chordata; class Actinopteri; order Siluriformes; family Siluridae; genus Silurus; species Silurus meridionalis. The sequence goes on from NC_060890.1 coordinate 18,011,371, forward strand.
TTAGTGTAAAAATGAACGCCATAAGACAGTGAAACAGGAGACACAGTAATGCTGCAGCACCAACTAGTATAGTTCAGATTTGTGTTAGTGCAGATGGATTCGTCTGTATAATAATGAATAATGTGGATGTAAAGACTAAATAGTTTTAAGACAGCAATTTTGTGCAAACACAGTTTTGTAGTTAATGAGAATGTTTATTTGTGCTTCTGTGCATGTGTGTGAGTTTGTCTGTGTGTGAGTCCAGTTTATTCAAATGACTTGCAGAAATAAATCGCCCCACAGCCTGGATGTGAGGGAACGAATGCTTTAGCACCTTTTTTCCAGATGACAGAAAAGTAAAGAGTGAATGTAAGGTGAGTGTGTGACGTCCAAGTAATTTCAAACAAGTCCTTATTTATCCATCTGATACTTAAATAACCTATGATGATATTTTTGTTTGTTTGTTTGTTTCAGGCTGTGACAGATTCTTTTCAGAACTATAAGAACTTTAACCCGTTCAAAATACTTTTTCCATTATTAAGAGCACACTTATATTTACTCTAAAGGAAAAACAACAACAACAACAACAAAGATATGAAAGTAAGATTCTAGAAATGTATTCACTTAGTAGCCAGATTATTAGGAACACCTATGGACAGATACTGTAATCCAACCAGAAGCAGTGCATTAGTTATAAACGCACAGGAGAAAAGGAACATGTAACATGTAAATCGGAACATAAAATACATTTATCAGATGTGATTTGAGACTCAGCTGGATAATTAAGGTCTTACTACTTGGAAGTCTTATTTTGTTGGGAAATGCAGTGTCCTTAAGGGATGATATATTCGAGGCTGATGGAGCATCTGGTCTGACTGTAACTATAAGGTGAGCTTTGAAAGCTTTGAAAGCTCACCTTTATACTTGGCTCACCTGAGAAATGATGGATTATAGGGAATAATGCTCAAGCAATGTACATTACAGTACTTCCTTTCACCTATAACTTACTGTACACACATACTTTTGTGTGTGTGTGTGTGTGTGTGTGTGTGTGTGTGTGTGTGTGTGTGTGTGTGTGTGTGTGTGTGTGTGTGTGTGTGTGTCAGTCAGTCAGTCAGTCAGTCAGAGAGTGTACCGAGCAAGGGGCTCTCCACTAACAAAAAAAAAAGAAACCCACGAAACGAGGGAGAGAAATTTAATGCTCATTTTGCGGTTTATCCCTCTTTTTATAACAGTCTGCAACGTTTAAATAACTTATAATCCTTACATATTTTATTCACTTATTTATTATATTTTATTTAGTGTATGTTTGTTTTTTTACCACTCCGGGAGGGCAGAAATGGCGGCCAACATGTACCGGGTTGGAGGTAGGCTGGCTGTTATAATCTGCGTTTCTGATTTCATGACTTTTGACTTGTATTTCTAATTTTAACAGGTATACGAATAACTTTATCAACACCCCAGAACAAAGCCCTTGAAATCAGTGTTTGGATTTTATTGCGAATTATTTTGGGATGTGTGTGTGAGGCCTTTTTAGCCGCACTAGCAAAAAAAAAAAAAAAAAAAAAAAAAAAAAGAATGCTAGTTTTTGTCGTGGCTAGTCTATCATAAACACATCATCAGCTAATCTAACTAGCTAACGCCGTTAAAGGCGCAGAAATGGACCAGTGCGTCTGTCTGTAAATTCACTTTTCATCATCATGGAAAGGGTTTTTGTTCGAAGGATGGCCAGTGTGGGGGTTTTGATTTATACCGATATATTATTTAGTAACGTTCACCATTTTCATTACTAATGAGTCCTCACGGCATGCTAGCTAACTAGCATTTATAGCTCAGCTTATCGCTAACATTAAACACCGTTTAGCATTATCCGTTTTAGTAAATCATCGTGAGCAAAAGATTAAGACAGATTCACATGGAAAGACGATGTAAACTGTGTTAACTTTGCGTTAAAAAAAACTCATTTATGGACTACGATTTCCCTCCTCATTGTTTAATATAATTAGCTGGAGTGATTAGCCGCGGCGTGCCGGTGAATCCGACATTGTTTCATGGCGGCGTTAAATCGTGGCAAAGGCTAAACGCCCAAAGTCTTGATATTTGTGGAATACAGGTAGCTGAATTTGCATACATGCATGCCTGGGATTGAGTTTCTAGTTAAACTCATATCGTAAAAATGTCTTGCTTTCGGTTTGTCCTAGTGTATCGGAATGAGAAATGCAAGTCTGGGCTTTTTAACACTGAGGCCCTTACAGTCATTACACCTACACTAGGCACCATGCCTCAATACACACATGCTACTTACAAAATACTAACAATATTAACAAGTAATTCATTCATACTTTCTCACACTATTCCTGAATGCAGCTGTACCTACTGGGTGGCTTAACATCTTCATAGTGTGCTTTAGGGATGTGTACATTAGTTGTGTCATCAATACATTTCTTTTTATGGTGATGTCTGTCATAACACACGTGTGCAAATAAGACAAGACCTGTCCTAAAGCTCAAGACCATCAGGACAGATTAATAACACAAGATTGCACAGTGCTGCTTTGCTTTCTGTCCTCAATCCAAATTTGGAGGTGTGATTGCTAAATATCTAGTCAGTAGAGCATTCCACACTACTATTTACACTATGTGTGCTCAAAACTATTTTGACACCTGGCCGTTACCACAAAGTTGCCAACCTTTTAAAATAAAATTGCTGTGAATTACAATTTCCATTCACTGGAACTAAAGTAGACCCAAACCGGTTCCATCATGACGATGCCTCTGTGCATGAAGCAAGCTTTTCGAAAGTTTGTATGGAAGAACTGGAGGAACCTCAGCTGCACTGTACAACTTTAGAAATGAACTGGAACAATGAATGCATCCCAGATCTCTTTATAACACACCCCTGCCCTCACTGACATCGCTATTGCTCTTGTGGCAGAATGAGCACAAATCAGCATAACACACTGCAAAATTGTGTGCAAAGGGGGGGATTCATTATAACAGCAAAGGAGTCTTAAATGGGAAATTTAACAAGGACTTCCGGGTGTGATTGGTTAGGTGTCCACAAACTTTTGCGCACACTGTGTAAAGATGGCAGGAACATTGATTGTAGGTCTCTCTGTTCAAGGGGGTCTGCCACATGCTGTAAATGTAGTTGTATTTGGACATATACAAACATTTCAATTTCATTATGCTGTTGGAAACCCTATGGCTGGTATATTCTGTAGCAATATAAAACAAATATTTTATTATGGGTAAGCATGTCAACTGAGTTTGTGTAATCCATTGAAAGGAAATGTTATTGTCTAAGAACATTTTATTGTAGCCTTTCCTCTCTAAGTACTAGCTGATTTGACCATTATATGTTTTGAAACCACACAAGAATGAAAAATCTTATTTCTTGTTGCAGACTATGTCTTTTTTGAGAATTCTTCAAGCAATCCGTACCTGATTCGGAGAATAGAAGAGCTGAACAAGGTACAGTCCCGAGGTATAAGGGAGTGCTGTGGGTTATTTTTCATGCACGAGTAGTGGAATCTACAGGGGAAAGCTCAAATCTTCACATTGGTAGTCATTTGTAAAAATGCTCACATATTTCACATGGAATATTTAAATAGTTTTAAAAGGATTCAGGTGATGGAGTCACACTGGGATCCTGCATGGAAGCTTACAAAACTTTCAGTCCCCGTCGCTAATGGTCACAGTGAACTTCAGTGCATTTAGTTGTGGATGTGTTAGAATAAAACGTGTAGAATTTTTTTTTTTAGAAGCAGCCTTATAAAAGAGAGCCAGATGCAACTCTTGTTTTCCCTTTCACTTGTTAAACATAAAAAAATAAAATAAATAGACCCCATGACTCATATATTCCTACCCTTTATTATTTTCTGATCCACAGTACTCTTGGCCTGTTTAAAATACGACTCAAACACATGCCGATCCAATTCTGAGTCTCGTCCGATTTGTTTGCTGTGGTGAGTTTATGTGTCAGGGATGTGCATGGACGTAGTTTAAAAAGTGTCTTCGAGTCAAACTGATTATGTTGAACAGGTTTCATATTAGATCCTGATAAGATAAATTTCTTCCAATCTCTGTTCATGTTTGTTTCTGATGCGGGCGTAATATAATATTTGGTGACAGGTGTTAAATGTACTGTTCCCGTGGCAACGAAAAAGGTTAAAGAGGTGTGCACCTGTGCCATCTGTAGCCGGTTGTCTGCAATATAATTATTCTTTTTTTCTCAGTATACTTTAATAGAATTGCAACGATAAAGGAATAGAACAGCAGAGCCCAGTTCACATGACATGGAAAACAAAATACGTAGACCCCTTCTTAACCCTACTTTTATTTATTATAATTTAAGAGAGGTCTGTCAGTGCGGTCAGTGTAGTGTAAAGGAACATTAAGAATTGATTAACTCTCTTTAGTAGGAAATATAGAATTGGAGCTTCTGGCTCAAAATTGGATGTGTGCTGATATGTTGAGTTGAAATATGTTTACAGTAATAAGATAAGAAGATGTGATGTGCCTTGATGTGACTTTTCTTGTTCAAATATCCAGATTTAATGAGGTGATCATACTGTCCAATTCTGCATCCTTTTGAATAACATCCATCATTTTTGGTAGACCAAAGGGTGTCAGGAAATTATAAAGTGAGGGGTTGTTCTCATTAATGAACAAGTGCAATAATAAAACAAACAAGAATCGGCTCAACCTTGACTGTTCTCTCGTAGGAAATCAAAAGTGTGAAGACCGAGATATATATATATAATTACACACACACTAGTCTATTGGTAATGACCCAATTTTTTTTTTTTCAACGAACTGCTGTCATAGTGCAAAAACGCTAGACGTGCTTTGGTAAAATAAAATAAAAAAAAAAAATTCAAATCATAAAATTGCTTTATTGTGCTTCACTAGAGCGAGTCCTCCAATGGTTGGTTCTGTGAAACTTGTTAATAAGGTGACAGCATGGCTTATTATCCAACTTCATTATCCAATAGGAACCCAGAGTCTATCTCTCCAACTTGTGCTATCAGCAGTCTTGAACTGGTTTTTTTTTCTTCCATGCTTTTTTCCTATGTCTGTCTTCATTAATCTGTTGGGGACAGGAAAGTGTGGTTCAAGTGTGAAACCGTAAGCCACCATTGATCATGCGTGTCATTCCTTACAGACGGCGAGCGGCAATGTGGAGGCGAAGGTGGTGTGTTTCTACAGGAGAAGGGACATCTCACAGAGCCTCATCCAGCTGGCAGACAAGCATGCGAGTGAGTGAGGTTGTGAGAGACTGTGCTGCTTTGTGTTGATGGCTGAAAAATGTGTTTTAATTAGGCCATGTTTTACTAAAAACAAAAGCCCATCCATGCACATCCTGTGTGTGTGTGTGTGTGTGTGTGTTTGTTTATGTGAGTTAAAGATACCCCTGTGTGTCATAAAGGTGTCCTGTGATCTTTAGAGAGCTGCAGATTTCACACAGCCATAAATGTATGATGCTCTACCCTAATCCAGTGTGTCTTAGGAATGCTTAACTAATTGATATTGACACGCCAGTGTGAGGGTTTGCCATTTTCAGGAATGTTTAATTAAGATATTTTGCAGAAGAATAGGACTGCATGACATGCCATTTTCTAATCATTAATGGCTTTGCAGTACTAATATAGAAGAATCTTCCCAGATGGATATAAGCATGAAACATTTTATTAAGGCTCTGTGAGCAAATTGTCTGATCTCGAAATATCCTCATAGAGTTTCTGTGGGTTATTTGATAAATCGTGGACTTTGTGTGATAACGGTGCAAATTCTTCCAATCTTTAACACAGACTCATCACAGGTTGCTTGGTGTAGTAGTAAAATTGTGGTATGTTTGCTTTGTTTATGCTGTGCAGCTCTTTGGAGAATGTTAACTGGGCTAGGTTTGTCCGTTCTGGAAGACATCACTTTGAGCATTGATAAATGTTGCTGAAATGCTTTTGCTAATACCTTTTTCCTCCAGTGAGTTTGATTCATAATGCAGTGCTCTCAGCAATAGTGTCTTGACTTACATTTCACTATCTGATAATTTATATAACAACAGTAAATGACGATATGTTGCAGCAGTTACTTAGTACTCTGATTAATGGGCATCTGTTTCTTTTCTATTAATTTATTAAACTTTTAAAAACGTTTGAAAACTTATTCAGTATCCAGTGCATTAGTTTTAACATTGACAGGTTGTGTATGTGTGTGTGTGTGTGTTTGTTTGTCTGTATGCACATACTGCATTTCTGATCATTTATGTGAGTACCTTTTTTGTCACAGCTGCACTTGGCTTGTTCTAATAGTCTGTGTGTGTGTGTGCAATGCTTGTGTGAGAGCAGAAGACTTGGAAGAAGAGAAGGAGATGCCTACAGAGCCAGATCTTAGTGAGAAGCAGAAACACCAGCTCCGACACAGAGAGCTTTTTCTGTCTCGCCAGTATGAATCGCTCCCTGCCACACACATCAGGTAAACACACACAGACTTGTTACCAGAAACTACATGCATAGTCACTGTAACGCATACATAGAGTGGTTATTACCACATAGACCAGGTTTATAAAACATGAAGGTTTTGGGTAGATGCTCACACAGATGTCTGCTTTTACATTAGTGTCACATTAACTAAAACAGATTTGACCAGGGAATGAGTATAACCTTGTGAATGCTTATGTGAAAAACTGAACTTTCTGTGATCAGTTAATTCACACTAAAGGCTCATCTGAAATGTTTGTATTTTCTGTTTTCTATCAAGTGATTCAAGTATTGAAACATTTTAAATAGTTTACATGCTTATTTACAATCCCAGAATGATGGTTGCTTCACATAATATATTTTAGAAATTAGTTTTTTTGGCATGACACATTCTTTTACAGGAAGCACTAAACTGGCCATGCCAGTGTGAGCTACAACCATTTACATTTACGGTTATTATGGTTACAGTTATCTCAATTATACAGCTGAGCAGTTGAGGGTTAAGAGCCTTGCTCAAGGGCCCATATGTGGGAGCTTGGCGGTACTGGGATCTGAGCTCTCATTCTTCTAAACCAACATTTGAATCACTATTAAGGTTTATACATATATTAAAAAAATAACATTTATTATATTTATACTACAATATGGTTGAAGTATAACTATTTGATCAAACCTGTTATATTTATATTTGTTGAAAAACTATTATACAATGATCATGTCACTGTGTGTGATGCAAACATGCTGGAAAAGGAGCCTGATAGAATTCTATAAAAAAACTGATTTTTGTTTTTCATTGAAAGTTTATATCATATTGTACCACTTAAGGAAAGTAAACAAATGAATAAGCTATTTTTTTAAATGGATACTTTTCGAGATTTTTGATGGAAAACATGGTATCAACATTTCTCATCCAATTGGAGACAAAAAGCACTGGATGAATTTATAGTTTGAATTGCACTTATTTTTGTGGCACTTATTTTGTGATATTTCTGTGGCAATATTCTTATGAAACCCTTGGATGGCCTGTCTTTTGGATGGAAATCTGCGAAAGAAGGGCCACAATTCCTAGCACACATCAACACTCAATCCTGCTGAGACTCTTGTGATAAATTCATTAGCAGCATGAAGCTGCACCTAAATTTTAATTAAGAGTGAGCTTGGTAGGGTTTGCCAACACCTGCTATGTGCTCAAAGTGTGTGCTGTTTCTTAAATAAAAAGAGTATTTTTAGACTGTATTGTTCTGAACATTGAGGCATCAAGAGTTCACCAAACAAAGTGATATGGTTGCGTGTGTGTATATTATATTATCTATTATATAAATATACATGAAGGGAAGAACTCTTGGAGTCCTGGGCTTTTTGTTAGGATTCTACTGATATTATCATCATTATCAGTCGTTATTTTGGCTATGTGATAATTCACTGATAATTTTAATATCTTAATATATTAGAAGTTGTCATATCTTTCAGGATTTGCTACTATTGCTCAAATTCTAGTTATTCCTGTGTCGGCCTAATTGTAATAATTTGCTAAACTTGTGTACAAAATTCAGTTTAAATAAGGATTTGAGAGAAGCTGAACTGAAAGCCTAACATGCAAAGTTATTGTCCTCCACTTATGACTAATGTACTGCACCTAGAATTTCTTTTGTTATCTTCACCTGTATGTAAATGAATCATATTAGAGAGAAGACAGCTTCTGAATGATCTCATATGGCACTCATAAGTCCAAGCCCAAACCGTATAATGGCTGCAGTTTTCTGTAATGCCGGTTTACTTATTTTAAATGGGTTCCCACTTGGAACCGGTTGTGGTGTGTCTCCCTATCACATGTTCACCCAGATTAGGAAGAATGAAAGCCTGTGTAATTGCTCCTGTACTATTTGGGGGGAAAAACGCATGCTTCTTTACAACCTCCATCCTTCTACCAGAGCGAATTTTTCCCTCTAATTTCCCTTTTTTCTCACCTCAACGCACATTTCTCCTCTTTTCTCACTTTCTTTTCATTTACACTTTTTTTTCTGTAATCTTGCACCTCATGTCACTTCCTCCTCCCCTGCTGTGCCAGGGTCTATGTGTAGGACTGTGTGTGTGTGTGTGTGTGTGTGTGTGTGTGTGTGTTTCTGATTCTGAAAGCGGCTTTGTGTCTGCTTGTTTTTTTAGGGGGAAGTGCAGCGTGGCCCTCCTGAATGAGACTGAATCAGTACTCTCCTATCTGGATAAAGAGGTACCCAAGTGTTGAATTTCTAGCTCTGCATTTTTACGCTATTGTGAAAAGTGGCCTAAATCATAATTGAAATAAAAAAAATTTCAGCAAACCTCACCAATTTATATATTCTACATGTGACTACCACAATTAAAAATGTTAACACATTTACTGGGATTTATGCATGTCTAGGTTTTTTTTATTTTTTTTTATAAGAATGTGATGGGTATGAGTTCATCTTTTCAACAATCACTTGCAATTTATTTTAATTACTTAAACATTTTCAAGGATTTGTCATCATTTACGCAGTTCCCTGGTGGTCTAGTGGTTAGGATGCGCACAATTAGTCACAGAGGCGAGTATAGTACAAATCATAAATTTGTCATAATCATAATGTGTTAGAGCATTTAAAAATTATGACTGCACTTTAGATTTGGTTTTAAGCCTGTTTGGAGTAACTGACATGGCTTGTTCATCCTTGGGTACAAGGAAAGTTTAACTTTGCTTGAAAGCTGGGGTTTAACAGCATCCTCATGTCACGTCAAGGAACTTTTTCCTTACAGTCATAATCTGTCGTTTGCTCATTACGAATCTGAATAAACATCTGGAGTTCTGTGAAGCTGCTTTGTGACAGTGTCTGTTGTAAAGATGCTATTTAAATAAAATTGAATTGAATTCAAAGATATCGTATTTTACATATTTTGTTCTATTTATTCATGATGTTTGTTTTTTTCTCTCTCTTTTACAGGATGCCTTTTTTTACTCCTTGGTGTATGACCCAACGCAGAAGACCCTGCTAGCAGACAAAGGAGAGATTCGTGTGGGCCCCCGCTTTCAGGCTGACGTCCCTGATATGCTCCAAGAAGGTGATGATAAATCACTAATGTATTTATCTATTTTCTGATAAATACGTTATTACAAGTCTTTGTCACATTTACTGTACATTACAGTAAAATTTATTTTCTTTGTAAACTTGTGGTCAGTCAGTGAGGTCAGAGGTCAGTGAGGCCAGGGTCAAACAGGAGTCAGTGCTCTTGGACCAGATCGGGATAAAGGCTTTCTTTGCTCAAGGGTCCAGCCTTGACAGCTTGTTGCCACTGAATCTTGAACTCCTCACCTTCTGATCAGTAGTCCAGACCACTGAGCGTTCAATTTATCCAATATCGTTTCCATCTTTTATCTAATTTTATTTTGGACTAAATAAATGAATTTAAAAGCTTCAGTCCGGTTTTTAAACTAAGTTATGAAAGTTATCCTCTGTTTATAAGATTGAGAGAGGTTGGGAAGTAGAACTTTTTTCCTCGACACTGACTGGGAGAACTTGAGTGTGGCACTTAGTATTTGCAGAGCATCAGGATAAGTTTGATTGGTGACTGCTGGTGCATCACGGAAGGAACAGGGTAGATTACTATATCAGCCTCTACAGTCAGTCAAGTGTGAAATTGCTCTTCTATCACTCTCTTTGACTTTACTGTGCTGCTTGTACTGTGTCCCTGGTTATATCCCCAGTTGCAAACATCTTAACGCATCTCTTCCTGTTCTTTTGGAGTCAATTTGCATAAAGATAAGCAGTGTCTTGGACGCCTGGATGGAAAACTGTTATAAAGGCCAAATGTGTTGTACACATCATCCCTGAGAGAAATCAGAACTGCATAGCAAATATTTTTAAAACATAGTTTTTACATATCTACAGTATTAAAGGATTGTATTCTAGTATAATAACTTTTACACCAAGAATAATCAAAACACCCACAGAAACCCACATTAATAAAGACAACCTCATCCATCACACTGGCATGTGTTCTGTTAGTATTGCAAATGCCATTATTTTATTGTTAGCTGAATCTGACCCACTTGTAATAAACAACACAAGCCACCTTTTCCCAAATAGTGTTTCTAATTTTACTGATTCTATTGTTCACTTGTGATAGCTCTTAGACTCTGAATCTCTTGGGATACTGTAGTATGGATTGTGTATAATAGATTGTGGCAGTGAGACTGATGGGACCTATTTACTCCTTTGTCAGATTGTGGATTTCAGAGCTTTTGTTGTAATGAAAAGTGACTAATAGTCTCCTAATTAAGAGTAACTGAAAGAAAACATAAACCTAAAATAAGACCAAGTTTAAAGGACAGTACAATAAAATACAAAAAAAAGATATTTGCTGGATCAGTCATTAATGCATTTCGCTAATACTTGGTCATTTAATGCAATTACCATTTTATTTGGGATTATTTATTTTTTATTATAATTTTTTTATTTATTTATTTTTTGAAGTACGAGCCTACACAATTAACAATTAATGGAATAATTCAAATAAATCTAGTCCTCTTTCAACTAGGAGAAGCAGATGACAGGGACCAGGCCAAGCTGGAGGTGAAGATGTGGGACCCAGAATGTCCACTGACCAATAAGCAGATAGACCAGTTTCTAGTGGTGGCTCGGTATGTGCTTTGTCTCAATATGTCCCTTTGCTTAAAGAATTAACAAACTGTTACTAGTTGTATTGTATGACTGACAATTATATAAAATTTTTTTTATTTATAAATAATTAAGATACAGTCATTGCAAATATGCTAATTATTTGTATTTTGTTGCTTCACTTCAAAATAAAAATGGCTAATCAGTGCCTTGAAGAAGAATTGTATTTATAATATGAGATGCTATTTTATATAATAATAACTGGAATTTTTTTTGTCTCTAATTGGTGTGAAGCTTAAGGGGTTCCACACATAATAGTGCTATTATTGTTTGCACAGGGCGGTGGGTACCTTTGCTCGAGCTTTGGACTGCAGCAGCTCTGTCAGGCAGCCCAGTTTACACATGAGTGCTGCAGCAGCGTCGCGGGACATCACACTGGTACCATCCTTATGAGCACTTTGTTTCATAACCTTTCATAAACTCTTTTTTTTTTTTTGACACATTGATTTAATAAATAAATTTCTTTTCTCTCTGTGTTTACTGTGTAAAGTTCCACGCCATGGACACTTTGCACCGGCATGGCTATGACCTTTCAAGTGCACTGAGTGTTCTGGTGCCACAGGGAGGCCCTGTGCTCTGCAGAGACGAGATGGAGGAGTGGAGCTCTTCAGAAGCCAACCTGTTTGAGGAAGCACTGGAGAAATACGGCAAAGACTTTAACGACATTCGGCAAGACTTTGTGAGTCCAGATTATTAGAATCTTATGGTCATAACTGCGATGTATAGAAAAGAAACACTACAACTTAAAAAGCAAGCAACCTGTATGTATCATTTGTAATCAGTAAACCTGTTAATTATCAAATAAATTACAACAAACCTTCATAGACTTTATTTTGTGAATGGTTTTTGGATTGTTTAAAGTAATGTAAAGAACTGACAAAAAAATGTGAAGCTATACAGCTTTTTCCTTCTGAAATGTTCACGGATAGAGCATAGATCATTTTGGTAGAATAGGGCAGTGTAGTGAAGCTGAAGTGTGTGTGTGTGAGATTAATGTTTAACTTTGTCTCTCTGTAGAGTTTGATTTCTAATTGAAGGTTTTAGAATCCAGTTTTAGAAGTGCTCTCTTGAATGTGTGTGTGTCAGGGTCTGGTCTGAATGGTTTTGTCAAGCTAAGATTACGATGGACAGTAGTTTTTTTGCTTTTGGGTAAATTACTTTCTATCCACTAGAAACGTTGTATTTAAAGGAAGCGCTGCCCTTGGCTTGATCTGCACTTGCCGAAGTAAGGCAGCAGACGATAATTCGAGTGTGAACGGTTAATCAGACACTCGTGGTTCAATAGCTGAGACACAATCATGAGTGCTGTTCACAAGCATAATCCCACTGAGATGCACCAAGCCCTGGTGGCCTTTGGTGAGATATGCCTGAGCTGGCCTTTGAATGCTAGCAGCTTGGCCGCTATCCCATAGTTAATTTTTTTTCCTTGGCCATCCCTGGATGAAGATCTGTAGAGAGTGCTATAAGCGAGCATGTGCCAAAAATCGGGCGTGCGTTGCACTGTGATACTCAAGATGCATGGTATTATTTTTGGCAGTATTTAAAGGCAGAATTACTTTCTCTTTGAGGACAGTTCTGTTTCTAAAATGAGAGTTGAACAAAATTGAAGGCAAATTAACCTCTTTCTGTTCTCTTTAGAAAATGACACCTTATTAAATATGAATTATGGTATATATGTTTGGTATGTATACCATATCTCAGTGTAAATGTAAAACATGAAATGTCTGTATATGCATAGCTGCACTTAGCCTATATTTGTGGGTACACAGCAGGGATGTTATTTTAAAGCTGCAGTAGGTTTGTCGCCAATCAAGCCTGCAGGCTGATGAGGGCTCTCGTCTCAGCATGCACTTTGCTACATCAGGCACTCTCCTTTTGGAGTTGGAGACACAGTCTGCAAGATGACTGGTGTAAGGATAGAGTTTTCCAGGTTTTCATGTTATTAAATATACGTTAACGTCCAATTTGCAAGAGGGCAGATCAGTTAAGGCAGGCATCAATTCCCCAGAAACACAAAAGTGGAAATAAGAACAAAGCCCCAGGCACGCTTTAACATCCTGTGTGCAGTCGTACCAACGGACCGTAAACAAAACTTCTGTGCCATTGTCACATTGAAGCGTTTATAGAATTTATCCGCCAGGAATCTGCCACGGGCAGGTGTTCATGAATAAATATGTGGATTTGCATTTATAGCCAGACATTTTATTTCTTAGAATAAGGTCGTTCCAGTTTTGATGTTCCAGTCTGTCAGTTTGTGCTGCTAAAGTAAGAAACAGCTCACTAGGGACAGACGAAGACTCGCATGATATGTGCGCGCATTTTTATCACTGTAGTTTGTTCATTTTCAAGTCATTATCAAGCCATTTCTTACTTTTGCTTTGTACCTTCTTCCCACTTTGTTTTAGCTCCCGTGGAAGTCCCTGACTAGCATTATTGAGTATTACTACATGTGGAAAACTACAGACAGATATGTACAGCAGGTAAACAAAAAGCACAGTAAGATTACGCTGTTATTGTAATGTTGACAGTATACCTTATATTCTGTTTATTGTGTTTTTTCCATTCAGAAGCGACTTAAAGCAGCTGAAGCAGAGAGCAAATTGAAGCAAGTCTATATTCCCACATAGTAAGTTTGATTATCCCCTTTACCTTCTGATTGCTCTTACTTTATTCTCTTAAAAGACTCAACATTTATTCACTCATTAATTGGAAATTGATGTATTGTTTTATTCTGCAGTAATAAGCCAAATCCTAATCAGATCTCTGTCAGCAATGGGAAGATGACTACCGTGAATGGTGCAGCCGGACCAGGCGGGTACCATGCAGCCAGTGGGGGCCGTGCATGTGAAAGCTGTTTTGGTGAATATCTTATGACTTTCTTCCTTTAGTACAATCAATACATTTGCCCCAGTTGGTAGATCTGGCTAAAATAATGGAAATGTCAGTGGTGAATACATTTGTTGTTAGAAGAGGGAGTAGCATATGGTGATGTATAAGAGTAAAGGAAGGTGCACACAGGTGGAGTATATGCTACATGCAGGAGATGCAACCTGAAAGAGATTGGCGTATGTAAGATGTTGGCAGTGGAAAGTGTAGCTAGACAGCATCGGATGGCGGTCTGTAGGATGGCGTTGGAGGTTAAGAAGAATAGGAGGAGAGTGAGGACTGAAAAAAAAAATAAGATGGTGGAAACTGAAGGAGGAAGACTGTAGTGTGAGATTTAGGGAAGAGGTCAGACAGAGGCTCGGTGGTGGTGAAGCGGTGCTGGATGATTGGGCAACTACTGCAGAAGTGATAAAGGAGACTGCTAGGAATGTACTTGGTGTGACATCTGAAAAGAGAAAGGAAGATAGAGATGTGGGGGTGGAATGAGGAAGTGCAGGAGAGCATAAGGAGAAAGAGGTTGGCGAAACAGAATTGGGATCGGCAGAAAGATGAGAAAAGTAGGCAGGAGTACAAGGAGATGCGTCAGCAGGTAAAGAGGGATGTGGTGAAAGCCAAGGAAAAGGCATATGAGGAGCTGTATGAGAAGCGATTAAGAGGATGAAAAGTGGAAAGTCGGTTGGACCAGATGACATACCAGTGGAAGCATGGAGATGTTTAGGAGGGATGGCAATGGAGTTTGTAACCAGATTGCTTAATAAAATTCTGGAAGGTAAGAGGATGCCTGAGAAATGGAAAAGGAGTTTGCTGACAGCAGTTTTTAAGAATAAGGGAGATGTGCAGGCCTGCAGTAACTACAGGGGAACAAAGTTGAAGGAGGAGGTTTATGGATGTGGTGACGGAAGACATGCAGGTAGTTGGTTTAAAAACAGGCAGATGTAGAGGACAGGGGGTATTGAGACGGATGATTCGCTGCGGCGACCCCTAATGGAAGCAGCCGATAGAAGAAGCAGAATAGATTTGCCCCAGTACCCTTAAAATATGCCATGCCTTCTACATTGAATAAACTAAGACTTTGTTCTTCAATCAGTTAAGAGAGCTGCACACATTTTCTAATCAAAGTGATTGAACGGTCCACAGAGAGCTGAAAAAATGATAGATTATTTATAAAAGAACACATGTGCCTTGCTCATGTTTAGATGATTTTGAGATAATTCTAAGTGCAGCTCCTCGCAGGTGCATTTTCCTTACATGTTCATGTATGTCTGGGTGGGTTTAGTAGCTCTTTTTTCCCCCTTAGGGTTTCACTTGTCTGAAATTCACAGAGATTTACATATAAATCCTTCTAAGGTTTGCTCTATTGTTTGGTCATTGACTTTAAATTTAAAGGAATTTGTAGTTTAAAAGTACTATTCTTTTTTTTTTTTTTTTTTTTTATACAGTATTCAAGGATTTAATTTTACAAATTCTAGAATCACGTTTTGTCAGAGTGAGAATGTAGTGCTTGTCTCTTTTGCTTCTCTAGCAATGCAGTCTCCTCAGTGGTACTCGTGGGGTCCTCCAAACATGCAGTGTCGCCTCTGTGTCTCCTGCTGGATGTACTGGAAAAAGTATGGTGGCCTGAAGATGCCAAGCCGAGCCGAGGGAACAGAGGAGAAAACACCTCCAAGCCCTGCTTCAAATGTAAGCACTTGCTATAGTCAAACATTTATGCACCTGCAGGATTAAAAAACGCTTACATAAATCAACAACACATTAAACTCTTGGTGCAGTTACAGTCAGGTTTGGAAAATCAGTGCAAATTTGGTTCCTCGTTCAGGGAAAAAACAAAAAAGGGAAAGACATTTGGAAAAACAGCCTTGTGTTTTGGTCATTATAGTCTTTTCTACCTAATTGCTTTTTCTCCATTTTTTTGAATTCTGCATGACCATAATTAACAGAGAACTTTTGTGAAATTTGTTTTGGAAATAATTTTGAAAATATGTATATCTGAAAACAGTGGAATTAGCTGTCTGAAGTGACATAAGGCATTTTAAACGCTAATATAATTGATGCCATCTTCAGTCACCATCTTTGTTTTTTTCTTGTCTGTTTATAGGAGATGCGTTCACGTGGCCACAGCCTGCGTCAGACCACTCACATGGTTCCCATGAGGAACAGTGGAAGTCCCAAGTCCTCCATGAAGACTAAGCAGGCCTTTCTGCTACAGGCCACGCGCCTCACCAAGCTGGCGCGTCACATGTGCCGTGACCTCATCAGGCTGCGCCGGGCTGCGCGCCGCCCCTTTGTGCCCATTAACTGTGGTGCCATAAAGGCGGAGTGTAAGAGCTCTTTAAATTCCTAACTTCAATCTTTCTCTATCTCGCCCCTTTACACACACACACACACACGACACACACACACTCATCACTGCACCCTTTTTTGCCCGTCTCCCCACACCGACCTCTTGAACATCTCGCAGTCATTCCTCCCCTTCATTTCTGTCTTTTACTGTTTTTGTTATTATATTATTATATTATTTTGTTTTTTGTATTCCCCCCACCTCGTTTCCAATAAAGAAAGCCTGTCCTCCATCATTTTGGGTTGCAATCATCTTTTCATTTCAGTTTCATTTGTTTCTCAAGTTTTTGGATTGCTGCTGTTGTACTTTCTTAAAACAGTAAAAATAAATTTGGGATGTCTGTGAAAAAGGTTTTGATCACATGAGAAAATGAAGTAGATCCCATTTATTATTGCCTTTATTAAAGCGTGTAGTTGTACTTGCAAGTGCTTATAATGTGCGACTTGTATTTATTAACATCACATTTGCATATAGTCCTTTAAGTCTATTTTGCCTACAAGAAACTGTATTTTGCACACCCCTTATGATGTTTACTGAATGCTCACTGTGAACCTGTCCTTTCATGCCACACTTCATTTTACTGTTGCTTGCTCCATTTCATTCTTAAGGTCATATACAGCACTTGTTTTTTGTTGTTCATGTTTTTGCATGATATCTGTGCTGTACCTGAAGATGTTTATAAGACTAGTGCTGAATGTAGTGCCTGTGCCTTGTCCTGCATCTGTAACAGATTCAGGATGTCACTAGGGGTTTGTAATTTATGTCCGTCCATGAGTGAATGTATGATCTATGGAATATTGATCCAAGATTTATGAAATGGTGAATAGATCATTAATATTAGTAGATCAGTTATTAATAAATAGAGTATGCCCCTTGCAGGTTAGGAGGCTTAAGCACTTATTGAATGCAGTGTGGGAGTAACAGTTCAGGAAAGATAATTCAGCCTGGATTTTTGAAGTCTGTGTTCATGCACTAAACAATATATCAAATAATGCATTGACTATCAATCTGACTAATCTGTTGGATTACTCCATAAATTTAAAACTTCCAAAGATAGACAATAAAAAGTCTGTGAAGGCTGATGAGCTATTTTAAAAAGCATTTTTGCAACCTACCAATCAGTTCAAAGCAGCCACTGGATTTTTTCAAGTACTTACAATAAGAAAGATATAAAAGTATATAAAAATGCATTCTTTGTCATTTAATTGTAATAATATAGGACTGTAAAAACATCTCTCAATTTCACAAGAAAATTCCCAATGATGGTCAGGAACAAGTTTGTGTTCTATCAAGACTGTTTTTGTTCTGGTGCCATTTAAACTAAAAAAAATGTTTACTAGAACAGCAGCTTGTTCGTTTGGTTGTTTCTTGCATCATCAGTAGATTATTGGATAGCTCAAGCGATGAAAATTAGTTTGTAGTGGTAGGGAAACAGAAAATAATCTGGACTCAAATCATTTAATCCTCAAGAAATGAGAAACCACAGAAAAGATGGGCTGCTTGAATTGCTTTTATGTATCAAATGACTCGCGTAAAAAAGAAGCCGCCATCGTCAAGCTGTTGAGGCCTTATGTGCTTTTTTTTTTTTTTTATGGGATCATAAATCATGTCACGAGTTCAGTGGCTTGGCTGGAAAGTGAAAATTGTGCGACTACAACTCTATGTGGTCAGTAAATGCAGAAATGCGAAGCTATCTTTTAGAAGGAAATGTTACATTAATGAAGTCGAGTTAGTTTCATAGTGGGGAAATAATTTGGAGTATTAGGCTATGCCTTAAGAGCAATTGTAGACTTCTGCTAGTTTCAGTAGGTGAGCAAATAAAATCAAGGAGCAGGTTTATGGTGGTGGTAAACATTGATTTGGACATTGAAGCTTCTGGCAGTGTCTCATCAATGCAGTTCATTTGATTGCGGACAAGAGTAGATGAACATTTGGGCCTTTGGTAAATATCTGAAGCCTGAAAATCAATGTTTTTACCTGTACTGAAGTTGAAAAGAACATTGCAGAGCAATTTAAATAATTTACATAATAATAGCAAGGGAACTGTCAAACAGTCAAGGAAACACATTTTCATTGCTCGGACATCCCTGCTGTTTAAATGTTTTCCTTTAACTAAATAAAAATGTATTTAGTTTTTAGGTTTGTGCACAATATTGAGGGGGTTAATCTGTGTTTCGTCTGCACAGTTACTGATAGATTTAAAAACAATTTTATTATAACCAGCTTTTGAAAATATGTTTTAGGTTAAAAGGATTATGTGCTAGCAGGAAGTCTCACAGTTTTTGTTTTGTTTTTGAGGATACTGCGACAACCACACTCTCATTCAGTTTTTACAGTATATAATTCCTATCAGTTAAAATCCATAAACCGTCATCTCTCCTCTGCATCATGCCTCATCTTAAGTTGCTCTTGCAAGTTTTTGTGTTGCTCCTACTGCATCCTTCATTCTCTGCTTTCATTCCACTCCTTTCTCCACCCACTCTAGACGCGTGTTTGTGTCGCACCCGTAAGAAGATCCTGTGGCATCTCTGTGCTACAAGGCATGGTGACCCTCGGGGCATGCTCTTTGAGTTGTTTCCTTCTTTTCTATCATATCTTTGTTTTCCTGGTGTAAATGTCCTGTGGGCAATCAAAAAAAAAAAAATACAACAAAAATAAAACCGTGGCTGAAACCATTCTTTCTGAGTCCTTGTAGTTTCATGTGTCTTGTGTAACTGTCCATCACTTGTGCCACACTCACACTTGATATTCTGAGTGGAGCGGCAGTCGTATGAAGTTCACCTCCACTGACAGCATGAGCTCTGATCCATTAGCTCCTGTCATTCTGCTCTGTCCATGCCCTCATCAAGCGTGTTTTGTGTTTCTTTTTTTATGGCGTGCGAATGCGAATGTACACACACCCATTTTCCTTCACATTTGATTTCCTCTCGCCAAGCACATATGCTGGGTATTTGGATTCTTTTGCATACCAATCAGCATGCTGCCTGTGAAAATATAACAGTCCTACTAAGATATGAGTTTTACCAGGGTTAAGTGGTGCTTTAAAGGGAATGCATGTAAGCTCTAAACATCAATACCCACTTAAATATCACATACTATCCACTAAACATTGTTTACAATATTCACTCAAACCTCATGAGAAATGACCAGATTCAAAGGGATTACATCATTATTCAGTTGGTTAGTTAGCACATCAGAATGCACCTTACAATTTATAATGCAGGTTCTCGCCAATACTAAAAGATGAGATTGCATTTTCTTTGCTTAATGCAGTTCTTTGCTACAGCAGTCAGCTCAGTGATGTGTGATCCAATTAACTGCATTGTTGGAGAGGGAATGGTTCAAGTACATTTCAGAGCTTCTTAAAGGCGGGCCTTCGTTTGCCAAGGCAACAGAATAGCCTGTCTCAGAAAATCTTGCACCAGCATTCCTGAAGGTTATAATGACTTTTATAATGAGCTAAAGTTGGTTGGACAGGGATTTTAATGAGAGCATTATGGTTAGATCAATGTGCTGGAGTCCAGGGAGAACAAAAAATATGGCTTTTGCCTGAAGAAACGACTGCAGCACAACAGATTTGCCTTTGAATTTCTTTTTTGCCTGGTTCTTCATACAAAGTGTCTCAAAAAGACTGGTGATTCACAGCGACATGCCGAGTCTCTCTCTTGCTTGCTGCGACATATTGACTCCGCCCTGTTCTCTGTGTGTCCAATGCTGCCCGTTGATGTGTAGACATGATTCGAGTGGCAGAAGGCACGACAGGTCGATCCACCAAGCCCAAACCTTCCCAGAGGAGCACGTTAACCAGCGTCCTGCAGTACCTCGGTGAGTCACACCAGGGCTTTATAGCTGCTGGCCTGATTTTCTTGCATGAATAAAAATGAGACCAACAATGACCCGGTTTGTGCTGTGTTGTTACAGAGTCACGTCCAGCACCCCATGTCCAGCGCTCTCATCGTACACCCGGCCTACAGGTCCAACCACCACGCCGACTTCTGTCCTCTTTGCCAAGCCACGGGCCACTTGGCATGCTGGGAAAACGCAGTTATCACCACAGCAGCAGGATGGACCCTGAGAGAAGAGCAAACGCTCCAGGACAAGGTGCTGAAACGCACATGCACAACCATTTTATCTCTTCAGCATAAATGTATATTTCATTTAAACACATTTTTGTTTGGTTTTATTACAGAAAATCAGGGACACATCGTGGGTCCCATTCTGGTAAGTAAACTTTACTGCACTATTCCCAGTTTTTGGTGTCGGTGGATAGTAAGAAGACCCCGTTTCAAAGGATAATAAGTATTTAAAACAAGCAAACGCGAGTATATTTAAAGTTAGCTCACCATACAAATATATCATTTATAAAGCCAGTGTTCACACGAGTTTTTCCTGGCCACAGTAGACACTGGCTAACTCATTAGGGATGAACTTAGAATTATACAGAACAAACTTATAGGAACTAAATTTAGACACTCTTTCATGCTTTTTTATAACCTTCATCTCTGTGAAGCTGCTTTGAGACAAAGTCCATTGTTGAAAGCAAAAAAATGAATCAAATCTTTCTCTAGCATGACGGTTTAATTAAATCACTGCAGATTGGCATATCAATCATTTCTTCTTGGTTTACATACTCAAATGGGGATAGTTATATTTCTGTCCTCTGTATTTGTTCCTACATTTGCAGCTATAAATTTCTATTCATGGCTAATTGTATATTTTTCAGACAAAGCTTGAAATTGGAAATTTACACTGATTTCTTAATTTATTAGTTATTACAATTGATGCTATATGCATTTTAGAAATTTGACTAAACAATTAAAGCTACTCTTTAGTGCTGTAAAATTGTATATTGAATAGTTACTAATAAATGTAAACAGTTTAAATACCAGAATTATTCAATCTATTTTTTTATTGACTTACTCTTTAAATGCATGTAACTTGGAGCCCTTTTTTTGGGATACTTATTAGATTTTTGCCCTTATTTAAACACTATTCTATATCCCTGTGCTTTGTCTGTACCAATATTGGTGGTCAAAACAGTAATAAAACAACGGCTGATCCACTGGCAGCTTGAAAAACAGTGTATAAACTTGTAATTGGGAATATGGACAGAGTTGCTGCCTTGAGTATAACATAGCTATGTCAAATGTTGTATTTTCCTTCATGTTGGTATCCCTTCATGCTCACTTTTCACACTTACTCTCAGCAGCACAATGGACGGAGCAGTGGCAGCCCCAGCTTACGAGCCAGCAACATGATAATGCGCAAGAGGCGACCCAACTGGATTGATGCGCCAGATGACAGCTTTTTCCTTGTTTCCCGAGAAACCAGGTACGTCCTACAAATGTGAAGCATGTCTTCTCTTTGTGTGCATTTTGGTGTGGATACTGACCTATAAGCTTATTCTTTTGTTCTGAATAAAATAAAAACACTTTTACCAGCCAGTATATTGAGAGGCTTACTTGAGGATATAAGACCCTTAGAGAAAACAAAACAAAACAAGTGCAACACTCATGACGAGGAGTGGCAAAATGCTCAGTTTGCTCTTTGATTAGCACATTTGGGGATTATTTATTGACTCGGCATGAAATTTCTTATTTATTTTCCCACGTAGTGATGCAGCAATCATTTAACAGCCAGAGACAAATCCAAATGGCAAGGGCTGCACATGCGTAATTACCAGATTGGTCACACTCTGTACCAGTAAGAACCAAGAAGTTCAAATTCAAGTTGTTCAAACTGGAAATCAATGCAGATATGGTTGTTGGCTTTAGATAATTAGTGGGATTGTGGTGGTAGCTTGGGAAGATTAGAATGCTCATTTGTCTGTAATGTCTCAACAGGATGTGGCAGGACTCCACAGGTAACTTGCATATGAGCATAACTTCATACAAAGAAAAATGTCCACTCCCCCTCCAAAAGAAATACACTGCACATAAATGTCTTTTCAAATCAAACTTTTTTTGGAATTTCAACTTTGGTGTCAAATCTGTAACATACTATAGATTCGTTTTACCTGTACATCACTAGTTTAATTCCTAGTCAACAGACTATAGAATTAAGTAGCTAATTTCATACCAAATATGTTCTGCAGCAACAAATGTCTCTCCTGAATCCTAATGATCATTTCTCAGTCTTCAAAAATTTCATCTAGCGTAATCTATCTGCCTAAATGTGTGCTCAGGTTCTGGGTGATTATAAAGAAGGTCTGAATTTATACATTCTTTATTTTTTATTATTTGGGAACAAGCATAGAAATTAATAAGGCAGCAAAAGAAAAGTGAGATGGGAGGGAGGGAGTGCACTAGAGGAGCAGGAAGACTGTTTTATGCCCAGATACATCGTGGGTCACAGTGTGTTTGTGACTTCTTATGATTGACTGGCGGCTTGTCTCATTTCAGTGCTGTAGCTGTTAGACATCTGCTCATGGTAAGACCTTGGCCCATTACTGCATATACACCAACACATGCACTAACATACATACACACACAAAGACTGGGGCTGCATTAGATTACATGTATGTGCAGAGCAAACATTAACGCTAGACATCCTATGATGATTACACTTTGAGTGGACTCAACAAAAGCAAGAGGGAATGGTTACCCTTCCCACATAGTGTCTGCTGTTGATGTACATCATCAATCCTAACCTACTGATAGTACTTTTTTAGTACTGATAGTGTTCCCAAGTGCAGTTTATGTCTACTAGGAGTTGGAATAGAGGAAAATGCTTCTCCATTAGGGCCCTGTCTCGATGAGCCATGACCAGCGCGTCTGTTCTCGCTGGAGCGGATGCCAGGCTAAATTTAGAGCCCTTGCTCTGAAAGATTAGCCTGTAACTAGCTTCAGAGAGGCTGAGACAAATGAGGGTTGCTCTGAGGCTGGGCCTGGAACTCATGTTTTACATCATCATACAGTGATCAGGAAATGAAGGTTGTGGAATCATTGTTTTTTTTGCAGGTAGACAGTTGTTCAGAGGAAAGCAAAGATATTAAAAAGGATGAAGCCATGGTAGACTAGGGGTATACATGGGTCAGTGATGTAGGCATTGTATTATTAAAGATGTTTAGGTCTTGTGTTTTTGTGAGTAGTTATCACTCCTGATATTTCAACATGTAGCTACTCCATTGTTGAAGTTGACTGTCTTCAGAAGACTTTACCTTTTAGATTATTACATCTAGATTTTTTTCTTCCACAGGATGGCCTTTACATTGTGAATGCACAAGCATGCAATTGCATTAATTCATGTGCTCACTAACCCACTTCGCTCATCATATATTATTCACATTTGATGTTAGGAGTCCAGATCATGCTTTCTTCATTAGACACAATCAGAGGCAAAAGTGTCTGTAAGCCTCATAAATTGTGCATGAACACAGGACCCAGGGGGTTCGTACATTAGCCTGATTATTGCAATTATACTCTTGATGTTAAATCAAATTATATTTATATAATCAGTCCTCATTGACTCATATTACAAAGCTTAATGCTCGTAATCACTTAGGAAGGCAGTGCATTCAGAGCAGCATTACTCTTACAAATTAACTGGTACTCTGATTACCTGAGGGGGAAATTCACACTAATTCCATTAGTTTCATGACAGCATCAGAGTATATAATATAGCCAGTTTCACAATGATCGAAAAACAATATCAGTGTTTTTGTATTTGGTTCATGTTCTACTCTATTGCTATCCTTCTATTATCATGTTCCTGGAACTGCAGGATAGTTTATATGTGTGTGGTGTCCACATGCGTGTCCCTGTTTGCTCTGGAGCGTGGTCTTTCTCCCAAGGGAGAGAATTAGCATCCAGTTGGTAATGATGTTTTTCTGTGGTTTCGACAAACACAAATGCCCCACGTTATGATAACACAATGGCAACATTAGCTTGCAGTAATACAATAACAGCATGCCAGTTCCACTAAGAAAGATTTATGTGTTTTTCTACTGAGCTGCCACTAGTGTTCAGGAATATTTAGTTACTCCATTAGTCAGCAACAAATCACATGTTTTCCTCCAAACGTAAAAACAATAGATTAGCCTTCAACCGCTGCTACATCAAACTATTGTTTGCGATTGGAAAATGGATTGATGATAACGATGGTGTCTTAAGATTGTGAATTGTTGATCTGTTAAGTAACCATATATTTCCTGCATGTCTTCTAGGTTCCTATATGAAAGAGGAAATGTATAATAAAGCTTTCTCTATGGAGACGCTGAGGTGACATGGTGGTTATATGTATTTGCTGAATAGAAATGACAAGAACAATCGATCAATTGACATCATTTGAATTTAACTATTGTGGCTATGGAATCGGTATCATGACAGGTGTTGATTGATAATTTTAGTTTACTTTCATCATGGAATGATGCATGAAGAGAGATTGTGTTAACGGTCATTGTGACCTGGATATACGACTAGCTAATGTCACTTTAAGTGAAATCTCCAAGCGATTACATTACATTTACTGGAGGACACTTTAATTTTTAGGTTTTTACAACAAATTAAGTGGTAGGTTTACACCATGCTTCATTACGGTTTATCATGGTGTGATACTTGAAACTACTAACTTGTGGCTGCAATATATAAATTTGTAAATACCATGTAACCTCAGAGGCACCATATTTCTCTGTATTGTCTGAAATACTATTGCTTTTGCTTTAGCATCATTTTGTATACCTCAGTCTTCAGTCACAGCCTTGGGCACAGTAATGTTGCAGATGTGAACAGTCATCATGTTCTCTTGTGTTGTGGTCACAGGAAAGCCCGGAGGCTGCTCACTCGTTCCCAGTTAAGAAGAGCCTGTAGGCAGCCATGCGAGCAGATTAATTTGCGCAGGGTCCCCCAGGGACCAGTGCAGGGATCTATCCTTGCACCCCCCCACCCTAGTCTACGGATGCGAGGTCCCATTGTGATCCACGACTGACCTTCATCTGTGCCGTTTCACCTGCTTGCCTCTTCACTTTGACTCTTGCCCTTAATCATACAACACAGTGGCCACACTCTACAGCTCTGTTCCGTCTGGAAGTACAGAAACCGTGTATTCAATAATTAACACCATGCGCTATGGTGCACTAAACATGCACTTACAGTAACCCTAGGGCTCCATAAGTCTCAGTTATGCTTCACTAAACTTTGAACTGATCGTCTTTGTTAATCTAATGCTTTGTGGATGTAAGGATTGCAACGTCACAGTCCTATAAATCAGTGGTCACATGAAACGACATCATACTGTACAAAGCCTTTCTTTCTTATGCTGAAGACTCTTGACAGACTTTTCAGTAAAGTATTTGTGTGCTTTTTTGTTAGTAATTTCATTTCGTACTGCATTGCAGTCCTTTGATTCTCTTATTGTCTGTGAGTATTATGACTACAGGCTCGTGAGCCGTTTTTAAACTGTTTGAACAGGGCCAAACTATTGATGTGTTGGACATTACCGGAAGGCAGAATTGTGTAAATAGCATGGGACTTCTGGAATCACGATGTACGATTTTCCTTCAGACTTATTTGTTGGAGAAGCCACCAGTTTGATACATTTCATTATAATCTCATTTTCTATTTCAAACAATGTAATGTGTTTCTGATTGCACATTTCAGTGGACTTTCAAGTCACTCTTGGTGACTACTATACAGATTCAGGAGTGTGGAATGTCAAAGATGATCTGACGTTCTACTAAAATTGTAAGGCACACTGAGTAGTCTGAATCTTCTTTTGATCTAAAAAAAAACCTAACAAAAAGAGTGCCCTTTCAGAACTAATGAAAGAAAAAGTGTGGAGAGTTTGAATTTAGCTATTTGTCCACAGATGGTTACCTGGTTATTTTTTTCTCCATATGGCCATATGACGTCTCATATCTGACATAAATAAACTAAATAATGCAGAATGGGAATAACCATAATGCAAATTCAGGCTGTTTATACTGCATGTAACAGTCATAATGATCAGCTACTTACTTTTATTTTTAATGCTTCATATATTGTGTTGTGTTTTCTTGTATGTTATGTGTTAAGTGAAACACTCAGAACAATAAAAAAAGATTGTATATATTGCATTAATTATTATTTAATCTCTTCCCTCATGGTAATAAATAAAGACATAAAACAAACATTTTAATATAAAATAATATAAAACATTGTAACTTTTGTCAAAATGGCATAAGTGTTTTTCTTTTTTGTAAATGGAGCTCTGTATTGAATAATGGCAGACTGAAAGCATAAAATACATTCATTGATTAAGCTTAAAGAAGTACAAATATGAGACTGTACAAACATGTATGCTATTGTCGACATTTGTTAAGGTGTCTCTCTACCATTATATACATAAAAAAGTTTTAATTACTATGGCTCCTGAGGGAAAATATACTGTTACAGTATCAAGAGCAGAAAACAATGCTTACATAAAAAATATATTCACCTATTTTACAAGACCAAAAAATAAAAAAACATTAAATTTAGAAATTTACAATACACCATTAATTGTAGGTGAGAGCCTTGTGAGTATCTTGTCAATGAATCACAAAATAGATGCATAAAGAAGTGTCAAATTAAACATCAGCAAAATTAGACAATAATATGTTGCATATGTTGCACCAGATGTGGAGCTGCAAACTCTTTCAGCATTGGTTGCACCAGTTATAATTTAACCAACATGAAATACGTAATCAGTTCCTGCCCTGACAATGAAAAGATAAAAGCTCACTGGATGCACTAAAAGGGCAGTGGCAAAAAAAGAAAATATTCGATTTAACCTGGTGTTAACCCAAGCAGTGTGCAGTGTCCATTATATTTGTGTTTTCAAAATTACATGAAAACTATGCCAGAACAGTCATTTTGGCACAAATTTTCTGTAGGTAGTGGCCTTTTACAAATGCAGCTTTTATGCGGTATTTTGCAGTCTAGATTTTATAACAGATTTTATAACAACTTCTACAGCAGATTCTCCATGCTATGCTCGTATTGAGCTAATAAACAATAGGCTAAAATATAAAGAGGAAAAACCTGACTTCGGTCAGTCATACCCACTGGAAAGCAATTGTTGCTTGCTGAATGTATGTCACCTTCATTTCAATGTAAAATAGGCTTTAAAGTGACCAATGCTGACCTGGTAGTAAAATAATATAAAGTCCATGGCTCAGGATCGTCGAGGAGATCTCGATTGCTTATCACTTATTCGAAACTTGGTAAACCCTGTAGAATTGGATGCTTCTTTGATTGTGTTTCGGAAGTATGCACTTGCTAAAGTGTACAGAACCGTATCCAGAGCACTGTTTGAAAACACAAAGCATAAAGAAACACTAAACACTTGACTCAAAACAAGGTATGAAGAGCATGTGGAGACATCTCTGAGGAAGGACACAAAGCCTGTGATGTAATTGGGCAGGAAACAAAAGGTCAACATGATCACCACTGTCAAAAGTACGTAGAAGGTCCGTTTCACTCTTCGGTGCTTTCTCAGATTCTTTTTTTCACGTAAACAGTAAAAGATACGCACTGAACATATGATTACTACCAGGAAAGCTATTGCAAACTCTATCATATAAAGTGAATTGTGAAACTTCATGCCTGCTCCAGTGTCTGTCCATATGTCAATATTTTGGCAAAGTAACACAGATGAGTTTTCAGTTGGTCTTAGTAGCCGAGTTACGAGCAGCGGAAGGCGAAGGGTCATCACAACTATCCAGACTCCACAGGCCACCATTACCAAACTCCGAATGTTTAGGTGGGAAACGGGATGGTGTGGGTGAACTATAATGTAGAAGCGATGCACCACCAATACAGTCATGAAAGCAATGCTTGCTGACTGGTTGACTGACAGCATGAACAAATTGATTTGGCAAAAAGGAACCCCAAAAATCCATCTGCCACGCAGCAAACTGTCAATGTGAAAGGGAAGAGCAATGAGCAGCAGGATATCAGCCAGCACCAAATTGAGGAGGTAAATATTGGCTGACTTCCAGGAAGCACGAAAGCCAAGGAACCATAAAGCAAGGATATTCCCAGGTAAACCCAAAATGACGTCCAAAAGCAACATGGGAATTAGTGCAGGGGCAACAAAGCTCTGAGCTTCCATGCAAGTGCTGTTGTTGGTCATGATGTACAGCATTCAGAGTTGACCCCAACCAGCAACAAAGCCCTGAGTCTGGTTTCCTTACCTGTTTTGTAATTTTAGAAAAAAGAACAGATTAGTATTAATGTATGTACTGAAAATAAAACTTACATTTACAAATGTTATAATAAACAGTTGTAATTATATATATATATATATATATATATATATATATATATATATATATATATATATATATATATATATATATATACATACATACATACATTAGAGAGAATGCTATATGATAAGTGCAGACAAAAAACCTTACCGTTAATAACTATTCTGATCATATACAGTTTACATTGATCAATGTGAATTGAAAGACCTCATGTGATAATTGCATCTTGAGTGGCGCTAAGGCAGTTGTTTTCTTTTTCTCACTCTCCTGTGATGCCAGACAAACTGTCTGCGATTTTATTAGGTTTTACAGGCTACATACACAAACACTTTCTAATTATATCCACTACAATTCCTCTTCATACATACTCAACTAAAAAGGTCAGGAAATACCCATTAACACAAATGACCAAAGCTAACTTTGCCCAAACAGGTCACCGCATAGAAAATCTGTTAAATTAGGAGGTGCTCAGTTGCTGTGTCTTTGTAATATTGAAAGTAATTCTAGATCATTTAGATAATTCTAGTTAAAAAAAAAAAAAATCTTAAGTGGCATAAGTGAAAAAAGGCCATGTCTCTTATTTGCTATCTGTTGTAAGGCTGAAATGAAAAGCATGCAAAAAAGAGGCAATCAAAGCAAATTATTTTTATCATTACACTACATCCGGAGCACTGTGTGTTTCCCCATGGACCATTATTACTGATGCACCACCCGCTAAACTCTCAGCGCTCAGGACAGGGAACACTGAAGATGCTGCAAAATGAAAAACGGAGGAATTGGGAGAAAACAGCGAGGGACAAGGAGAAGATTCAGGCCAAAGAAAACCACAATAAGTTTCCAAAGTTTGGGATCATTTCAAAGGAAAACACCATACAGTGTAGTTATCGTTTTTAAAGTAATCTAAAATGTATTTTTTAGATTTATATTTGCATTTATATGGCAATAAAATGCACTAAATTGGTTTAGCTTTTACTTATATTATTGTATGCAATGTCAGCAATAAAAATGTAAATTCTTCTATAAAGGAAACAAATTGTTTCTTTCTAATATACCTGTTTTAATTTCTCTTGTATATTTAGCATTTTTTTTATTACTATATTTATTACTTAACTGATTACTCGATTAAGCGATGGAATAATTGCTAAAATATTCCTCACTAAAATAATCGATGGCTGCAGCACCAATCTTTTCCTCCTTCGCCAAGCTTGAACCAGCACGAATCCTGCCTCAGTGCGCCTTTATTACTATTAGCTCTGCTCCAGTTCCCAATTCAAGCACCAGATGCAATGATAACTTTATTGAACTTTATTGTTAAATAGCTTAAAAGAAATGTTAGCCACGCAAAAGTGTTAATTAATATTTTAACAAGAATTGTGGAGCTGGAGGTAGCAGAGCTGAAGATGTCAAGGTTTTTGTTGGGAGTGATGAGAATGGACAGGATTAGAAATGAGGGACAGTGCATGTAGGATGTTTTGGAGACAAGGTGAGATTGAGATGGTTTGGACATGTGCAGAGGAGGGACATGGGGTATATTGGTAGGAGAATGCTGAGGTTGGAGCCACCTGGAAGGAGAAAAAGAAGAAGACCAAGAAGGAGGTTTATGGATGTAGGGGGAAATCCATAATGAAGACATGCAGGTAGTTGGTGTGAAAGAGGCAGATGTAGAGGACAGGGGGTTATGGAGAAGGATGATCTGCTGTGGGGACCCCTAATGGGAGCAGCTGAAAGAAGAAGAAGTTGTAGTATTTTAACAGGATTTAAAATGAAATTGTGAATGACGATTTACATTAACATTAGTTAAACTGCTGGCTCTGCTCCTTCTACCCAACAGATGATCTTAAAAATTTTGTAATAAACCAAAAAAATATATGAAACATTTGAGGATAATTCTATATATATTTTGTACTCCAGTGTTATAAAGGGAAACATGAGTCATTTAAGCCATTTTCCCACAGGTCTAAACATTATGTTGCTATAAATCATGAAAGTATTCAGACAACGCTTATCTGTTTATCACCTAACCTAAATATCACATTTCTGTAGTTCCCCAACCACCCCACCCCAGGTTTAAGGTGAAACTGGTCTTCTAAAGTACAGTAGTTCATACAAGCTTCATAAAATACAGAAAATATAGTGAGACTTACCGAGAAGCTGTTCTACTGGGTGGAGAAGTCTCTTTTACAGGTTCAAGACCTCTCTGTGTTTGAGGAACATTTCCTGCTTATGAAGCCTTTTGAGGAAATTTCAAGAAAAAATACTGAATGATGTAACCGCATGTGTGGTAATAAACTGATCTCCATATATGGAGTTTAACCAGTGTGAACATGAGCAGGTCTGATTTACAGCTTAGATTCGAATTTAACGTTTTAAAGGGGTTTGATTATATTTGAATATATAAAATATGGTAAAAAATTAAGTCTCAGCCTGACCATTTCTTCATCCTACTATCAACTCATAGAAGCATGTAATTACGGTAAATTACTACTACTAATAAAAACACCTCAAACTAATACTCACCTGTTTAGACAAGTAAAAAATTAAGATGAAAAATAACCTAATAGTCTATATGTTAGGGTGTAGGTAGGTGATGGCTGGATGTTCTTTCTGCAGAAGTATAGGATGAAGAATGTGTTGCTCCTCCTCAATGTGCTGCTAATGCAGACTGGAGGCGCCGCGTTTCCCCAAATGGCGTTTGTGGTCGTAATCCGTATAATTTTCTTGTTTTTTTTTTTTTTTGCACCTGCGTCGTATTTCAATTACATCCACTATTCCAGCTAATAATTATAAGACCCTTTATTAACAAAAGTACCGGAAAACAAAACCATGCCCCATTTAACATTTCGGGGAAAAAAAATATATTAAAGGAAGTGACATCAGCAACTTAAACAGGAATTTCATCACTGGAGGTCTTTAAAAAAATGATTAAATATACAGAATATAATGCATTTTTATTGAATTCACATCTGGACCGCGTGCATCAGCTAAGCCAGGTGAAGCAGTGATGAAGGAGTGATTCGTCTGTTATATTATTACATGATTTTTAATGAAATGTGAAATTACTAAAGTTTTTTTTTTTATTTCTGATCTGTGTTATAAACGTCATTTTCTATGTTTCGGGTCTTTTTTTATTGTAAAATAAAAAACTGCAGAAGTCTGATTGCTCAATATTTATGTAAATATCATTAATATACTATTCATAGACCTCGTCATTTCATGTCGTCACCTTCCACAGTCTTGAAATCATTTTCACAAATCTGTGAATAATCTTGTTAATATCGATCAAATTGCAATAAAACAGCTGCATGAGAGGCAGCCATTACTCCCGGCGCATGGGGGCGTGCGAGAGGCCAAGTGCGATTTTATAACGCTGAAATAACACTGCGGTTAAACCAGCCGCATCTGGAAAATACACGGTTAACCCAGCCGGATCTGGAAAATACACGGTTAACCCAGCCGCACTTCTCTTTGTGTTGCGCGTCTAATCGTGCACTTACGGTATGGGTGGTGGGCGTGGTTAAAATAAATGTAAAGACGCTTCAGAAAGGCATTTCCCTTATAAACAAACTAAACAAAAAGACATAAAAAAAAATCTCAGTGTATTTTTAATCATGTTCCACATTCAAACACTAAAACATTTTCCTTTATAGGTTTGATCAATCTTTTAAATAATTCTTATTTAGAGTGTCTCTGTCTTCTTCTTCTTTCGGGTGCTCCCATTAGGGGGCGCCACAGCGGATCATCCGTCTCCATACCACCCTGTCCTCTACATCTGCCTCTTTCAACCCAACTACCTGCATGTCTTTCCTCACCACATCTATGAACCTCCTAATTGGTCTTCCTCTTTATCTCCTTCCTGGTAACTAAATCCTCAGCATTCTTCAACCGCACCACTCCACTGTCACACACATGTCTATTACTCCTAAATTTCAACTAATTTTACTGTGGAGTTTTTGGAGAAAAGTGAAGGCCCCAGCTAAACATCTCCAAACATCTCCAAACATCAGTGTATTTGTATCATGTCTCATATTCTAACATTCATTAAACATTTTCCTTTATAATTTTGATCAATCTTTCAAATAATTCTCATTTACATTCTCAATTCTCAATGCACTGATGTTTGGAGTGGTTTTGCCTTCACTTTTCTTAAAAACTCCACAGTAAAATGACTTGAAATTGTATATAGTAATAAACAGGGAGACTGTAAATAAGAATTGTTTAAAAGAATGAGCAAACCTTTAATGGAAAATGTTTTATCAGGGTTTGAATATGGAACATGATTGAAAAAGCACTGATGTTTGGAGTGATTTTTCCTCTTCTTTTCTCCAAAAACTCCACAGCAAAACGAGTTGAAATAGACAGACGCTCTAAATGAGAATTATTTGATTGATTAAACCTATAAAGGAAAATGTTTTAGTGTTTAAATTTCAACATGATTAAAAATGCACTGAGATTTGTATTATTGTTTATGTCTTTTTGTTTTGTTTTTGTTTCTGGAGCGTCTTCACGTTTATTTTGACCACGCCCACCACCCATACCGTAAGTGCACAATTAGACGCGCAACAAAAAGAAAAGTGCGGCTGGTTTAACCGCAGTGAAATAACACTGCTTAATTAAACTATTGCGTTTCTAGTAATTTAATTCAATTCCAATTCAACTCGGTGTTTTCGAATAGCGCTTTTAACAATGACTATTGCCCCAAAGCAGATTTACAGAAATAAAGAGGCTATAAACTATGAATTTATATGTCGGTGCCCGACATATAAATTCATATTTTATAGCCTCTTTATTTCTGTAAATCTGCTTTGGGGCAATATGAATTTATATGTTGGTGCCTATAAGTTAAACTTAAGTATTAAGTATTGCACGCCGGCGCATGGCGCTGGTACGTATGTAAGATGTGTTCTTGCCCCGCTGTCCTCGAGCTCCAGTGGCGCAATCGGTTAGCGCGCGGTACTTATATGACAGTACGAAGCAGAGCAATGCCGAGGTTGTGAGTTCGAGCCTCACCTGGAGCAGTGTTTTGCACACAGTTTAGCAAAAAAATAAATAGATAAATAAAAAAAGAGAGAAACCGTCTTGAGTAAGCTTCATGACATGCAGAGAATAAAACAGCGGTCCCTACACGTTCGGCAGTGTAATATATTTATTTATTTATGGATCTAATCATCATTCATATTATCTATGCGCGCCTGCTTGTTAAAATAAAAATGTTAACATTCTGAAATATTTCTAGTGTTTTTCCAGGTTTTTATTTTTTTTTGTGGTCAGAGGCTCAAAACAGAAATTTTATGTAAAAATGTGATTTAAATTATTTTACGTTCAAATTGGTGTTATACATTGAAGCCGCTTGGGGGCAGCATCGCTTTTATGTTTGGCTCAACACACAGGGAGGAAACCTTGACTAAGGCAAAATGGGAAGTGTGTGTTGCATGGTAATAATTACAGTCGCCATTTTCGTTAATTTTACACGTATGACATAATTATTCATGTCAGATTGTACCATATGTGAGCTTTGTTTCCAAGACAGACTTTTGCAGAAATCAGGACAAGATGATGTTACAATGTCTTATGACTACAGCGTCCATCAGTGAACGATTAATAAAATTAACAATGATGGAACTGTAATAAATGAACATTGGGTGTTACCCAGGCAGAGGTGGCAAAAATACACACATCCATTACTTAAGTAGAAGTACAAATACTCATGTTTTAAAATACTCGGGTAAAAGTTGAAGTACTGATTATAAAGTCTTGGCTCTGACATGTACTTAAGTAAAAAGTAGTTATTACTTCTACCTGTTTTAGCTGTTAACTGGACCTCACATCATATTAATATTTGGTATTAGATAGATAGATAGATAGATAGATAGATAGATAGATAGATAGATAGATAGATAGATAGATAGATAGATAGATAGATAGATAGATAGATAGATCGATCGATCGATAGATGTCATTGCAATGTACAGGTACACAGCAACACAGCAGTTTGGCATCTACCAGAAGTGCAAAAAGTAGTAATAGTGCAGATAAATATGTATCATATTTGCAGCATGTGATATATATGTAAGCATATGTACAGTGATTAAATATAAAGGCTATAACAGTGCAGAGATGCGTGGACATCATCAAGAGCCTTTGCTATGTTTCCACACGGACAGTTAATGAGGTGATACTGAAGAAAGTGCACCTCGTAGAGGGTAAATTGTGTAAAACATGGCGGATTTGGTGTTTGATTTGAGACTTGGCGCAAAAATAAACCAAAAGTTTACTAATTAAAATAATTTTTCGGTGGAGTTTATTTATTTATTTATTGTATATCTAAGTAAAGAAGGGACGTTCGTGAATAAGTGTATGTTTTGCTGGAGGTTTTAATTTCGCTTCTTTTATATTTAGTTATTTATTTATGTATTTACTTTTTTTTATAAAAATGGTAAAAACAGAAATGCGCGCTGAATTGATAGCGTTAATACAATTTAGTGCCGTTTACAATAATTGTAATTTTGACAGCAATATATGTATATATATATATATATATATATATATATATATATATATATATATATATATATATATATATATATATATATATATATATATATATATATATATATATATATATATATATATATATATATATATATATATAGTACAGACCAAAGTTTGGACACACCTTCTCATTCAAAGAGTTTTCTTTATTTTCATGACTATGAAAATTGTAGAGTCACACTGAAGGCATCAAGGGCTATTTGACCAAGAAGGAGAGTGATTAGGTGCTGCGCCAGATGACCTGGCCTCCACAGACCGCAGAGTGAAGGCAAAAGGGCCAACAAGTGCCAAGCATCTCTCGGGGAACTCCTTCCAGACTGTTGGAAGACCATTTCAGGTGACTACGTCTTGAAGCTCATCAAGAGAATGCCAAGAGTGTGCAAAGCAGTAATCAAAGCAAAAGGTGGCTACTTTGAAGAACCTAGAATATGACATTTTTCAGTTGTTTCACACTTTTTTGTTATGTATATAATTCCACATGTGTTAATTCATAGTTTTGATGCCTTCAGTGTGACTCTACAATTTTCATAGCCATGAAAATAAAGAAAACTCTTTGAATGAGAAGGTGTGTCCAAACTTTTGGTCTGTACTGTATATATATTAATACAAAACTAATTAAAAATGTTGTTTCCTAATGAATGTATCCAGACTGAAGATCCACATATAGAACACAAGCAGAGAAACCACCAGCGGATTGAAAAAGATGCACAGTAACAGTAAATCGGTTGTTCGGCTAAAATCGGCTCAGTGAAAAGAAAAATTTGATATTTCACGAAATCAATGGATTAAACTAAAGTAATAAGCCTGTTTTGAAAATGTAAGAAGTAAAAAGTACAGATATTTTTGTAAAAATGTAATGAGTAAAAGTAAAAAATTTGTCCGAAAAATAAATAGTGGACTAAAGTACTGATACCAGAAAAATCTACTTAAGTACAGTAACAAAGTATTTGTACTCCGTTACTTCCCACCTCTGTACCCAGTTGAGGATGGGTTCCCCTTTGAGTCTGGTTCCTCTTAAGGTTTCTTCCTCATACCAATTCAGAGAGTTTATCCTTTTAATTGTTGCCAGTATCTTGCATACATTTAAAAGTTATATTCGTAAAGGTTGCTTTTATGCTATACAAATAAAATGGAATTGAATTAAATTGCATTAAAGGGTGCATAAACTTTTTATGTAAACAGGTTAGCTATTTTATTTGGCACTTACAACATAGTTTGGTTTGGTAAACAGTTGTTGTTCTGTGCAACTTATCTACACCATCCACCAATAAAAGGGGGATCAGTACATTGACATCAGACCACTGCTTAGCAAATAGTATTTTACACCAGTTTTTACCAGAGAAGAGTTTGTTAGTGTATACTTCAGGGGGATTCTACTACATTGAAATAGCCCTTTCATTTGTCCCTCCTCTTTTCAGAGAATAATTAAATGTAGAACAAAGAGATTAAGCAGTAGAACGATCCAGAGGAAGCATATTTTTAGCCAGCGAAACTGCAAATAAGTTTAGATGCTAGTCACTTAAATACTCTTACCTACGGGTGACCGCATGGGTTAGAAGTTTTTAAAAAATATTCAGTTTTCATTTTTGACCTATTCATCACATTTCTGGTGGTGAATTATTCTGGGGACAAAGCATAAAAGAACCAGCAGTGGTCATAAGAAAACTCTCAGAACTGCATGAGGTGGCAGTGGGGGCTGATTTCTTTCTAGCCCAGACTGTAGATCAGTGATAGTGTCAAGTGAGTTCTCTGAGTGAAACACACCCTTAGATTATAAACAATTTGAGCTGATACATTACTTCTATGCAGACAAGTCACTGATGCATCAGTAACATGCCACGAGCAGTGATTTGAGAAGACGTGAAATACAATTGAGAAGTATTAACTTTATCATACATTTTAAAGTACAATTAATGCAAAGGACAGATGACAGGACTATAGGTATAGAGCTTTTTAGTTTGAACGAACACAGAACACAGTTTCTATTTATGTGTTTTTGCAATTGGAGTAAATGTGGCATGAACCATCACAGTGTGTGTGTGTGTGTGTGTGTGTGTGTGTGTGAGAGAGAGAGAGAGAGAGAGAGAGAGAGAGAGAGAGAGAGAGAGAGAGAGAGAGAGAGAGAGAGAGAGAGAGAGAGAGAGAGAGAGAGAGAGAAAGAGTGTAATAACTCAGCCTTCTTATTAAGCCATCAGTGCAACTTCATGTTGTAAAATTGCTAAACCCTGAGGTTTATTTTCAAGCTATTAGTAGATATTAGATTTTAATTCAATGTTTAATATCACAGATGCTCCTGGCAACTTAGTGGATTTCAGAATAGTTTGTAGTCATTTAGCCTACAACCCGTGTACCTAATTTAAAAATTAAAACTTAGCATGACCTATTTTTTTTTAACCTAACTTTAAGGACATGTAATTCATTAAAGTTATATTTCTTACAACTGTAAAATGTGTCATTTCAATAAGCCCCTCAACCCTCCAACCTTCCATCAATGTTAATTTCATTTCTCATCCCATTTCTTTCTAAAACTCTGGAACTGTCTGTCTCTCACAGAACAAGCTCCAAGACCCCAACCAGTCTGGCTTCAAAGCGGCACATTTCACAGACACGGTCCTTTTGACTGTCACTAAGAAACTACATGCTGCTAGATGAGCCAAGCTGTCATCTGTCCTCATTCTCCCCAACCTTTTAACAGCATTTGACATGGGCAATCATAAAACACTCTTGACAACCCGCAGGAGCCTTGGTGTCCATGGAGCTGCATGGGAATGTTTGATTCCTACCTGAAAGATCACTCTTACCAGGTAACATGGAGGGGGTCTACATCTGCTTCACACATACTTTCCACTGGTGTCCCACAAGGCTCAGTACTTGGTCCTATCCTTTCCTTTAGCTATACTCACTCTCTTGATAAAGTCACATCCTCACATGCATTTTCTTACCACTGCCATTCTGATGAAACTCAACTCATCTTCCCATTCCTTTCCTCAGATACCTCAGCTTCTGCTTTGATCTCAGCATGCCTGGTGGACATATCTTTGTGGCTGAGTGCTCATCAACTGAAAGTCAACCCCAGTAAAACTGAACTGCTAGTCATCCCAGGTGATTCATCTCCAGGTCAGGATCTCTGAATAACTCTTCACAACTCTCTGCTCTCCCCTTCAGCCACCGCTCTCAACCTTGGGGTAACCATGAACAATCAACTGTCCTTTTTCTCACATTTTGCTAATGTGATGAGTTCGTGTTGGTTCCTTCTCTACAACATCAGAAAGATTCAAACATTTCCATTCCATCCAGGCAAGTCTACCTCTGAACGCTATTCGTCCACTGAAAATGATCCAAAACGCAGCGGTATCACTTGTGTTCAACCTGCCCAAGTTCTCTATCACCACACCACTGCCGCGCTCCCTCCACTGGCTTCAGGTAGCTGCACACATCAGATTCAAAACACTGATGCTTGCCTACAAAGCCAGAAATGGACCAGCACCTTCTTACCTCAGAGACCTGATCACTCCTCGCACTGCATCACACTACCTGAACCCATCTTCTCTCTGGGAAAAAGGTAAGTATATTTTAAGGCTCTTCTCTTTTCTCGCACCAAGGTGGTCGAATGAACTTCCCCTAGATGTCTGAACAGCGGAGTCACTAGCTTTAAGCGACATCTTCAAGCGACAGGTGAAGACCTACCTCTTCCTGAAACATGTAAACTAGCACTTTTTTCCGGGTTTGCTTTGTCTTAGTTAAAAAAAAGACTATCTTAAGTTTGTAATCTGGTGAACCAGTGTTGATTTATTAATTGATAGAGACTCAAAGCACTTTTGCAAGTCGCTCTGGATAAGAGCGCCTGCTAAATGCTGTAAATGTAAATGTAATTTGGACTTTAAAACGTGCTGTGATTTCCATAGCACTTCCGTGTCTGTCTGTGATTAGGCCTATTAAAACTAGAATAGATGGTTTTAATGATCAGGAGTACTTGGAGAGCTTCCAGACACATTCAGGAAACCATTTTTTATATATATATTATTAAACAATTATTAAGTATTTCTTTCCCTGCATACAGAAACATGTACACTGACTTGTTAACACACACACTTCAGGGCTAACACCTATTCTTTTAGAGAGGACTGTGAGACCAGTGTATTGGTATGTGTGAGAAATCTCTAATTTGTTAGTCTTTCCCCCCTTTTTTAAACATTTATTACAGCAAAGGTCTGGTAGTAAACCCAGCACAACCAGAGGTAGTTAAATAAGGTGCAGATTCTTTGAAAAAGCAGTTTTTCTCTGCAACCCCTAAATTCTCCCACAGTCTCTGACAAGTTCCAGAGTCTCTGGTTTTACTGATAGGGTACAGGTTAATATCTGTTTTAACATTGCAAGCCACTGCAAGTACAAGAGAAATAATCAAGAGCAAGTGTTCTGTTAAAGATCATTTTCATTTACCCTCAGGGGCTGTAATATAATCCAATTGAGCAGCTTTTCTAGAACCTTGATTAGCTGCAGCCTGAGACCAAACGTTACAGGTTGAACCTAAAATGAATTTTGGTTGTAGAGACATTAGACAGGATTGAGATTGAGTCTCTGTACACTGATGCATCTTTATGAACACCAGATTGAAGATGTTGGAAGTAAACTATTCAAGCAGCTTTATTTCATTACAGTGTAGCATAACGCGAACAATTATTAAACTTGAATTTGAGACAATTATTTACATCCACTTTGAGGAAACACGTAACTATTCCCCTCTAAATGATTTTCTAACGTTCTTCTGCTGTTCTTTTTTGATATTCCTACTGATAACACATTAGTCAAAGTGTAACATATTTTCTTTCACGACTTATCCTTTTTGATTTCCATTATCTTTCTGCTTTGCTCAAATTGTCAGTGCTCTCATAAGTGTTGGTTCCTCAGTTTGTGAGCATTATCTTACGTTTATGGTTGTTTTTGTTCTTTTGCTAACATTCCTGAGCTGTTTTGATTCCTAACAGCCTAATAAAGCTGTGGCATCAGTCAGCACATAATGCAGGTGAGAAGAGCCAAGAGACGTGAGGCTGAAATAGTTGGATGGCTGACAGTTCTTCTTGGATGGAGTTTAAAGAGCCTGCAGACAGATATCGGAGAGATCAAGATCAACTGAAATGAAACTGAGGTAAAAGTCATTGTGCTTTCTGGTCTGCAAATGAAGAAAGACAGAGGTACTTTGCATCTTATCCATAGTCTTTAGAATAAGGTAACTCATTATGTGCAGGTATACTCCATGGTAGTTTGTGAATAATAGACAGGATAAATGGTTGGGAAATGTAAAAACATTTGAGAAAGAATTTAGCAATTTATATACAGGGAACATGTTGCTGAAAAGTTTGATTTGAACCCATAATTACCAGAGAAAACTCTCACTAAAAATGTTTCATTAATGGGGCTTATGGGGGGTTTCCAGAGATTTGTGAAGCATAGCCATGGTACCATCATTTTTTTATTTTGTTAGAAAATGCAAAAAAACCACAATTCACCATAAACTAAATTATAATGACATGTTTATAGTTATTTTTGTAAACCTGTTTTTCTACTCGAGATTGGGCTTGATCCAAACCGTATTATCTCAAAACCAGCTAATCCTGTAATTATTTTGAATCTGAACTCATATCTAATGACACTTTTAACTAAACTGTTTTCTGGGTGTGATAAATAGCCAAAATATATACACTATTTCGCCAAATGTATGCGGAAACATGACATTTCCTGCCATATTTGGTTCTTCTCCAAACTGTTACCACAAAGCTGGAGGCACACAATTAGATAGCATGTCTTTAGATGCAGTATAAAACAATTTTGCATTCACTTGAACTTGAAAACCGAAACCTGTTCAAGCATGAGAATGCCCCTGTGCGCAAAGCGAGCTCCATGAATATACGGTTTACATGGTTTGGGAAGAAAGATCTTCAATGGTGTACTATAGAGCTCTAATTCTCAACCCTACTAAACACCTCTGGGATGAAGTGGAACACTGACTGCACCCCAGGCCTCCTCACCTCACCTACATTAGTACCTGACTGCCCTATGTTGCTGAGGAACCTCCAAATCTCCACAACCACACTCCAAAGTCTAGTGGAACATCTTTAAAGAAAAATAAAGGGAAATATAAGAGCAAATTGGGAATAAAGGCGATGCTCAAAAAACACATACCATATTTATGACCAGGTGTCTGCAAACATTTAGCAATATACTGTTTGTGTCTAATTGAATAGTTGAGTTATTTTTACATTATACTAAATCTGTACTTTGATGGCTCTGTGGACTTCCTTTCTATATAGTTGAAGAGGTTCCTGTCTAATCAGTTTGTATGAAAAGCAGTTGTACTTGTATGTATTTGATTGAAATCCAACCACGTCACTGTCCTTCCCTCAAATTTGTACTTTTCTTATATTTGCTTTGGTAACTGACCAATATAGAAACTATAAATATTTTGAGATGGAAGACAGGTACTGTGTTCATTTGAATGGGTTTTCATCATTTAAAGTTTGTATCCTGAGAAAACTAGCAGACTGACATATTTGGATCACAGGATTCATAACAGAAACAGCAGGAAGACAGAATTAGTTTTTTTGTGTAATCTTTTCAGAAATTCAGCCCTAACAAGTTTTATTTTATTGCCATAACACTCTCAATGAGCACCATTATACAGCCAGTGTGTTTGAGGTCCAGTAACATTTTTGAGAGCTGATTAGGACAAAATTAAAATGAGAGAAGTTAGGAAAGGGAAGAAAAAGAAGAAAGAAGGAGGAAGAGGAAGCAAACACACACATAAAGACAAACATATTGAGGAGGAGGTGGAGTGAATTGACAGGATCAGATTTCTGTGGTAATGGTTGGGCGGGTCAGTGGTTAAACTGCTCTCACAAACACATTCCAGAGCTGAGGCACAGCGCATCTGGTGTGCAAGTGCAGACAGGAGCAGAGCCAACCGTTTCCTCTGAGCATCTATCCTGCTCTCTGTTTAACAGCATGCTGGGACCTGGAGGCTTGCTGTAGGGCTTTGAGGTAGCATCTGTGCTCTGCAGAGACTTGATTGTATTAAATCTTTGCCTACAATCTGAGGCCAAAGGTTTTGCTTTGGTGGTTTACAAGTGAATTTCTTCCCCTTGTCTTCTAGACTGCTCACCAGTGTTTTAATTCTGCCTTTCCTCTGTCTCTTTCACTTTACTCACATCATGGCAAATTCTTGTCAGGGTCACTTGTGTTTTTTTGCACCTTTTTCATGCTATGACATTATAGGTACTATTGTTGCTTCACAGTTACATGTGCAGAAAGGCCTAGTCAACACCAGGCTCATTCTGCCTTGCACATGAGGCCGTCATCACCAGCTCAGATTCACAGGCACCCAGTTGTCATCACTTACTCGGGTACTAATCTTGTTTTTACTGACAGACAAAAGAAACAAAAGAACCTGTTATTTTATTGTCCTAAGCATATCGCTTTAGGCTTAACGTATCTCAGCATGGTTAAGTTGTTCTCTCAGAATCACCTTTTATTAAAGAGTATTAAACTGCATTCATTCAATCTGAATACTGTTGTGTAGCTTTCTAACTTGCAACAGAAGTGTTGGAACTGAACCACAGTCTTTTTCTTTCTTCGGCTAAATCTCTTACAGCTGCTGAGCCGATTGGAGCCTGAGACATTCTGTTCTCCCTCTTTCCCAGTGAATCCTCATTCAGTCCATCTACTTTTCACCATGACTTAAGCTCTTATTGATTTTTGTGCACATGTTTGTGTATTTGTGATAAAATAAATGTGTAATTTCCTTACATTTTAATGATCTTTTTTTCAGGCCTGTCCTAGCTGCTTATGTGCCTATTAGGGTATGTACTGCACATACCCAAAGGGGCATCTGTGTTTAATTTGTGGAATGAGTCATGAATAAATTGAACGATAAACCCTATGGAATGTGTGATTAAAACATTTCAGTGTTCTTAATTAACGTAACATCAGAAGCCGGCAAAGATTATTTTTGCCCTATAGGTTTTAATCAGTAAGGCTCTGCTTCTACAACGTATGGATTCTTAATAATATAATTGAAATAATTTGAAATAAGTGTCACTCACATGGTCTTAACATTGAAATTCCTATATTCTAGTTTCTTTTTTGGTTACCTATTTTTAATCATCTTAATTCCTGTATAAAATATCAAGTGACTACAGCAAAACTAATAGTAAAGGTCTGTAGTTTCAAGACCCATCAGTGGAGCAGGTTTTCATCCGCATATATTCACATTTTGCCCTTCATAGAGTGGTAGATTTCTTAAAACAGCCCTGATCTAAATCTGCCCCATGCAATTGACAAGATGACATTCATACAGATTTAATTTTGAAGCATTAAACTCATTGTTCACAGCACTACATAAAGAGTAATATCTGCAATCTAATAGTTCACAGAGCAGTAAAGTAAAATGTAAAGTTGAGTGGGTTAAACAGATGTACATTTGACTTCTGTGTGACAAGGCAGACATGATGTTATAATTGTAATTGTAATTACACCCCTCTCTCTTACTCTCTCTCTCTCTCTCTCTCTCTCTCTCTCTCTCTCTCTCTCCTTCCAAACGAAACTACATAAACCCCTGAACTATCCCTAAAGAATGCTTCAGCTTTTCAAAAATTGCATATTTTCCTGGAAATGTGCAGTCACTGATGATTGGATGCACATGGATTCAAATAGAATTAGTTTATAGGCCAGGCTCTGGAAATGACCTCAAATCTGCAGAGAGAATGATAAAATCATATGAGCTCCAAAATATCAGGAGGGAGTGTAATTGTGTGTACATGACTTGAGACTCTTGGGATACGCGTCACGCACACAGACAGAAAGAAGCGTCAACTCTGAGCTGCGTTGGGGTAGCAAAGAGAGCTTTTTCACATGCAGTTTTGTGGCGTTTAAGGCTGGGTTTAACATTTTGCAGTTCGGTCCAGCTGACTGTCATTTTTGAAAGCCCTCATCTCAATCAGCATTGCTATCTCCTGTGACACAGCCTGTTTTGTGCTTATTAAAGTATCATCACAGACCTGTATTTCCACGCAGGATCCTGTCTGCACACTCCTTTAGCTCACATTTTTTCCCCTTCCATTAATCACAGGCTGAGATGAATTTAACATTTTTTGTGTACTTTCAAATGAAAAGTAAAGGTCTTGCACATCTCATTTGACCCATTTTCAAGCCAGAGGAAGCACAAACCTACAGAGCTTATATTTCACAGGCATGAGGATAATATACTTCTGTTGTGTCAGATGATGGATGAACCTTGTGGCTCTCTGTATCAAACTGGATTTAACCAGACAGGGAGCGTGTGAATAGAGTGATGTTTCTAAAGACTGTGGTATCTGTGGT
This sequence comes from Silurus meridionalis, assembly GCF_014805685.1. NCBI lineage: Eukaryota > Metazoa > Chordata > Actinopteri > Siluriformes > Siluridae > Silurus > Silurus meridionalis. Next base: position 18,055,890 of record NC_060890.1, read on the forward strand.
GGCAGAGAGTGGATTCACACTGGCCCTCCCTGCGCCGTGTGGCCCCGTAACTTTAGCAGAGGACATGCTGTTCTTAGAGATCCAAATGCTGAGAGGATGAGTAGCTGCGAGGCTGTGGCCATGACTGGATGTCATTTCTGTTTTTTCCTCGCTTTTTAGGCTGCAATTAGGACTAATTTTAGAGGCTCTGAGTAACAGGCAGAACAGTAAAATGTCCAGGGTGCACATTTTAAGCTCTGACTAAATGTTGCTCATATACACAACCACAAATTTACAGATCACTCATTTTATTAATTTTTTTCCATAATAGATGGAACATTATTCTTTCATAATCTTCACGCATGCTTTGATTTGGATTTGAGGTTCCACTGATGACAGTTATGTGAACTTTATAAATACTGAGCTTTATTCGGCTCAGCCAGTTTTCCTTTAAAAAACTCAAAATGTGTACAGTGATGCAAGGATTTTGGGTTGCATGCTCCAAAAGCAAGAGTGATGTTCCTTCAGTGAAGATAGCTTGGATGAACAAGTCAAGATTCCCATGGTTGTGGTTTATTTTTATAGGGAAGTACAGACAAAGTAGTACTTGGAAATCGAAGTGGAAAAGGGGAGGAGGAAAAATAAATGCTAGAAGCAGATCACTTGGACAGTGCTGTCACTGCATGTTCTAATCCTTTCCTCTTTCACTTCCCTTCACTTAGCTGTTTTTCATTTGAAGGCATTAGTTGTAGAAGTTTGAAACACTGTGGGCAGAGAAAAATCATGCTATATGCTTGGTCTTGGTTAAAAGGCAAGGCTGATAAGTGCTTTAGCTCTTAACATATGAGGACTATCTGAAAAAGGGTCAAAAGCCATTCGATTGACCCCACGCCTACATCTTCTTTTCATCAACCAAGCTCCATAAATATTTACTTTGGCATGACCTTGGAGGATCTTGGCTTAGAATAGGCAGGAAAAGTTTTTTCTTGCCCTCCTTTTTTCTCTCTTCTAAACTCCAGGAGAAGATTAAACAAGCATCCCGTATTTGCCTCCTTTTCTGTGACGACAAAGGCCAGAGATTGTGAGAGAAACATCGGCTAGACGGCGCACAGATGTGTAAACACAGGGCTCATGAGAATGGGTGTGTACACGTGTGCCGATATTCCCCCAAGGGAGACTTCCCTCCCTCCACGCTCTGATCATGTTCAGGTGTGCACAGGCCTCTGGCTACCTATTAACTTCTCTAAAAGAGGACACAGCACTATATTTCAAACTTCCAATACTGGGCCCTCAAAAGCTGTTCCATGCTAGAGTCAAACTCTTAAAGCTTAAACCACTCTTGACATATACAACACATCTTTGATGAAGATCAAACGACTGTGTTCAAAGTCTGACTTTAAACATAAAGAAAATGCTGATAGGATTATGGCCTGACGTGTAAGTAATGTCACAGGAGATGTTACTCTACAGAATCACAACCAAGTTTTAAAATGAACACCTTTTTAATACAGGACCTTGAGGTGTCAAACATGTTTTGAAATGTTTATGTTTAGCTGGAAGTTTATACTTTTCCCTTCTCAGTTTCATTTGAAACACGCTCGCTTTTGCGTTTACTAATTACATCACAAGACACGTTGTGATAGATGTCAAACATTTTCATCACAACCAGGTGGAACACAGATGCTATAATGACCTCCATCCCATGAAGGTATCAGAAAGCCTGCAGTGAGAAATAGGGGTTCTGTTGAGCTAAATCAAGCTTTACCCAAATGTCTATCTGTATAATTACTTTACACACAGCATGAGATTTGTATGACATTTTGTGTACTATTGTTCATCATACATGGCCTCACACCTAAAATTTTTAAGAATTCTTAAGATTCAAGACATGGGCTGCATAAAATGTTATGAAATTTGTGATAGCAATAAGGATTAGATGAAGTTTAGCTTTAGGGTTATGACAAAGTAAATCAATTCAAGAAAGAAAATTTCAAGGAAATATGGTACAACTGTCTCTAAAAGACTAAAAGTAATTTAAATGCTTATTTATATTTATCCCCTATTTATCACACTTCTTCCCCTGAAATCCATTTTCTGTACTACAGTAAAGACTTTTTCTGTTCATTCATTTTCTGTACATACACACCCAAGGCATGAGTACTCACATTTTCTCCAGCCAAGAATCACATTATCTGTAAAATAATGTCATGTCAAGTCAAGTTTATTTCTATAGCGCTTTTCACAACAGACATTGTCTCAAAGCAGCTTTACAGAATTTAACAGTTAAGGTGAATGATGTGTGTTAATCCCTGATGAGCAGCCATGGCGACTGTGGCAAGGAAAAACTCCCTTAGATGTTATGAGGAAGAAACCTTGAGAGGAACCCGACTCAAAAGGGGAACCCATCCTCATTTGGGTGATATCAACAGTGTGATTATAGTCTCTCAATACAGAACACTGGAGAGTGAGAACTAACATGAGCACTGGAATGTAATATTATTAGTAATGTTCTTTCCTTTATTATAAAGTCATTTGAGATAATGGAACCAGGAGCTACTGAGCAACTCATAAAATAGCTCAACATTTGCGATCATCATAGATCCAACACTAATGTCTACAGACACTATTGCTATATATTTGTTTGCACATCCTTTAAAAAACAAAAAAAACAATTAAAATATTAGATTTACTGCAATGATTACAATACTAGTTTGTATTATGTGTGGTGGTGCTTTTATTCCTGGATATTCCACTGATAGATGAGGAGTAGAGTAAATGTTAGTGCATAATGGCTTATAATAATAACTGTATGACAAAAAGTTTGTGGGCTCTGTAACATCCATCAAAATCACATCCATATGTGGCTCTTCCCCAAGCTGTTTTCAACACATTTGAAAGTAAATGTCTTTGTATGCTGTAGCATTACAATGCCCTCATTCACATAGTGACAAAGCTTCACAAAGACATGATTTGGTGGTTGGAAATGACAAATCCTGAGTGGCCTGAACAGATCCCTGACCTCACCACCACTGAACACTTTTGGGTTGAACTGGAACACCGACATGACCTCCTCACCCGAAATCAGTGCCTGAGTTGACTAAAACCTTTCCTGAAGTGTAGGGATAAATATAACAGAAGAAGGTTGGAATAAATTTGGAATGCCACGTTCAACAACATTATTGTGATGGTCAGGTGTCCACATAGATTAGGCCATAAAGTGTGAAATATAAAAAAAGAACAAAATACCACCCAACCCCTTCCTAATTAAAAAATTGTGTATCTAATTAGGTTAGGTTTTACTCATACTTTTCTTTCCTTACTGCTATTCCCTTTCAGAAATGTGTTACCATCACACATAAGTTTACACATATGCTGCCTAAACCATAGCACGCCATTCATTACAAATCAAGTCCATGAAGTGTAGTTACACTCCGAGGAACTAAATGGACCAACTCCTGTACCGGTTTCATGAGCACCATATGTCCATTCCCATATTTTAACAACCCTGAGTTTCCACTGTGAAACAGCTATAGGCTTATTTGTATGGCTAGCAGAAACCTATAAGAACATGCAGATGAACGTAGAACTGTGTGTTTTACAACTGCCTTAATGGCATTTCCAGACAGAAAAGAAAACAACATAACGGCTGTTCTCTACATCACATTCAGTTGAGATTAATTATTCTCAGTGAAGAGAAAAATCACAGGAAGGCTGCTGGGATGCATGTAACCCAACCAGAAAAAAATGCTACTATGTTATTTAAGACCACAATCAAGAATTGTTGAAATGGTGCCATGTTGTAAATATTTTACTGGGTGTGGCAGGGGTACTTTTTGTGTATGTATAAATTCATTGCTCCTCAAAGTTATTGTGGTTCCAAAGGCAGAGCTGTCATTTCAGCAGTGATTTTGGTCTGTTCTTCCTAACTGCTGCTTCATCACTGCTCAGAAAGTCATTGTAAATCTGAGAATGTAAAACCTTTGTCTTTTTTACTTTCCATTTTACTTAAAATAAGCCATTGGAAATTCTCCTGCTTTTTTTTCTAGCCACAAATTCCATAGTGTTGTTTATAAAGCAGCTCCTTAGACACAGTGTTTTAACAAACAAATGACGTTCCTTATATGAAATAACAGGAAATAATAGATAATGATACAGAGAGCTGTCCTGGAACATGTGATGAAACAGCACTGCTTTTGTCTTTCTCGTTTGGTATGTATCACAACTCTCATTTCTTGCTCTGAAAGCTTTTCCTGCCCCGTCCTGCTTTTTCCACTTTCAGATGCGCAATAAGAGCCTATATCAGCCTGAGGCTATGAAGTGTATACATGCTCACACATGTAATATATATCTCCACTTGGATAAATAAAGACTATGCTTCTTTCGTCCCTCTTAAGGAACCAATCAATACTTTCTCAGGGGACACATTGAGTTCTTGTTTTCGGTGAAGGAAAAAGTTTTAATCATGGGGGATGATTGGAAGTCACATGGATTGTTGTCGCCAGTTCAGGAAGCGGAGTGAATCCTGAGTGAGCACATTTTGTTCCTTTTATGGCACTACTAACATTTCACATTGTGCAACTTTTGAAGGGATTTCTGATTGTGTAACTACAGATCCACGCCCCAAAATACATAATTACACATTCATTTTTGACCAAACATGTGCCAGCTCACTATCACAAATGCTGAACTTGAACAGGTCATTGGGCAGCCACTGGTTTTAAGCACTGAGCAAAAAACTGACATTCTTACCACATAAGTTAAAATCCCTGTTTGTTAGAGGAAAGACAAAAAGGAGGAATATGACTTTCACTCAATGCATCTCTTACAAATGACATATAAGCATCTGATTTTATCTTCCAGCTCATTTTCTCTTAATTCTTTTAGAGCCTGGGCTCTTAAATTTGTCGAATTTATCACGTTTTGGAATGATGGGTGCCAAAAATAATGTGGAGCAAATGGAGATCAAAGCTTATGATATTTTTTCTTTTTGTTCTGCCTTATAGATCAGTTTTGTAATGTACAGAACAAGTAACAACTTCCTCTAACATTTGAGATGTTTGCAGTATGTGATCCCCTCACTTTTAGTTGTTAGTATTCTTAATATCTATGCACAAATTGCATGTTTAAATAATCAAAACAATAGCCTCTGTTGAATAAACTGTTTGTCTCTGTGGCTCCAATTATGTTTTTCCATTACGCTGTTTTTTTGTGCATTGGAATATATTAGGGGACCTTTGAAGATATAAACTAATGTGAGTGGCTGTAATTAGAAAGTTGGTGTCCCATCATGGTTTGGCAATGTTTTATCCTGTATTTCTGCAGATAGAATTTCAAAATGAGGAAATTGTTAGACATGTCTTGTGAATTATTTACATTTTCCAATCACATGATATAAAACACATTGGGCTCTCATTGATGCATGAGTATTTATTATGTTGGAATCTGAACAAGGAAATAAAATAAAAAAAAAAATAGTAATGAGGTGTCTTTGATTTAGCTGCTGTTTTTCATACTTCAAGCAGACAAAAAAAAAAAAAAAAAGAAAAGAAAAGAAAAGGCTTTTTGTCCCCATTTCATAGACATGGTTTAGGCCACAAACAGTAACACACAAAAGGACATTAGCAGCCTGTTATTTCTCAAGGATATTTTGGTTCAAAGGCATATGGACGCCCAAATGTTACCGATCAAAAACAAAAGGAACATTTCAGGAGAGAAATAGAAGAGAAAAACAGAAAGGGGCCCAAGAAGTGTGCAGTAGTGGGGGACTGGAGTGATGTAATAAGGATGTGTGGAGAATGCAGCTGGAGAGCATGGGGGAGTAACAGGAGCTAAGTGTGTTTACCACAAACTGCATTTCTGCAGGGATGTACATAACAACACAAATTACTATCAGAAATTAGACACAGATCTCTAAACAATATTATATTCAGCTATTCAGCTTTACTCACGCAATGCAGCTGTAAAACCAGTTAAAATAATTCTTACTGTTGTTTTATTTCTATTTTTGAACTTCTGTGATGATTCTGATCATCCATTTATCCATCCGTCCGTACGTCCGTACGTACGTACGTATTTCCATCCATCTATATATCTATCCATCTGTTGATCAGAGGATTTTTCTATAACGTCTCAGCTGTGGCAGTAGTTTACTACAGGGTGATGCCTCTTTAGTATTTTGAAGAAGTGCTCCAGTCATAGCATTTATAATAGTCAGTGATGGAGCTTTTCTTATATGGAAGGGTGGAGGGCTTATGCCAAACTCAAATAATGTCAAGATAGAGAAAAAAGAAGGGCTTGGGAAGGAACACATGTTTATAGCTGTTATAGTAAGTAGGTTAAAACAAAAATATGCTTTTACTGGAAAAAAATCAGTGGTAACAGTATCCCTTCCATATCTGATTACATTACATTACCTCACAGTACCCTTTTATTTACCATTTTCTTCTAACAGCATGCACCAACAGGTTTGATTATTATATATTCTTGACCTGCATTGTAAGAATGATGAAAACTTAAATTATTCATTTTAATCAGCAAGTAATGACTTCTGTGGCCCACTTTGTTGTTGCATGATAAATCTTAAATCATCTTGCACAAGTTCTAATAACCATTAGTTCCCATGGTATAAATTTACATTGTATTAATTAAATGCCTTGTATGGATGTTAAAATTTTGGAAAGAAAATTAGCTGTTAGTATTTGAGTATGTCGAAAATCATGGCATATTGTGTTCCTTCACAAACATTTTAATTAAGTTACCATGTTATGAACGATGTTCTTTGGACAGCGTTATTTCAGCTCTGGTAGTTTCTTATGTTATGCAGATGGACTGGTCGAGAGTTGTATTTATTTTGCGTGGTTTGGCCCGTCCCCAATTCTAGACTGAAATAAATTCCTATTTCACTTGCTTTCTGGGCCTGTACTGATGATAGCGTGATCTGCAAGACATCTTTATTTATGCTGCGTAGTTTGGCAGCAGACCAGACAGATCAGCTTTCACTGCAAAAAACAAATGATTTTTAACACACTTTTAAACAAGTTTTATTGCCATTGCTATCTGCAGGATTTGTAGCTCTTCTGTGACCCAGTGGAATGGAACAGTACACTTGAAGAGTGCAGAGAAGTGTTTTCAAGCCTTCAAATTATTTGCTAGATTGCACACACACACACACACACACACACACACACACACACACATACACACACACACACACATGCACACAGAGTTTAGTTCAACTTAACATGATTTCCTGACAAATGAAATCTACTTTTGATCGATGACACGCACACATATACCATACTCTGAAAAGTAAGTAATCAGTTTCTAATAACACTTCATGAAAATAAACAAATGCTTTTAGAAATAGAAGCAGCCGAATAAGTTCATTTGAACTGTAGGAAGCAGGTCAGTGGGGTGAGACAGAGAGGGAGCTGCATGGGCCTAAGCAAACACGGGTGCACTAAAGTTTGTTTTTGCTGAATCGTTTGCAAGCTGTGTCCAGCCTGATTTAATCTCCAGCTGAACCCTGGGTGGCAGTGTATACAGACCCTTTCTGAGTGCACTACTCAAATCTAGCACTGTTTCCTCATCATCTGGATCCTACAATCTGTGCCATATCTATTTCGCAGGTTTATGACAGCCTTGGATCTGAGTATGGAGTTGAAGTGGTTGGTCAGAGCCTGAGTCGTAGTCATGTGATAAAGCTACTCTCATCATTAGTCATAAGAAGGAAAGGCAGAGAGCTACATATTGAGTGGTTTCTTTCACAGGATTGACAGTCGGGCTTGGGCTAGGAGTGTGTTGAAACTAATTTGCAGAAGTAATCACACTTGCACCCTGTTGGATGACAGATAAATATTTAAACAAGAAACGAGAGTAGGAAAGCTTTAGCCAAGTCTAGGGTAAAGTAAGTTTTCCAAATATTTAAGGAGTTATACAGTGAAAGCAATATTTTCAATTGAAATAAAATGGCATCCCATTTTGGGAGGATCATTTATTTTTGGAATGAGAACTAAACTTAATAATAATAATAATAAAAAAAAAAACACTTTATATATGTGATATAGGAATAAGTCACCCACAATGAGTAACTTGTGCTTATTTATACAGCTATGTGAACTTTGTCCACTAAGGGGTGCTCACGGTTTTTTTAAAATAGAGTATTAAAAAAAACAACACTTCTGTCATTCCCCTGCTAAACCCCATGGCCGCCTGTTCATTATGCTTTCATAATGATCATTAAGAGCTCGTTTAAGAAATGCGAACAATGGAGATTTCTTTCCAGAAGTTGGCACAAAACATCAGGCGCACATGCCACTGAAGATAGTGTTGATTAAACAGAAAAAAAGGGCCCCAGACAATCTCTACATCTTCATGAACCATTTCATTTTGCTTGCCCATGGCTGCTTTGTTGCTGCATACCTTTCCATGGTTGTGCTCAGCCATCAGATCAGTGTATGAGAGCAGGGACACTCCAGCTTGAGTAAGGTGAGAGTGAGAGGGCAGCCTTAGGGCCTCCGCACAGGCTCCATCTCACTGTGGCCTTCTCTCACTAGGGCGTCTGTGTTTTTGGCCCATCAACCCTACGATCATTATACCCCAACAAAGCAGGCGCCCGGCTGTGGAACGTTCCGGAGCCATGTGTTATCTGAGCGCTGGGAGCTGGACGGCCATCCAAGCCTGCCAAATACAGCACGCTGCCTGCCAGCACAGAATCATAGCCTCACCTGAGACAGGAAAAAAGAAGAAGAGAAACAGACAGAGAGTGTGAGTGAGAAAGAGAGCGAGAGAGAGAGAGATCTCAAATTTCTCTAATAATTATCAGATATTAGTATTATTACAGATATTAGAGCTGCCTCTCATGAATATGCTACACCCTATAGTGATGTTGAATAGTACATTCGAAATACGTCAGAATTACAATAAGACCCAGATTACAGTTTTAGTATATTTCTTTAATCTTAGATTACATCTAATGATAAGTTTCTTCTCTTAGGACATTATGTCTTCTTATTTGTGTTGGCAGAAAGAAAAATACACAGATACAACACATACGTAAATGCCACTTGAAATGTATTCAATAAACCATGATGCCATTTCTTCACTTTTTTCGCTTTGCATTTTTAATGCACCTCATGTACCTGTGATGTACGTTCTTGTCTTTGAAGTGTTTCATGTTCAAAGAGCTTATGATTCATATTACAGAGGGTGCGATTACTACCAAATAGCTTTTGTAAAAAATGTCAAAATCGAGGAAACATTTAATTTCTGCAGCATGACCTTGAAAATTCATGTGTTTACTCAGATTGCTCATACATGAAGTAAATAACGCCTGAAACACACATAGAGATCTTGAGAACTATTCAGTTCAGTGGCCATAAAATGTCTGTACACTTTAACCCTCATTAAAAATACAAGAATCTAAGTACATGCAAACTGAAAACACTTCCTTGTGCCTTTTGAATCCCAATCGTTACTTCAGCTACCGTGGAGTACTGATATACTTGTAGGATACACATATTATATTATATTATACTATATTATATTATATTATATTATATTATATTATATTATATTATATTATATTATATTATATTATATTATAATTTAATATTACAAAATGGCATGGAGCTACAGTACATTGGAAAAAGTAGTGCTAGCCTTTATGTTGGAACGGCATTTGAACAGTCTGTAAAAGAGAATTTTTTGACACCAGAGAACTGGGTGAGTTCATTTTATCTTAATAACAATAATAATAATAATAATAATAATAATAATAATAATAATAATAATAATAATAATAATAATAATAATAGGCCTTTAGTGGTGTCCTACCTTAATCAATTAACCTCTGAATAGTACAGTTGTGATGCCAGGCTTTTAGAAACTATCAATATTATAGACAAAGGCAGTATAACAGAGCGCTGCATCACAGACAGGTATCTCATGCAGTGCTAATAAATGGCGTTACTAAAGAAAGAAACTAATGAACACAATTCCACAAGTCTTCTTTCACTGCACCACTCACATACATCATCTCTAGCTTTAAAACTGTTTGTACAATTTTGGCTGACCCTTCCTCATGATGTCCCACTTTTTAAAAAAGGTCTGTCATGTAAATGTCCTTGTAATTGTATCTGAGACTAAATAAAATACTTCTCCTTTGTCAGACATCAAATGATATGAAAATGCTGATGTGATTCTATATTAAAGCAACTGCCCCAAGCAACATGGATTTGAACCTTCAAGAGTCTGTAGTTCTCATGGTGAAGGACTTAAGGCAGTCCCCTTTGACCCCAGCAACACATGATGTGTAGGCTGAAATCTGATTGGATTGAAACTTTAATCTAAAAAAATCCACTCAGTTGTGCTGCTAGTTGAATCACTGCATCTGTAAAAAGTGCTATGAAATGAAGAGAATAGACTATTGGGAATAATTTAATACATATTCATGGAAAAAAAAATATTAAAATGTAGGCCAGTGATTCTGAGAGTTTAGGCCAGCAAAGAAGGCCTTGCTGGCTCTGACAGCCTGCCACGGGTAGTAAATTGGAAACTAGACAGTTATCTGCTTATATAATAGCTCACAGGTTTGTTTACTCTGTCTGATAATCTTAATTATTTTTCTTTACAAATTATCTAAGATAAAGTTCTGAACTAAGAAATTAATACATTTTTTAATAATGAAAAAAGAATAAAGGTGAAAAAAAAAAAGCATGTCAAATGTGTACACGCAAACGTGTAACTCTATTTATGATGTCATGACGCAGATGCTACAATCAAAGGCGTAATGAGCCATAATCCAGCAATTCATGCTTCAATGCCTCAGGGTATTTAAACACCTCCAGTTAGAATACTTTCACACATTATAGTCACAGATCTGCCTTTTTCTGTCATCAAATCTGTCATCTGAATTTTATTTATCTGTTTCCATTATTATGTTTATTATTCATAATAATGTTGTTTAAAAGTAGAACTTTCACTTTGCTTCAATTATCTCTGCCTGAAATATTTAGGTCAGACTCTCCCATATTAGCTCTGACCTACATTGCCTGTGTTGTAGATATAAGCACAGAAAAAAAAGCACTGCAAGATTCTCAGTGCATGTAGTAATGTGCATCGAAGACAGCGTGTATCCTTAGTCAACATGTTTATGACTGTATGGTAAATAATGTATGTATAATGAAAACTAAAGTGTGTGCATACATGTAAGTTGGAAATCAAACACATGACTAACTTTGTTTTTGTCCTTTATTACTCTCCTCCACCTTTTTCTTCTGTCTGTGCTCTCACTCATTTGTTCTCATTGTACGTGAAGATATTCAAATAGATATACATTACCCTGGTACAACCCATCTGTTCTCACTTTTTCTCTGGGTGACCTATATCAGAACACAGTGTTCAGACTTACTCATACCCCTATGAAAAATCCTCATATGCTCCTTCAGTAACTCATTCCTGAGTTTTGTTAATACTGTCACAGTTGTATATTAAACTATCAAGTTCACAGGCATACTGTAGGTTTCTCTGGGAATTGGAAGAGAGACAAGGACATGACCTCTAATTTCTTAAAATCCGGTTATCTAGAGGCTATGGGAGAAATCACTAATTAAGGTACATCTTTTTGTTGCACAAAGCTGTCATGAACCAAATAATAAACATACTGTTGAAATACACAAAAACCACTGTTATATAATATTATACTACAGCTTTTCAATTTTAAACTCTGAATTGTCAAAAGGTGATTTATTCTTTTTTTTTTTATAACATCAGCCCAGAAAGTAATACAAGTAGAATCCATATAAAGTTTACATCAATGCACTTGCTGTAATATGGTATTATTATCACAGAAACTTTTACAACAGACATTATACATAATCTATGACAAATAAATGGATTAAAAAATATTTATATACCAAAATGCATATTCCTTTACATGGTGTAAGGACATGTTTATTTATTATTTATAGAAGGAGTCTCCAGTGTTGGCACGTCGCAAATTTTTTTTTCCATCATTAGAAAGTCTTCCGAGAAAAAGAGAAGCTGGTGAAGGAATAACTATTGTTTATCTGCTATAATTTGTGGATAATCAAATATTCATTTACTAGAAAGATTACAAAAGCATGATGTGTTGATTATATAATGCACTAAAATGGGGAACATTTTTTACTTTGTCACTAACTTAACCAGACATATTACAAAAAATAGCTTACTACCAAAATGATTGCTTTTATTATTGACAATTTCAGTAAATGATTATACACTGATTATACACTGCTTAACATATCTCTTTCATTAAACCAAATCCAATCTGTAGGTCTAATTCTTATGCTAAGCTATACCATTCCTGCTGTGCCAATGTCACTGCTTAACCAGTTAATTGGTATAGGGTTACATAAATTCTTGTATTTCCTTAACTAGCTGATTTTGCATTTTTTTTCTTGATTTGTTATTTGGTGGAGAACATTGACCAAATATTTTATTTTTTGGCTGTGTATAGAAATGTGAGCAGTCAGCACAGGTCAAGTCTACTCTTAAACAACAACAAGCAACAAGGTTAAAAGAAAATGAGGACTGAAAGTAAAGTGATTTGCTTTGCTTTAAAACAACGCCCTTGATCATAAGGTGGATGTCAGATTTTGGCATTCCACATGCTGAGGGTGGAAAGCTGAGAGGGCTTCACTGAAGCCTTTACTTTAAAAAGGCCCTGGATAGCAATGCTTGGTAATGGGACTATAAAGGATGTGCACTGAGAGAACATATTGTCTGCACTGACTGGATCGAATCAAAGCAATAGCCCATACCCATTACAACCCCTGTAAAGCAAACCTAATTTATGAGCAGTGCCAGTTTCACTTAAAGTAAAACCTCACCACATCTGGAAATCGTTTGGACCCACACATTCCTGACTTTAAAAGTGACTTACTGCAGAACCCCGTGAATGTTGGTCCGTTCCATCATTTTGACTGATGCAGATCGATTAGGAATAGGACAACAGGGGGTGTTTAAGCTAGCATTTTTTAAGCATTTTTAATTATATAAACTTACACTGCACTAATACCACAAGCTAAACTGGATCAAATTGTGAGACACTATAACATTTCTAAACATATATACAGTAGAGTGATACACTTTTTTGTGGTGTTTCAAGTAACTGAGTGAGAATAAGGTGCACGCTTCTAATGAAAGAGTTTGGGAATAAAATTAAATTTGCATAGTTTTCCGCTTACAACAAATGTTGTTGTTGAGTCAAGAAGTTTGATGTCTGAAGTAGCTAACAAATAATGAAAGCTTATATCTACCGTCTTCATGAAAATATCATGGAAACTAAATCACTAGGGCTGCTGCCATCGATTAACTGAGTAATCGAATAAGAAGTACTTTTTTATTTATTAAAGAGCAATACTAAATTAGAGAGAAAATGAGACAGGTCTCTTAAAATGAACAAGTAATTTGTTTACTTTTTTGGAAAATTTTAATTTTTTATTGCTGAAATTGCATACAAGGATATCGGTGAAAACTAAACCTATTTAGTGCATTTAATTGCCATGTTACATCAAAATACAAATATTCAAAATGTTCCTCCACAGTGGTCATGTAGAGTAAGTTATGGGAAAATTTAAATGCTTAATTAAACTCAATTATTTTCACTCTATTTAATAAAAATAAAAATTATTGTCACTTTATTTATTAAATCTCAAACAGTATCATGATGTGGTAAAGCTGCTTTAAATTATCCAGGCACTAACACAGTGTGTTTATCGCCAGCTTTATAAACGTGCTTCACTACCTACTCTACACGACCTTTTTGAACGCACTGTATATAAATAAAAATATTTAAAAAAAAATTTTTTAAATGGTATATATATATATATATATATATATATATATATATATATATATATATATATATATATATATATATATATATATATATATATAAATGGTAGGCACTGTACTGTGCTTTCTATATGTTTTATGTGAAATATTCCCACACTTTGGAATCTTTCTGCTGTTTTTTTTGGTCTGAACCTTCTCCTTAGTCCTCACTGTTTTCTCCCTGTTTCTCTATTTATTTATTCGGCAGCGTCTTCTATTTTTACCTGTCCAGACCGTTTCAGAGTTTAGTGGGTGGTGTCATTATTATTGGTCCGTGGGAAACACAATGCTCAGTGTGCTAAAATGGACAAAAATAATTTGCCTCGATTAATATTTGTATGAGTTACTCAAGGAATCGTTACAGCCCTGCAAATCACCATGCACTCTTATTTTTGAACAAAATTGCCTAGCTAAATAATACCATTTATAACCAAACAATGTTAGATATGGGTTACAAATCAAATTGAAGCTATATTCTAATGAGGTTACTGAACAATTTGACACAGCTTCAGGTATGTCATAACTTAAACATAAAGTGATATGAGCAACTCTTATGTGCTAGCTAGGCTACACAAAGGACTTTTATTTTATCCAACTGCTTTCAAGTAGCTGCTTTTTTTTTTTTTTACATTTTGACTTTTACATTTAAAATGGAAAATCTATTTATTTCATTAATTTATAATCTACGTTTTTGCAAGTCACAAGGGGCCTGATTTTAGCATTAGGTGGCTACAAGCAGTGGATTACCATTCCTAAAGATCTAAACTAAAATCTATTTCAATGTTAGCTACATTTTGTATTTTCTTGGGCAGTTATCGGTAACGTGACAGTTATAAATTCGCCTGCAGACTAGAGTTTTTTCAGAGCTATTAGAATGCTAGTTAATGTTTTAGAGGTAAGGGTTATAGCTGTTGTCAGTTAGCATTAGTCATTGTTCCTACGTGAAAGGCATGTTCATTTACTGTCAATAATCAAATCCATGTGTAAGAATTCATTCTTATTTGTGATTCTTTCCTGTACTTTTACTTTTAAACTATAAATAAATGTGTTTGCTGTGTTTATTTATTTATTTTTGTCTTAACTAAATAAATGATTTCAAATCAATATTCAATTTTAAGGAATACTTAGTTTCAATTTACACTTTTTTTATTAAACAAGTAATCTTGCTTACTTCTACCACCTTTGCCAGCATGCAATGACTGAAATGCAAAATTTAACTAAAACTGTGTAAATGAAATTGTGTAAATTAGATTTTCTGCTTAACTATTACATTCAAGATGTCCACTGGTGCTTGAAGGATTATCTGCCTTGCAAGGCATTTAGGAAAAGTAAATACATTGCAGAAGTACATTACAATCAATGTGATGACTCATGTTTTTCACTGGAATGCAGCTTGTCAAAAAGGACATGGCACTACAGCTAAAGCAAAGTTGATTTCTTTTTCTTCTCCAATGCCTGAATGTTCACTCTCAAGTGCCTTAGTCTTCTTTCTAAGAATGGGCAGAGGTCCTAGCAGGGTCAAGGATTAAGGATCAAAAGGCTTCTGAGTAGTGTTAATGAATAAAAAACAAATATTATGGACAGTAAATATAATGTTGAATACCAAAACCAGAGCATTCTCTTGGTTTTTTGCTAACTTTTTGGTGAGCATATGTGTCTAAGATGGGTAAATGAATAAAAAAAAACCAAGCCATACAGACAAAAGACAAATGAAGTAGAGCACGCTTTTCACTCATCAGCAGTAATCTAATGATCATCTGTAGGATTCTTGCTTCTTTCTTTGGCTCTTATCAACAAAGTCCCTCCAGCACCCCCAGTCCTTGTCACCTTCAGAGAGGCAGAAAGATTTCTCCTCAGATCCTGACTTTTCATCCTTCACCACCCACCTCATCTCGACCTCTGCTTTCTGCATCACTCACCAGGTTTAGAGACCGAGATAGGCATTACCTTTTTAGAAGGCAAGAGCAAAACTCGAAGCCCATAAGAGAGGTATATTGTTGACTTAACCAGGTTAGTTACTCCTGGACAGTTTCCTATATTACCCCTGTGTGCTAAGCGACAAGCCCTGAGAGAGGAAGTGACCTGGCTGTGTTGGTCCTGGTTCCTCAGCAGATTTATCCACCTAGTTGGGTAAGGGGTGATGAAGGAAGAGTCTACATCCCACATCTCTGAGCTGCTTCCTGTGATTATAAACATCTGCATCCCAGCAGGGTTACATCACACAGTTTCATCTGCAGCTGTCAAACCCTTGCAAGACCAGCTTCCCCAAAGAGCCTGGATCCTTCTGCTGACCCCTTCTTCCAAAGCTTGTGTCTCCTGAGTCCATACTCCCCCAACCCCAGAGATAAACTGCAGCGAGTCAGATTACCCAGAATCCCTGCTCCTCTGAAGCAGCCCATTCATGGGCCCCTGGAAGCCGATAAGAGGATGAATCACAGCTCTGTTTGGAGGGCTTTGTGGGAGCCGCACTGCTTCATCTCTTAGGCCCTCTTTGTGTATTGATGCTTCAGCTGTGTGTGTCTATGTGTGCACGTGTGTGTGTACGGTTGTCTGTGGTCTAAAATTTGTGTCTTTTTATGGGTGCAGGGACATTTTTTTGAGACTTCACAATAAAGGGAAGAAAGTCTCAAGGCTGCAGCAGGCTTTTTTTTTTATCTCTCAGAGCCATGCTGAAAAAAAGCACAAATTTTCTACCTTGAATTAGCACGAGAGTTAAAGTGGACAGTGTGATCTTCATGGACCATACAGTCAAAAGGATATCAGAGCATGTAAAACGTCATGTTTTCTTTAACTGGGTTAATGTCTTGCCTGTTTAGAGTCCTGTAGGGTAGCAAGTTGCCAACTCATTTTCCAAGTTCCATTATTTATTCAGATTTAAAAAAGTTTAATTAATATTGTGTGCACTGGATATTATTTCTACCTAGGCATGTTGTTTCAGCGTATATTGTATATTTCCTTCAAGTATTCAATTCTTCTGTAAAAAATATACCAGTAAGTGGATTGTCTGTTCTAAATTGCCCCAGGGGTTTATATTTCCCTTTGCTGGACTGTATAAACCTAGGCTGTATTGTCACCTCAGACTGAATTGTATTTCTTGTACTGTACTGTTTTTATGTGTTCTCCCACAACAATGACTAAAATCTTCACAGTTCAGATTAGATGTGGTATGTTTTTTTTCTTTCATTTGCCTCATGGATGTCTACTGAATTACCAGGACTAATCTAGAATGGCTTGTATGGCTTTCCGTTCTAACTACAAATTGATTCCTGCCTATGTAGCCTACAAGGTAGATGCTACCAATTTACAAAATTGCATTTGCTACAAATGGACAAGGAATAACTTTTTTGAAGTATTCTACTATCTTAGAATTTAGAACACAACTGCAACATTTAGGTTATGTAAGTATTGACAGTCAATCCTTAAATACACTCAGTGAGTTCAGTTATATGGTTTACAGCAGGGAAAATGCACAGGAAACATGGAATGTGTGCCAAGGGATCAGACTGACTGAATTTGACAATATTTGTGTGCCAGTTTTTTTTATTTATGTAAAAGGATTTCAAGAAAATTAATAGTGGGTTCTTCCAAAATCTTTGTAAGTTATAATACTGTTCCCAGCACACTATCCTTATTGAAAGCCAAAATGTGTTGCGACCAATACAAAAATTAAGTTACAGAATATGTTGAACTGTTTGACCCTTTCACTCTTTTGAATTTGTGCCAAAATTTTATGCTTGTTCAAATATTTTTATTTGTATTTTTTAAGAAGATTCGGATAAATTCTGCACTATAACAGTAAAGTGTGAAGGTGTGTTATCATGACCAGGTCAAAAAATGTGCATCAAATCATTCGGGCTAATGGCAGACTCCAACAGCTCTTACATCGTTTGTCATGTTGGGGGCGGTTTAGCTCTGACAGTCTAATGACTGCTCTCAGTAAAGCCTTCACTTGGCCCCCTTGGTTTAGATTCCTCACTTTGTCACACCTGACCTTGAGCTGTTCATCTGATTTGCTCACCCAGCCTAGTCCTGCCCATGCACAGAGCTGTGTGTCTGGTTGGCAGGAATCGGTTGTCAACATTTAAATCAAACACAATGGGAAAAAGGAGTCTATGACCAAAGGTTTTGGCAGAAAAATTCAAAGCCAAGGCAGGAGAGTGAAACTCTCAAAACAGCTCCTCTTTGGTTTGGATATGAGCTGGGAGAGATGCCTGGTGCTTTCCCTGGCTAAAAGATGGTGTTTCATGTTAATCTAGAACATGCACTAAAATCCTGACCATTATCATTGTGAAGAGAATTCATGAGACTGATCTCAGATTATTACAAGACTACCAGCAAACTGAAGCTTTCCAGTGCCTGTGCCACACAGCTGGCAAAACTCAAGCTGGAAAATACTTTCTCTAAGATGGCTCCCATGGGTTCATAAATAAAGCACATACTGAGTGTGTTAGTCATAATCCCTTTCATGAAAAATCACTCCTGACTTGTTTGGAGAGAAGTTGTGTGGGGTAATTGACTATTGTAAACTGTGATAACTTATACCATCTGTGACGATCTGTTTCCCTCTCTGCTTTTGTAAATTCAGAGTTATTTTTGGTTTGGACTGATGTACAGAGAGACATCTGGGAAGTTGCAACAAAGAATGACCACAATTGCTGACGTTTCAGTTTAGACATTTCCTTTCATATGTTACAATCCCTTAGTATAGAGAACTGTTCCTATGGTATAGTACGACTAAAACTTAATTAAATATGATATTTTGTTACTTGTGTGCACATTATAGTTGTATACAATGATGTAAAATCCTATTAACTACTGCAATTCAAAGGCTAGGATGGATTTGTATGTCTGGCCTAGATTACATTCGTGGTTTTCCTTTCCAGGGCCTGGAAGTTCAGTCTACACATTCTGTCTAGTGTACATTGTGTGGAGGCCAGCACTTAGAGTCAGAGAATCTTCCCTCCAGATGTGTTCCACCTGAAGATGATTTTCTCTCTGACCTGCCCTCCCTCCACCTCCCTATTCTGTCTCTGTTGCTGCAGGCCATATAAACTCCTTTTCTCATAAATATTATTTCAGAATTGGATTTATTAACCTGCTGATGACGCACATATCACTCTGGAGATCCAGCAGCCACTGGAGAGACAGTATAGTGGAACGAAGTAGAAAAAAATATCAGCAATTTAAAATGTCAAACATTGGAACTTGGGAAGAACAGTGCACTTTTGTAATGAGAAATAATTATTAAGCCCCTTTAAACCTCAATTAGGTATATAAACACAGAAAAAAGAACATATCTCTGCAATATGAATTAAAATCACGACTGACTTGGCAAAATAAAATAAAAAAATACTTAAAAGGAACAAAGTGACACAGGATGTCAAAGGTTAGCCATCTGGATTCGCCATTACTTTATCCTCTGACTTACAGTAATGCTCTGTGTTCGCATTAAGTTGTTAACTGTTTACAGGCTTCCTTTTTAAACGGCAACCGCTGCTTTCTGCTATTCTCTTTGAGACATGGCCCTTTGCTCGGTTGTGTATCTAACCAGCAAGGCCAAAAATGGAGGCAGAGTGGAAGAGGTTTAGAGGCTTGGAATTGTGTGCTTGCTGTCAGTGCAGGATACTGGGGGAGTGGAGGATAAAATCCAGACCTCTTTAAAGACCCACACAGAGAATCCAGTCAGGAGAGGGTTCTGACCCAAAGCTTGCTTAATCTGCTGAATTCTCTCTCTCTCTCTCTCTCTCTCTCTCTCTCTCTCTCTCTCTCTCTCTCTCTCTCTCTTTCTCTCTCTCTCTTTCTCTCTGTCTATGGGTGTGTAGATGGGAGGAAAGGGGGCAAGAGGCCATCAGTTAGTTATGTAACATGCTCCGGGGAGAGCTGCAAGCTAGATGATGGGCCGAGTAAACAGGGCAGTCGTATTGGAAACGAAGAACTGAAACACACCAACATAGCACTACCACTGACATCACGATACAGATACTCTTTCCTGCAACTACACAGACACACACACCTTCTATTATTATAATTATAATTATTACTGTAATCAAATAACATGCTGCCTACATGTAAATCTACCCATATCCTTAAAATCTATAAGAAAATCTATTTCTTTATTATTATAAAATAGGTTGCTTTTCTTTGTGGGCTCAGATGAATGTCCCCGCAAGGTCAAATCTATCAAATATTTCTGTGTTTGTGGGGACGCTCCCTGGTCAGCACAATGTAAGTGTGTACAAAGAACTCAATTTAAATCAATTTCTTACACGTATTTGTGTGTGCCTAATCCATGTAAAGCTAAATCTTTATCCTTAGCAAATGATTGAATGAGCAATTCAAGTATTGCCGTATTCATCCTGCTACTGCCAGGCTTCCTATCAGACTCCCTTTCTCTCTTTTCCTCCAAAGAAAGCAATAGGCTTTCATGAGAGGCATGCAGCTGTTAGTCTGCATTAAACTGGACATCAAAAGAGGCTTTGGAAGCTTCAGTGGAGGAGTGAATAGCATATGCAGGGGTTTGCACTGCATTCCTGTGGATCATTATTCTAAGAACACACCTTTATCTTTGTCTTGGGAGACTGAAAGGAAAATGGGTCCTAATCAAGGGCTGTATTCACTCATTGATTTCTTTTTCAAGATAATATTTTAAAGACTCTGTTATTGTGTTGTTGTGTGTTCCCTTTATATCATGCCTGTAATAATGGCACCATTTTCACATCAGTGCCTCTAACCAGTCATTGGCTAGGGTTCTAGGGTTTCACAGCACAGGTCTTGACCTTGCACTTGCCACATGCTTGGTTGGACCCCTGGAATGACATGAGAGGCTGTCCTGACTAACCTAGACCAAGTTTTTTTTTTTTTTGTGTGTGTGTGTGTGTGTGTGTGTGTGTGTGTTTTGTTTTGTCACAGCTGACATTTAACAGCCCACCCTTCCTCACCACTCAATTCCAAGAGTTTGTGTACTGCTCTGGATACAAGTGTGTGAATTCCACTACACACTGATATAGATATTTACTAAAGTGTATGTATCTAATCCACACACACACACACACACACACACACACACACACACACACACACACACACACACACACACACACAAAACCCTTTCTATTCACTACTGATTAAGATATTTTGGCTTAGGATGTCAACCCCATTACTAAGCATTAATCAAGTTACTCACAATCATCTTTGCCACTATCACTCAGTTAACAGTAAAGAGAAGAGCAATAACCACCCAGGTTATTTTGGATGGAAGCTGGGAGGCATGTCTCAGCTGTTAGGAGTGAATCTGCCTGTTTCAGACACGCAGGGGCATGCCTGCTACACCATGATCAGCTGTGAAGCTCTATCTGCATACGTACAGGGTGGCAGTCCAATTCCTAACGATCTCAGCTGTGCTAGGCTGCTCCAGCTTGTTGTTGTTATTTTGCCTTGACTTGAACTCTACAATCACTGGTTATTTCAGTTATATAGTTACACACAGTTGAGAGTGAGGCTAACACCTTCGGAAATTAGTGACTCATTGATAATGCTTTACTTAGTAAAGGAAGATTGAGAATTTGTTTTAGTCTGTTTTGTAAATGAGTTCCTTAAACCAGTTTCTAAAAAAACTCCTCTCAGCACAAAGACCCAAATTCTGGGAAAAGTTTTTTTTTTAACTTGAAATCTCACAATTTACATTGAAAAGTCACTTGAACTTGACTTCACAGCTCTTAGTAATTACTTGCTTATAAATGCTCACACTAGAGATTTGCAGTTTCTCCAGATTTGGTGGAGTTACCAGTTGTTGCAGTGATGTAGCTTGTTTTGTGGTTGTTTTCACAAGATGTGTAAGTGCAATTTAACTATTTAAAGGTAGTAAATCAAGCAAGCACTCTTTTAGATTTATGTGTGTATTTGTGCAATTATCCAAACAGCCAGTCATGTGTCAGCAGTGCACTGAATTTAATTATGTAGATACAGGACAAATGGTTCAGGTGATGTTCACCTCAAACATCTGAATTGGAGATTTTGAATGTGACTGTGTCGCTGTCAAAAGGGTCACGCAAAATCTAAAAACATCCAGTGAGCAGTTATGTGGGCAGAAACACTTTGACGAGAGAGTTCAGTGGAGAATGGATAACCTGGCTAGAGCAAAGTAATGTAATAGACCACATCGGGTTCCACTTCTTTTGGCCAAAAAGTACAGTTTGTACAGGCTCACTGAAATTGGACAATTAAAGATTGAAAATCACCTGCACATGCTACTTGCCAATGATGTGATTTTTTTAAACAAAGTTAACAAAAGTTAAAAGTGTCTTATGTGAGATGAAAAAAAAAAAAAAAACATTGATCACAGAAAATTTCGTGATGTAAGTAATTTCATTTTCTGTATTATGCTGACAAACATATTGTATAACTGGTCTTTCAGAACCTCCAGCAAACTGATGCTGCAATACATTTGCAATACCCTTACATTTATGTTTACGGCATTTAGCAAACGCTCTTTTCCAGAGCGACTTACATCTGTTACCTCAGATGTGTGTTAGTGACGCAAACCACTACAGGTATCATTGTCACACCAAGAAGCACCTTGCAGCCTTTAATATTTGCAAAATGTCAAATCTATTGTGTCACACTAGACAAGAAAAAAACCACACAGAGATTGTTTAAGTGTACTGTGTGAACCCGTGCATGCAAACTGAAAGGTGTGATGTTTGAAGTTTTAAAGCATTGACAAGTGAAGTGCAAAAACCACACACCCACACAGATTACACGTTGAAGCATGCTGATTCTGGGGAATCTGGTTTTTGAGGTGACAATTCACAGCATAGGCAGTTTACAGATATCAAATATGATCAAGGGTGTTAAGGTGTTTCAAGGACATTTCTATATAAATATCAGGCTGTTTTTATTGCTTCACTGGGCAGTGGAACTGTCCAGATGGACCTTATAAAGACCCAAACAAAACAACACACAAACCTCCTGCCTGGTCAGTATCCTGAATAGGATTCACAATGCAGACAGGCCGAATGAGAGGAAAATAAACCCAGAATACTAACCACGAAAAAAAAACTTGCACAAAAGTTTAAGCACCCCTCCCCTGTAGCCTTGTGTGTTGTGAGGAGCAGCAGGAGGAGCAACAAGAGGCAAGAGAAAACAGAGCTGTAAATACTCACATGTCTGTCACCATGACAGCCAGGGAGGGCAAATTTAGGCAATCCCTTGGGGATTCACTGCCAAGGGCTAGAGCAGCCAACTGACACATTGCTGTTGCATCTGACCGTTGGTGTGCCTGGTCTGGTCAGAGGCACAAGAGAGGTCTTCCTTCTGAGTGACTGCTTAAGATAGGGGCTGTGTTCTTATGCTGATGTGGACCAGGGGCCTCCTATTCTGTTGGCTATTAACATTTAAATGGGCCAAATTCTACTTCTATCTACTACAATATTAAATACAAATTTTAACTTAGGAAAGTTAAATGGTTTTGTAACAGAGCAATATAACATGTAGAAAGCCAGTTGTATGTTATGGAATGGAAAAAAAATTCCTCTAGTCTTTTATACAGCATGTGGAGCTCACATGCAAGAATAGTAAGGAACGTAATTCTGATGGGGCCACATTCACTGGAAATGTAAATAGAATCTTTTTTGTCCTGCTGCTCATTAGAGTGCCTGTGACTCCTCCAGGGCCTTGCTTAAAGTGC
Source organism: Silurus meridionalis (assembly GCF_014805685.1). NCBI lineage: Eukaryota > Metazoa > Chordata > Actinopteri > Siluriformes > Siluridae > Silurus > Silurus meridionalis. The sequence continues at coordinate 18,079,432 of NC_060890.1, forward strand.
AAGAAAAAGAGAGGGAAAACCTCTATGCCATAGGGAGAAGAAAAAAAAAGAAATCTTTTGGAGACGAAGTACAAAAGACACAGAGAAACTGTGAATGTAGTGACTGCCAAGCACTGGGAATTCATGGTTAGGTTTTTTTATTCCCTCACTGGCAGAGGTTCTGGTTTGAAAAGAAGGTCAATGGGGCAAGTTTGTTAGATGCGACAGATTGCAGATGTCTCTATTGGACTTTGTGAGAGTGGCACTCCCCTCCATTACTTTCCTGTATCAAAAAAGCTCCATACAGTAGACTCTTCTTTAGTCAGTGTGAGTACAGGAAAAGCAGATTTCCTAAGAAGGGAACATTTTATATTTAATAAATATTTTCAAAGAATCAAACACATTTGGTGTAGCGAAAAATGACCAAGCTTCTATTATAATGTTAACCTTTTGTTTTCCAGAGGTCTCCATGTGGCACACTTATTTATTTACGTGACCTGCAATGGAGTGTGACACAGTTCCCAGGCATCTCTTCACCGATTGCCACACATGTTTAATGTTCCACAGATAAAACACAGCAGAGGGATTTCTAGAATTGAAGGGAGTAAACTGTGCACTACATTCAAAATTCATGTTTCCTATCACACATAATATAAAACTATCCCCAGATGCTTGAAACTTTAACAAATTGTGTTGCGTCAGATTAGATTCTGGGAGCTAATATCAGGGCCAGAACATATCTTAGTAAAACTATTCCTGGGAATGCTCACAGGTGTAAATAAACTGACCTACATTTCTGAATATTTACCAAGGCCCAATCCTTGCACTCTGAAGGATTGTTAAATATCCTGCTGTGTGAGCTTTTTTACGTCTTTGCTGCAAGAATCTATGTTGATTAATAGAGTGATGATACTGACTCTGATATTTACTTGCGCTGGAATTTCTCTAAAGTCTCTCTGTGTAGTCAGGGGGTTGGTGAGATGTGCAGGTATGCTATGCTTGCACTGCAATCCCTTGTGGTTCTACTAGCTGAAATAGCGCCTGCCCGCTGAGTAATGGCAGCTCAGTGCGAGAGCTCTACAGAGCATACCCAGATGAGCAAAACTCTCGTGGGAGAAGGCCGTTACTTTTCCACTTCATCAGCCTGGAGCCAGCCACAGCATCCAGCAACCTGCCTAGAGGTTTGAGAAATACAAATATTTTTGTAAAACCACCACATGATCCTCCTGGGGTTTCAATTTCCTTTAATTTCGAAGTAATAACACTGTAGTTGTAGGCCAGTTTGCTGGATGATTTTAGTCATAGTTCTGTACACCACTTTAATGAGGTGCACACCAGTCAGTGGTTATGCTATAAAATCTTCCTTATTTTGGTCTGGACACATCTGTCATGAGAACCTGTGTTTTTCTATCGATCAAAAAAAGATTCAAGGACAGATCATTTTCAGTGTTCAGGTATGTGGGCACTTGAAGATCAGTCAATAAGGGCCTGTGCAAGTTCTTGGAAAAGAATTGGTTCAAATAAAAAAATGGTTTTTTTTGCAAACTTTCCATTTACATCAGTTTTAAATCAGTTTAGATGAAAGAGCCAGAGTAATAAATGTAAATGCAATTTCCTCAGTAAAATCCACACAGATCAAATATACATGGAAAGAATTGTTGACAAATGTACAAACAGAGAAGTCAGAATTTAGTGCAGTGTTTTCCCATGCTCCATTACACCTGATTTAACACAACAACAAATTAACAAGCCTTTTAATGCTTAATGTTGGAGCATGGAAACTCCAAAGCACACACCAGGAACTGCTTGTGAGAATGACTTTTATGAAGACATTGTTGTTTTAGTTTTTTTTTTTTTTTCAAGGATTTTTTGTTTCAGGGACACTTCCAAACAGAATCCAATTTGAAGGCCGCACAAACCTTAATTTTAAATATTTATTGTTGGATTAACATCAGTCAATTAATAGACAAAAGCAAGCTAAATGAGCCTTAGGTTTGTTCTATGTAAAAAGATTTATAGTGAAGGCTTTTTTCTTTTCAGAAAATAAACCAAGTAAAAGACCTTAACCATAAAAAGAGCTCTTGGAGGGTTAATTTTTCTGGAAAGTAGTGAAAATATTCTTTTAAAATCCACTAATACATTGATTCTAATGTTATCTAAAAAGAATGAATTTCATTGAAAGAAACGTCAGAGTATTTTACTAATTTGCACTGGATATGGGGCTCTGGCAAATGGCAAAAATGTATATGCAATCTTTGTGAACAACTCTGTGTGCAGCTTGCAGCCAAATTAAAATTCATCTGTCACTTTATATTGGTCTGATAGATAATTAATCTTTTGTCCCACTGTTTGAAAATCTCCTGTTCAGTGCAGAGTAAAGAATTGGGTTTAAAGCTCTCTTTTTTTTTTGTATAATCAGCAGAAAATAATCAAATATTTACACATCTGCTAGCCACTACATTTGGGTTATTGTGTCAGAGCTGTCTAAAAACATGGCAAACGGCAAATTTCACAGAGTAACAGCTGTAATTTCGCTGTTAAACTTCAAAGGCCCACAGTATCATACAGTCAATCATTAATCGAATGGGTGGTAATGGTAGCAGTGTTACATACAGTAAGAGATTTCATCTTAGAATGCCATTTGTTCGAACTTATATTTCCCACTACTACTGCATGAGAGTATTTTCACAGTTTATGTGAAAGAAAGCCTCTGCAATTTACATAAATCCTTCTCAGCTTTAGCCTGAGTGTGCGTGTAAAAGAGGCAATTTTTCCATGGCAGTTGATTTTTTTATGGCCCTGTGATGATGCTCCTGCAGAAGCATGTCAGTCTGGGCCTACACTGTTATCTGCTGTGGGGGATTGGGAGAGGCTGTCAGAACAAGTTAAAAACAAGCAATGGGAGTGGGAAGACACACGTCAAAGCAACCAAGTATTTTTTTTTGTATGTACTTAAATATGCACTTGTCCTTAGGATGTCTGTCTTGTGTAATAATGGAAAAGAAAAGTATGCACTGTCGTTTTTACGCACTGTATTTCCTTTCCATTGTGAGTCAAGCATGTAAAAAAACATTCTCTCTTAAGCATGACTATCTAGCAGATGAATGGAATACGTTCCTGCAGAATAAACATGCATGCTTGCTTTCCCTCCTTCAGCATATGCATGTCAGTACTTTTCCAGTCTCAGTTCTGGAGCACCACAGCATGGTAAAATGTAATCTTGCATTCACTCCTCTAACACTTGAGTCAAAGCATCACCTAACCATGATTGCTTGTCATGAATGGTAACACAAGTATATACAGGGTTCCACTGGCCATAATTTGGGCAAAGGGACATAAGCATGATGTGTCTTTCATCTGCTGCATTAAGTTTTCTTTATCTGATTACTGCATCTCACGTTCTCAACATTGCCTGTTTCTTTGTGCTTTTTCAAAATAGTTTAAACAGCACATCTTAAAACACCAGTTTGCTTTGAAATCTTTGCCTGGGAGAGACCTTGCTGATGCAGTATAACTACCATGTGTCTTTTTGCTGTGCTCAGTTTGGCCATGGTGTAGAATCTCTGACATGAAACTGTTTTCCACAACCTCACCTTAGTTGCGGAATGTGGCTGTTCCTTAGCTATTTATGCCACCTAAACAGCTATTTCAGTTAATGACTGTGTTTCAACCTACATTTGAAACTGATGATCATTAGCACCTGCCTTGTATATTTGATTAATCATACACCTTGTTCTGATTCGACTTTGTGCAAGTGTACAAAGTGGGCAAAAAGTAAGAATTGATGCTGGTTTGAATCCAAAGGGTAGCTACAACAAATATTGATTTAGACTTTTTTCTTCTGTTTGCTCCCCTTCCATTTTATAAATTAATAAAATTATATATATATATATATATATATATATATATATATATATATATATATATATATATATATATATATATATATATATATATATATTATTATTATTATTTTTTTAAGCATTCTTACTTTAACACACACACACACACACACACACACACACACACACACACACACACACATCATGAGATGATGAGATCACGTGCCTTACATGCAGCAATTGTGTGTGTGTTTTTTTTTAATGATTAGATAAAGCCTAGAAGGCTCAGAAATGTCTGTTCTTTTTCCTGAATCATCACACAAAAGAAAAAGTTGTGTTTTCAGGCTCTATAAACAGACAACATGTTAATGATTTGAAGATCTTGGAGATCCTGTTATTATTTGTTGTTTAAAATGTTTTTTGACTCCCAGTAAGAATGAAGTAAGTGGCCTGTAACCTTTCAAATCTTTTTTGCAAAATCTTTACTTCACTGAAGTTACACAGCACTAATAACTCATTTGTGTATGTACAATGAAGTTTGTGCAACCTTTGTGTTTCATCTCCAGTCCAAATTTATTCTAATTCATCTACATTTAGCACTTTTTGTGACACCACATTTTGTCACATTTTGCTGCAACCCAAAAACTGGCTAGTAGCTGTATTAGTTTGGCTAAATTGCTTTGTGTACAGTATGAATACATGTGTGTGTGCTGCTGTGATGGACTGGCATTCTATCCTGACAGGAGTATCCTAACCTTATGCCCAATCTTCCCAGGACAGACTTCACATCCAGAACAACCAGGATAAAGTGGGTGCAAAAGATGAATGAATGATTTATTCACTCTACGCATTTATTTAGCTTTATATAACTTGAACAATTTTTTGGGTTTTTACTCACAGTTACCAATAGTTTGTACAGTTTTATTTACATTTTTCTGTTGCTGTATTTGTACTACAAGTACATTTACAGCCATACACATCTCTTAACATGTAAAATAAAGGAAAGTAAAACATAAACAAACAAAAGGGTAAATGTTGCTCTGGTTTAGATGAACTAAATGGATTAAGTGATGGTATATGGTTATGGTTAAGGAACAATGGGTGGACTTTTTACTGGTTTTTGAGAGAACAACATGTTTCAGTAGTCCCATCCAGCACAATGGAAAACCTGAAGTGATCCATTTAGTTGGCAGCTTTGGGTTACTGCAAACCAAATAAAGCTTCTCCATTGTCACTACTATTGTAAGTGTTTACAGCCACACCGCTGCCATCACCACTGCAGTATATGATCCCTTCATCAGAGTGACACTATAGGCCACTTCACTCACACGCCCAAATTATCATGAACCTTTAACCTCGCGCACACACCTGGAGATGGAAAGCCAGGCCCTAAGGCAGAAAGATTTGTACAGACAGCTTTTCCAATCCAAAAAGTAAAAGTGAAAGAAACATACATCCTCCATAAACTGGGTAAGCTAGTACAAGACTTCCCCTATAGAATTATTGCATACATAAATGTAGCACAATGGTTCATAGCTCATGACTGATTTTTACAAGGCAAAATAACCCGAAGCATGAACAGGGTTATCACTAATATGTAATATGTCTAGGATATTGCAAGGTGGATGTGCTTAAGCTTGCTATTCATGGAGGACAAAGTCCTATACTATAAGACAGGATATTGTTTTATATGCTTTGGTGTGCCAGTGAGTACAGATCTGCTCTCTCTGACTTATGTTTGTTTACTGGTCTCTCAGGCACAGAGTGAATATTACTGAGTGTTTCTACACTACAACACCTGGCACAGGACAAAAAAAACAGGGTGACTAAATTAAATCAAAACCTTAACCTTGCAGGCCTCAAATCAAAAGCAACCAGTAGACGAAGCTGGTCTTTACTGTTTACTTTGCTGTACCAATAATACATATTATCGACTAAAAAAATAACCATTTATATATAAGCATTCATATAGGGGAGTTTAAACTGTATATGTCCAGGATTTGTATCTATATTAATAATAACTGGATTTAATCAAACCAGTTGATCCTATTGAAGAATGGTTTAATAAGAAATATTTGGGGAATTTATATTATTTAAACTATAGTGATTTATGTGTCTGATAGGCATCTAAACACAGACTCAGTACACTGGATGTATCTCAGTATGTATCTTTAGGTTAAATGTGGCACCATTCAGTGAGTGAATATAGACTTACAACAATGACAGGGGATCAGTCAGTGCAGGTGCCACTGCAGAGAACCAGCTGTTCTCTGGCCTAAAGGTAACAGCAAACATAAAGTGTGTATATATATGATTTGTGAGATTATTACATGACAATTACCTGACAAGGCAACTATACCTTGAAAGCCCAGTAGGATTAAATGAGTGTCAGCAGACTTATTCAAGTAAAGCAGTCAGACTTTTTATGGAGTTTGGTGCTTAAAGCTTGTACAGTATAATGTTTGACAACATGATCATAATTACACACATTTCTCCAGATTCTTACTTCATTACACACCCAAGTACACTCCAACATTTTAAGCATTGATTTAATAGTCATTAATTTTTCAGCAATGTCAAGTTTGCACACACTTCAGACGTACAATTAACATTACTATAACACAAATGTATAAAACTATTGACTAGAAACTTCAACATAAAATTGGCACTGAACTCCTTTGTTTGTCTGCAAACTTCGGTCTCAAGCAGTTATTTCTGTGACCTATATGAGAGGAAAGTTAATGATTGGTCGTGAACATCTCATTTCCAGTCAGGTGAAACAGAGCAGCCATTCTCTCTCATCAGCCTCAAGCTCAAGGTCAGTTTCGTGCAGGCTTCACACTGACGTCAATGAAAAGCTCCTAGTGGTGTGTGTGCTGTGCTACATTTTATGCCTTTTGACCTGTTTAGCATTCAAGGGGCAGACATCACATGGAAAAAAGAAACTCAAAAGAAAGTCTCTGCAGCCAAAGAGCAGAGCAGCTGCATATTAATTAACCTAATCATCTAACTACCCTGGGAATGTTTTTTTTTCTTCTTTCAGCCAACTTGCGATTTTCTACTCAGACCAAGTAGACTAATAGAATCACATCTGTAGGCCGAAAACATGGAATTAGAAAGTAAACAGGTTGTTCCATTGTTCTGTGCTAAGTAGTCAAATCAAATCCCAGATGGGACCTCTCATTTCCTTTTGTTTAGATCTCAGCTAAGCATGTTGATCCTAGAGTGGCCCTTGTATTAATTGTTCTGCCTCATGATGTGGCAGATTCGCTGCATTTAACTATTAATGTTTGTGTCAGAATCCACTTTAAGTATATCTATGTAGGGCAGTTACTTTCTATAGGTTAGAGATTATCATTCGTCAAACAGTAACAAACAGTACCAAGTCCTCATGGTTACTCAGCAAAATGTGGTAGCAAAATGGTACCTAATCAGCCAATATGCCATTTAGAACTGTTGTGTGTGAAATCCCAGACAATAATCAATCTCTGAAATAATCAAAACATCAAGTAAGATATCAACATGCCATGATCACTAATATCAGATTTTTACGTGATGTTTTGTAACTTAACTGATGCTCTTGCTAAGTGTATGATTGAGCAGGTGTACCTATAAAATGGTTGGTGAGTGTATACCTACATAATAAAGTTCCTTCCACAGGTTATAGTTTATCACTCTTTAAACATTAACATTAATTCCTTTTTATGGAGCAAATTCTGGGAGTACTATGTGTTATCATACACCTCTCACACATTTATCTTTATGATTTCACCTTTTATTCCTATGTCTATATAGACACAGTAGGCACTCTTAGACTCTTACATTACTCACTGTGCCTCATTGTTTTCTGTACTGATTGCTTTCAGATTAGAGAGTAAGTAAACAATATGGCTGCCACAGAAGCAGTTTGCATTGAATTGGATATGACCATGTTGCTTTCTTTAAAGGAAGGAAATATTCACTCAGGGCTCTCTGACTCCAGCACTAGAGGAAGAGGAGGAGGAGGGTGGAACTTCCTTGCCTTGTGCAAGGAGGCATTACGGATCACACCGTGCACACACTTCTGTCAACAAAACAGGAAACTCACAGTTAGCTAGTTCGTTTGTCACAGGTGCACTACAACTGTAGATAAGCTTGAGCCAGACCAAAGCATGGTCCACTAGCCTTTAGTACAGCCATCCTGTTCCTGAAATTGTGGCCTTTTATTAAAAGCACAGCCACTCCCTATTTCTCATAAACTCTTCTATTTACTCCCCCGCTTTCCTTAAGCTATCCAAGTCCATGTTTTGCTATTTGCAGTAAATGTCTGAGTCTTTAGGAGGTAGCTCAGAAGGGTTGCAATTTTGAAAGAAATACAGTAAACAGGTTTTCATTGCAATATAATATACAAATGTAAGTGCATAAGCATCATTGAAGGCTGGCATAAAATGGAAAATATAGTACTATTTTACAATTAAGCTACAGTATGTCAAAGCAAAGTGAAATCAATAGAAAAATATTTTAGAGGAAATAAAACTTTTTTATTGTTATGATTTTATGATTGCATAATTTTAAGACCCAAAAATCACAGACCCGAAAATAACATGCTGTTATGTTATTCACGTTGGTAAAAGTTTGCACAACTAATAACAAATAAAACATAGCTTTTTTTTTTTATTTAGTTTCCACTTATAGAAGCAATTCTAGTACAATGCAAATTAGTGTCCTTTTGTAGCAGCTTTAATACTGGTAAGTTGTTGTTTTCACTCGAAAAAAAAAAAAAAAAATCTGAAAATCTTACCCCTATGGGTATGTTTTATGGACCTCTGGACTTCACCTTGAGAACCACGAGACCAAATAATAACTTTTGGTGACATGTCTCATATTATTGCCTCAAGCCTTATAACATACTTGACACAACAGGACATTTGTAATACACTATATATACTATAATACACTATATATACACTAAATATACTCATGTGAATGTTGAAGCTGCCTATTCATCAGCTTGTTAATTTAATAAATATTATTTATAAGCTTCTAAAATTGCTGCTGTAATTTTTCTCATTTTGTTTATATCTAATATATGTTTGTGTCTAAGCATAATTTGGCTATTGAATATCTTAAAGAACCATGAAGTAATAGTACCCGCAGATACCTCATTTCTCACCCCAGATATTAATTTACGTGCCCTGTAATGCTTTACTTAACATTTCATTAAATAACCTTGGCATGTTATGTTTAACCCACATAAATAATACTCATTCCCTGAAAACTTGCCACCAATTTTTATCTAGAGCCTTTTTGTGCGTGCATAATTTTGAATGCTGATTGCAAAGACCTGAACACTGTATGGTCAAATAGCAGCTACTGACATAATCCTATCCATCATTGTTTGTCAACCATGTGAAATTATGCACTTATAAAACACATGAGGTATATTTTTGGGTAAACATTCACACATTGCCTTGGGGAACATAGTGAACTATTCTGGCAGCTAACATAGAGACAAACTGAACACATGCATTTCGCAATCCTCCAGAATGAAGCAGCGTGGGAATGCAACTGAAGTATTAACCTGATTTTTTTTTTTTTTTTTATCAGGGCTTGTCAGCAGTGCCTGTGGTTGTGGTGCTGTACCTTGAATAATGTACTAATAACCTAATGTACTAATGAACATGAACTTTTATTTGCCCCTTGATAAGCTTTTTAAATAGCAATTTACAGCTACAGCAACATCCTGAGCATCTCTTTTTGAGGCATAGGGAGAGGATTAACAAAGGACATTATATTCAGTTTAAGTCCTAAGTTTGTTTGGCTGTTAGATTTTAAATAATGCTTATAAAATGCTTGAAAACATAACAGTCTGCATCAGAATGTTCATGTTGCTTACACAGCATTCACAGATGGACAAGCTTAATACTTTAGAATCCTTCATGTTAAAGTCCTGCAAGTAAAAATATTTTAGAATCACAGTAAAACCATTTATGAACATACATCAAAAGCCTATAAATGAGCTTCTAATGATACACATTTTGAAAGAAATTCATTGAGATGTATTATTTGGAAACCTTAACCGTAATAGTGTTAGCTTTATAGCCATTTGAACACACTGCCAAGGATTGACAATGAGTCTTTAAGAAATGCTTTATTCTACTGATTGAAGAATTCTTTATTCTCCACGTCAAGTAGGAAAAATTTATTCTATTTCAAGCGCAGCTAAAATAAGGCCACGCTAGATGAAACACTTGTGTGTGGAAGGCATGGAAAGAAAAATGAAGAACAGCTTTGTTCCCAAGGGCCTCTAATCAGGGAACAGAGTATGTTTCCTGCTATTGTAGTGCCCAGTTCATTAAGGGCTGATGGCCACTTTTTCCTTACATACACATCTGCACTTAGTCACACACACAGACACACACAGAATTTGAACATGGTCTTATAGAATCTTAAGCAAACATTTGTACAAATTCAGATCTGTGAATGCACATTGGCCAAAGCTCTATCGTAATGCTTGCACAAGGTTAAAGAGCTTTGTCTGAAGTTCTGAGGATATTATTTGATGATCACCTTATCTTTGCACAAACTCCTGTTGCTGATATGCTGACTGTGATAAATTAACACGAGGCACTTTGTTTCTCTTTACAATTAGCATGCCATGGTATTTTGTTAAGTTTTAATCTTAAACTTTGAAGTCCATTACATTATGCAAGATTCTGCTTGTGTGTTTTATAAACTGATCACATACTTTGGAGTGTATGTGGCGGGAACGCACACACGCGCACTGCTTGCTATTCAAACAAGACCCGCCTGGCTCTCTCAACCTTTTAATAATGTATCAAACTTTTAGGACTTTGTGAGAGCTGTTCTTCTCAAAGAAAGACAAGCGGTAGAGAAGGGAAATGTAGAATAGAGAACGGTCAATCATTTACAGTTCCATGCCAATAAGAGCTCTTTTCAGTTTGAACGAGCACTAAAACATCTCTTGTGTTCTTAAAGAAATAGTCAACTCTTTTTATTTAAAAGGGTTTTTTTTTTTATTAGGATATCGGTGTAAAATATTTCAAAGTACAAATTTACGCCTCTGCATACACAGTCCCTCATGATTCAAACCTGACCTGTCTGTACATTCAAACTGTTTTTTTTTTTTCACTTCCAATCCAAGTAGTCCAACTGATCATTACAAGTTAACTACATTACACAACATTTTCAAAATGCTTCCCCGACCAGCAAGTTTAGTTCATCTATATGAAGTCAAAATACTGTGTTTACTTTACTCTTATTATAAGGAATGGTGTATTCACAATTATCCAAAACAAAAACAATTGTAGATGAATAAAAGCATTTAAATAGTCAAAATCATTGTATGTAATCTCGATCTATATAAACAAAAGCTACATTCAACTGAATTTTCCTTGACATAGGCACTAAAACATCATCCGTAGTTAGGCTGATCCAACTTGAATGCGAGATCATTTACTACATAGGCACATTTTAGAAAGTTAACATCGACATAAGTGACTGCTACATTCTCTGGCACTTGACTGAAATATTGCAACTATGTGCAAAGTTTTTTTTTATTTGGTTGTCTCTACTGTCCCTATGTTTTTTGATGGTTTGAATTGTGACAGGCTAGTTAAATGTTACACCTTGTAAAGAATCTTATACATCCTATACAACTCAAATGCCCAGAGATCCTCTGTTCGCCTCTCAAAAAAAAGAAAAGAAAATAGAAATGAGGCCTCTTTAGATGCTCCCATTCTTTTAAACACGTCGTAAACAAAACTGAAATAAATAGCATACAATTTATAAATTAACTTATTTACAACACATACAATCCCCAAACATAACAAAAATATATTATTGTGAGAGAGAAAAAAACAAAACACAAGTGATTCCAGATTATCAATGGAGATCATAATCATAATTTAAGAAGAAATATAAATGTATTGCTTTAGACCTGATAAATACTACATGGACTCAATTTAGACACAGAGGCCATACTTTTCACATGACAATAAATAAGTTAAATAGATTTCATAGCATGTAGCAAAGCGCAATGGTAGCACTTAAAACCGCAAAAATAAATGCAGCGACATTCCATCAGCAGCAAAAACTGCACTGACTGACACGCGCCATGTGGGGGCGCTAAAAATACAAAACGAAATTACAAGGCACATCTCACGTGTTTTTTTTTCCGACGTAGCTACTTTATCGGACAAAAACAGAAGCCCTTGATTAGACCCTTTAGCTAGATTTTAAGGCACCTTCTTTTTTTTATTTTTGTTGGCTTTTAAAAACCTCAAGCTTGGAGTGACCTGCTTAAAAAAACACCTTCTGTGATTAATAATAACAACAAAATAATAATAATAATAATAATAATAATAATAATTAGTCGTCTGAGATAGACAGCCTGCTGAAAATTGGCAGACGCCTGTTTGAATCCAGGCTTGGAGACTCGGAGCCACTGATCGTGCCGGACGAACAGCGGGAGCCGCTGACGAAGCTCTCCGGGTCCGAGAGGGAGTCCAGGGGGCTTGGCGGGGAGTCAAACACCGGCGGGGAGTCGGAGATCAGGCGCACTGGCGCCAACGAGCTCACTGTGAAAGGGGGCGAAGGTTGCGGCCCGTACGAGGCCTGCCCGCTGAAAGCGCTTTGGGCGTGCGGGATTAAAGGGGTGAGGAAAGCCTTGAGGTCCTGCTCGGGAATCGAGAACGCGCTTAGGCAGTGCGGACTCGGAGCCAGTGAGTCCTCGAAGAACGAGAGCGCGCAGGAAGTGGGCGGCGGCGGCGTGCGAGACGTGGGGCTGTCGGTCGTGGCGCCGTGCGAGCTCGAGAAGCCGGAGAAACTCAGGCTGTGGTGCAACCTGGGTCGGTCCTTGTGCGTGAAAAACGGTGCGGTGTCTCTTTCGGGCGGAAGTGCGCCCTCGCCCCGCTGGAGTCTCAGCTGCGCGCCCGGCGCGGTTCGGCGCTCGTCCACGTTGTGGATAAAGTGGCACCGCGGGCCGTAGGGACAGAACCCGATGGTGTGAAAGGTGCGGCACGGCTCGGTCTTGTACTTGGGATGGCGGGAGAGATTGCGCAGTTCGTGGTAGCCGTGCGCAAACTGGCACTTCTCGCCGTACTTGCACGAGCCGTTTTCCTCAAAAGGCCTGCACAGCTCGGTTTTATAGCGAGTCGAGTTGATCTGAGAACCAGGCTTGGGCTGGAGCATTTCCTGCAGTTGCTGCTGACCTCGTTCTCCTGTCTCGCTAAAGGCGCGGTCGCGGAACTTGTTCTCTTTATTCATGTATGCTGGTGTAGGGCTCTCCTTGCCACCGCTGATGGAGTCCATGTGGCTGATAGAGTTGGCCCGGAAGTAACCTCCCGCGTTGAACCTGTTATTGTTTTTATTGGAGGTAGAGAGCGGGATCCCTACGGTTCTCCTATCCAACACATTGTTCAGGTGCACTGCGTTAGAGCCTTGGCTTTTCTCCTGCTGGGAAAATAAAAAACACCACACAATCTTTTAGGCACGAGTCTTTTTTTTTCTTTTCATAGTGATATACTAGTCTTTACAATACTACCAAAGTTAGTTATCCAGACACAGCTCTCACAATACAGCGTCAACATCTGGCTTGTGCTCTGCACAGTGAAAACAAGTTTGACACGGACATTACTTTACTTTCTGGAGCGGTTTTTCTTACCCTGTACAACAGGTCCAAGTCGTAAATGGAAGACAGTACTGAAGTCGACATTTTCTTCAGCGAGTTCCAGCTCAAAAATTGTCGGATCCCTGATCCTTATATGCAGTATTTTATCCACGGCTGGTGTCTCTGTGTGTGGTGTGGTTGTTGTTGTTTGGAGATTCTTGTGGTGTATAGAGATTGGAGAACAGACAGATCGCCGCACTACCCTGTTCACTTCGGCGCTCTGCGAGCCTGCATGTGGGGAGTGTCGCGCTTTGGCGAGTTTCGCACATGTGTATAAATGCCTTACAGTTGTTCCAGGGGAGGGGCATTGCTGGTAGAAGGGGAGTGTTTTGGTGGTCTGTGGGAGGGGCTTGATGGTAGAGGGGGAGCGTTTTGGTGGTCTGTGGGAGGGGCATTGATAGTCGAGGGGGAGTGTTTTGGTGGTCTGTGGGATGGGCTTACTGATCAGAGCGGAGTGTTTTTGTTGACCTGGGGGAGGGGCTATATGGAGGGGGTGTTCACGTTTTTTATGCGACGCACCTTTGAAATTTCCTGTCATCTGGTGACTCAGAGAGCGCTTTCAAAATAGTTTACTTCTCAAAATACTGCATATATCGTATACTATAGATATTGCAAAATAGAACATCCTGATCCAAGCACTTACTGACAAATCTGAGACTCTTGAAAACTTTCCCTATAGAGGTTTATGACTTACTTTGTAATATTTCCCGCAATAATAGGTCTATATGGTATGATAACTCTTACCCCAAATCAACTTTGTCCAAGGCGTCCATTTCATACTGCATAAGACCACAAAAAAAAAAAAAAAAAAAAAAAACCAGCAGTTCCATGCTTTATCATATTAACAACACCGACTAGCCAAACAGCGCCACCCATTGGATATTAGTAACAATTTCACCCAATAATATGAATAATAATCCCAAACAAACTAAAAAAAAACAAAAGGGAAAGCAGGCACTTCAAATAAAAGTAACTAAATAATATTTACCATTTAGTGCAAAATTTTTTTTTTACAGCTTTATCATTTTGTTGCCATTTCTAAAATCATTGTAAAGAATTTTTAGTTCATTGTCTAGCTCTGTATAATTATATGATATGGACACCCTTATAGGCAAAAGTAATTAGGGCATGAATCCAGACATTGGATTAATTTATTTAGTAGGTTCTATTTAATACATTTTAATTAGATTTTTAATAGGATTTTCTACATATTATGCCAAAAGCCATAAAAACAAACAGCTTAGACTGCTTATTATTTCACTGAAATTAATGAATGTATTAATTATTAAAGAAAAAACTAGTCAGATGTGAGCACAATTAAAAGTGTATTCACAAAATAAATCTTTATTTAGTTATTGAATATCAGAGTTAATCAAAGTTAACTTCATATGCCTTTTTATTTGGAGGGGGGCGGGTGAAATGATAATTAGTGATTTTTTATTATTATTAATAAAGTAAATGAACAATATTTTTTTTCAATACAAGAAAACTACATTTATTTAAGAAATGTAGAAAGGTCCTGTGCTTTACTGCAGTCTAACTTGACTTGACTTGACCTTGCCTGAAATCCATGTCCTTCCTCTCTCAGGGAAAAGAACATATGTGAAGTGAGAACTGCTGGTGCAGACTCTGTTAGTGGGAGGCAGGCATCGAAGCTATTTAAACTTTAGTCTACGTTACAATTTTGTAAAAATTCCCGTTGCCATAAATTGGCAGTTTCTCTTACTACAAGTAACCACACTGGCATCCCATATGGATGTTTATTTGTGATTTTTGGGTTATGTAATGTGTTACATCAGACACAGTAACAGTCCCACATCACATGATTCAGCCTCTTATACAGGCTCAGGATTTGCTCCTCATTAGGTGAGTACGTAAAGGGAAATGAGTGGACAGACTAGTAAATAATTCTATAGCAGAGCAAAAAAGTGACAGAACACAAATCATCGAGGATGCAGGCATTGGCTGCAAACCATCAATTTGGTGTTTTAAATTACACTGCGAGAGTGTGAGGTTTTTTTTTTTATGTCTAAGCCATACTCCTGGCATGAAACGGAGACCATATTGAAACCACACTGTCCAAAACAAGAAAACTGTCTAACAAAACTTCATCCACAACAACCACTCATCCATTATAAAGACTGTGCTTCTCACTGAGATGTTCTGATCATTCCAAAACATTACATCATTGCTTGGAGAGAGAACATCAGCTACTATGGCCAAGACGTCTGTGTGCCGCTACACACTGGTCTCTTTGTGATGACCACAGAATGTTTCCAAGGCGACCACTCGGTATAGAGGGCATCCCACAAAAGAAGGGATCCCCCCTTTCTGCTAAGCATGCTAATGCTTGAACACACTAGTTCTTTGCCCTTCCCTGAGCTAGTGAAACAGGTGCACAGGTGCATGCTCTGTAACGTGAGTTTTGAAACAACTTACATATGCTACCCTGATCTCATTTCTTCTTGTCTCTTAAAGAGTGTCCTTTTTTCAGGGAATAGAGACAGTCAACTTAATTTGTGCCAATCAGCAATAAAGCCGTACATGCCTTTCTGATTCCTACTCAAAGCTTCCCTGTGAACAATATCTTCTTATGTGGTTCGTCCAAACACACCTGCAGTAGTGCAGTTTCCAGCTATGATTTTTGTAGAGGAGCAGCAGGTTGTAAATCAGATAAATTTATTCCCAAAGTCATCGTCGTAAACAGCAGGCAGTGGTGCATCCAGAAGCCCTGTTTGAGGTCTGCTCTGCTTGTTTATGTACGGTTACACCCAGAGCTGAATTTAACCCCAGCTACCATCTGCTGCAGCACCCAGGCCACTGCCCTGTGTATCAGACTGGTTTGGGTCGGTTTGCTCCGCTTGCCTGCTACAGAACCCGACTTGCCACTCCGGGTTATTATTGTCAAAGGCGTCTCCCCTGTGGGGATTTTCTTTTTTAGCTAGGCTTTCTCTTTTTTTCCATATATTGTGACCCTTGGGTCATGTGAGGTGTTCTTTACTCTGACTCTAGTACTTTCAGAAATCCTTTAAGATATTTATAATCAGTGTTAATATCTAAGAAAGAATGCTACACATCACCGACACTGTCATGCTAGAGACAGTTTGGCAGTTGTAGCCCTAAACTAAACAGTGTTTCTAATTCATGCTTGTACACGTTGAAGCTGTTCTCTGTGTTTAAAGTTGACACACACTGTTCTGGGTAACGAATGATATCCTAAGCCAGTGTGGTGTTCCTCCCAGTGCTCAGTGCCACAGCACTGGGTCACAGGCTGGGTATTCTGAGCTGCAGAATGCCTCGCTGGCTTCGCCACATCCAGGAAACCTTTCATTAAAACAGCCGAGGGAGGTACTGTGGACACCCCCATCGAGGACACCGCCTCAGACCGGAATACGTCCTGTTGAAAAGCACTCTTTGCAATTCTGTACAGTGTGTAGTACAAATGAATTAGTGCACAGATATGGACACATACTCGCTGTAGTTATATCTCATATCTTAATAGGAAAAAATATATATCTCCTAAAATGGTACAGTAGCTTGGTAATAAAAAATGTTCTAAATTATTTTTTAAGTTTTGGATTGTTTTGCAGTAAGCAAAGGCAGAAGGTACCCAATTAAATTTCAGCTGGTAGAAACCTAAGGGTAGCTTATGGAAGCACACTGCCCTCTGCTGCTGAGGTGGCAATTACTGTCTTCATTCTCACATGTTCATTAAAAACGTTTCTACCTTCTGTAGATTTAATTCATTTTTATTTTATGAATTTTTATCTTTTAATATATTCACAAAAAATATATATATATATATATATATATATATATATATATATATATATATATATATATATATATATATATATATATTTATATATATATATATATATATATATATATATATATATATATATATATATATATATATATATATTTAATAATTGAGTCCTTCTCAATATACAAAAAAATTTAATATAATTCATGCTGCATCTGTGTTTTGTTTTTCTGAAGAAACAATCAAAGCCTAAGAGTCCAAGATCTCTAAACTTGATTTAAAAAAAAAGGATTAAATAAATCCATCTAGGAAGCTATGGGCTGTTAACTATCCCAAAAATAAATCAATGAATAAATAAAATGCATATGCTTATTATAATTCACATAAAGGAACAGTAAAGGGTTCCACATATGATTATAATTTTTACTGTAAATGGCCTTTCATGTGTTTATTGGCTAGAAGGTCTTGGGTCTAGTAGAATTAAAAGAGAAGAAGATAATAGGTATGCAAAATAAAAGCAGTGTGAAGGAACAACAAAGGAACAAGAAGACTTTTATGACCGAAGGATTACACCAAGAGCCACAGCCTGCATGTTAGTCATTTCTCAATCCACGAGAGACAAGGAAATTGAGTTGCAGTCCTGTGTAAAGTTTTTACAAGCAAATGACGTTGTTTTATTTAGTTTCGTATTTTAAACACCAGAGGGCGACACTGTCATATTCTATATAATTTAATCCACCCGCAAGTCTAGCCATGACCTTTTTTCTACCTATGAATAAGATCCGTGTGACCTAGAAACAAACAAACAAACAAACAAACAAATATAGTAGTAATACATTTATTTATAATTCATTAAACGTGTTATTGAATACAAGTGGTATAATGTAATATTTGTAAAAAAAAATAATAATAATAAAAAAAAATAATAATAATAATAATAATTAGTGATTTACATACAATTGTGTTACAGGCACCATTTTATGTTGCTATGTAATAGACTTCTAGTGCATATTGATTTCAAATGTACTTCAATAATGCCCTTTATCTTTGTAGTTATAAATATGAAAGAATGTTTGTGTTAGGAATAAAAATATATTTCATGGTAAATTATTTGCAGATGGTTTTGTGCAATAAATAAAATATTCGTTTGGAAGATTTCACTCAGTAGAAGCAAATACTTTAAATATTCCTGTTAAAACAATTGTTCATATAATATAATAATATGCAGTTGGGATTGTAAACTAATTGTCCATGGACAGATATGTCCTTCAAAGTTATTACACACACTGTCAGATCTAATGTTTTGGTAGTGGGAGGGTAAGATAAAAGTTAGTAAAGTCTAAAGGTAAAGGTACTAATGTAGAGTAAGTCCCCTGGGGTGCAGTCAGTGTTCCAATTTATCCCAAAGGTTCTCAATAAGGATAAAGTCAGAGCTCTATGGCAGGCCACTCAAGATCTTCCACTCCAACCCATGTAAACCATATCTCCATGAAACTGGCTTTGTGCACAGGGGCATTGTCATACTGGAGCAGGATTAGGTCTCCTAGTTCAGGGAAGGAAAATTTAAATTCTACCACATTCAAAGACATCCTACAGTTTACATGCAACCTTTTGGGTAAGAATCACACATAGGTGGAAAAGTCAGATGTTCCACTATATATGTACTTATAGTGTACCAGTTACACAAAAAACAACAAGCAATACACTGTTTCTACACTTCATAATAACACGCTTATTGAAGAGTGTTATTATGGCTACAATTTGGCTAAAATAGCCAAATAAAGCTTTTCATGGCCTGACCTGCACTTTATTAAAATGTAGTACATAAAAAGGACCTTTGTAACCTTGTGGAACTGAAGATAATTTGTCTGGAGCAAAACTATCGCACAATACTGCAGAACAAATGTACTTCTTACTGTAGAAAAAGGGAAGCTGTAATTGCTAACAGCAGCAGTTAAGCAACAGACTACTGATGTTGGTAAATTGTGGTGTATTAATATTTTGTTCCCCATCAGTTCTTGTTTTTTGTTTTGTTTTTTTTGTTTATGATTGCATATATATATATATATATATATATATATATATATATATATATATATATATATATATATATATATATATATATATATGTGTGTGTGTGTGTGTGTGTGTGTGTGTGTGTGTGTAGATAGATCAAGTTAAATAAGAATGTAATCTGCATTCAAAGCCACACCTTCCTTATATTCCCTGGAACACGGCACAGAGCTGAGTGATGTGCTTGGGTTGGGTTACACTGTTTCAAAAGATAGGCAAGATAGTCCTGAGCTAGCCCAGGCTCTATAAGTGTAATCAGGGCTTCAATGCAGAAATAAGATGCAAGCCAAAGTATGACCTGGTAAGTATCGCAAAGTTCTGAACTGTCTGAAACTTCAATCAGAGAAAAGTGACACACAAAGGGTAAATACCACAAATCTGTCATTTCATTTCTTGCTGAGCTAAGCTCTTATACTTCCAACAGTAATGAAAAAGGTACAAGAGAATTCACAAACATTTATGTAGAATGTTAAGACTGTTGGTTGGATTAATGCAGGAGGTGTGAAAGGCTTGTTGGCACTGACATCTAGGAGGGAAAAATGTTGATTGGCAAGCAAATAACTTACAAATGAGAGTGAACCCTGATCCCCATCTGTGCCAAAGTGGCTGTGACAGCAGGGCAAGACATGCTGAAGAAGGGAAACCTGACTAGAGGAAAGCTGAGGCTGGGCCATTAATAGCAGCCACTAGTAAACAATTCAGATAAACACTCATAACAATAACACATATGATTAAGGACACAGTAAAATGCTAAAACAACTGCACTGAACCTGACAGGAAGTGTGAAAGTTTAGTGCACAACCAGCCCAGTCTCACCGCATTTCGTGATATAGTCACAAAATGTAATCTATTGATTCGTGTTTATAGACGCGAATTTCCCTCTTTTTTCGTGTCACTGAGGACGACTATCTAAATTGTGTGTTTTTGTGCAAATTTTACAGGAAAAAAACACAAAAGTTTAAATGGTTCATAAAAAAGCTAAACAATTGTTTTGTTCTGTTTTGACTGCTCTTTCCTCAAGATCATCTTGAAAGGTTTTTCTGGTAAATGTCCATGTAATTATATTGTATCCAAATCACTTTCTTCTCATTAGTCAACCATTGTGAAATAATAATTAAAAAACAGCTATTAAATCCACACGAACAGATTTGAGAGAGAGCAGTTTACCAAGCTTCAAATAACACAAATTTTATGCTAAAAGCATCCATAGGTGCTGACTGTGACGGGCTTATTGCAGTTCACTTTCACCCCGACAACACATGATGTGACGGTTGAAATTGAATAGGATAAAACTCTAACTTAAACTTAAGAGAATAAGTCAAGTTTCAAGTTTATTTCTATAGCGCTTTCCACAACAGACATTTTCTTAAAGCATCTTTACAGAATTTTAAGAGTAAAGGTGAATAGTGTGTATTTATCCCTGATGAGCAGCCATGGTGACTGTGGCAAGGAAAAACTCCCTTAGATGTTACAAGTTAGAAAACTTGAGAGGAACCAGACTCAAAAGGGGAACCCATCCTCATTTGGGTGACATCAAGAGTGTGATTATAGTCTTTAAACAATACAGAACACTGGAGAGTGAGAATTAACATGAGCACTGGAATGTAAGAATATGATGTTCTTAAAGAGAAAAGCTATGAAATGAAGAGAAGAGAATATTGGAAATAATTGAACACATTTTCATAGACAAAAATATATTAAAATGCAAGTCAGTGATTCTGACTGTAGGGCAGCAGAGAAGGCTATGCTGGCCCTGACGGCCCGCCACTGGTGCACAATAAACCACTGTTTGCTGCTCAGATTTTGGAACAACAACAAAAACTTTAAAAGTAAAAGCACCTGAAAATGCACTTAATTAAAACTATTGACTTGATTTGACTTGATTAATCATCACTGCTTAATTGCACAACATCTATTTAATATATATATACTGTAAATAAAAGATCAATCATGATTTCCCTGCTACATAAGCAGAGGGTGACCTTGTGATACATATTACACAGACAAACATCTGCTCATACACAGGGGGTCAGATACTCATCAGAAATAAGTAAATTATTCACGACTGACATGACTGACTTGCATAAACACACTAGTTCAGAATTCTAATTTAGACATTTTCAAACATGGTACAGTACTTGCAGTTAAATTGTTATTTTTACAGTTCAAGAATTAGGTATAAAACAATAATACAGTGATAATGATTAATATTAAGGTGAACTGTCATTCAATCAGTTGAATTACATGAACAACTTTATTACAAGTAACATTATACGAATGTACTATGTCCTGACTTAAGGGGGTGTTCTTTCGCATACATTGTAAACACTTTTTAAGTATTAATCATCATATATACAGAAATAATTTTAGAAGATGTTTATTTATTTATTTATTTTTTACAACTTTTTAATTTAAATAATCAAGTTGGGTAATTTGGCAAGTCCTTAAAGTTTTGTGCAAATTAAATGACAAGGATATACAAATGTCCAAACTATACCATACTGAGCAGCCAAAACATGAACAAATCTTAGGGCCAAATCTCAATGTTTATTCTCAGTTTCTCTGGGTTCGGCTGTAAATGTAACTGAAAAAAACGCCTAGAAGTGATGAAGCACACATATGAAACAATTATATGTATTTTCTGGGCTACACAATATGCTGCACAAGTATCACACAAAGTGCACAAAACACAGCCAGAGGAGCAGCAGACGAGGCTGAATCTCACAACTTTAACCGCAAAAAGGAAGCTGTCACTATGACAACAGAAAAAACATAACATGTACGTGAGTGAAAGGTCAAACCGTTTGCAAAAAAAAAAAAATGCACAGATGCAAGTAAGCATATGCACTGAAATCAGAAACAAAAGCATGGGTAACAAAAATGAAACCAGTATGAAGCTGTTTGGTTTTGCAGTGATTAAAGTGTATAAATGAAAATGAAAACACTGAGACTATGGCACATGTTTGGGATTCTGAACACAATATCTTTAGGGAATACAGTTTTATTAAACAGAATGTTTTAAGGTATTAATGAAACTAAAAAGTATATAATCTGTGTATTATTATTCCTTTATTGTAACACATTGCAGCTCATGTATTACATGAAATACTAAAGTCTGCAATCTTTTATTGAACAATGCTTGAAAGAATGTGTGTATTTATGATAAGACATTAGATATGGTCAATTACCCACAAAAGAAATGTCTTGATTGTATTTATTATCATAAAATATATGGGTTTTTATTGTGTATTATAAATACCATGCTTTTTACCATTTAAAAGACAGAAACTATTGCATCTTGTTCTGTAGTCTGGTTTAATAGATGAGCAGTGATGCAAGGCCTTGTAAATGTGCGTGCTTAGAGGGGGTTCACTTCAAATTAATCATGCTGGCTGACCTACACAGCATTAAATATTAAGTGGCAGAGCTGTTTTGTCGGAATAATTATTTCCCCCACAGGTGGAGTTGGCAGCTGGAGCATGGTGGCTTGGAAAATGCATTTTGATGAGGTTTGGATTGAATAACCAGGCTATACTGAAAGCTCTTTAATGTTGAATTCAGTACAGCTCCTTATTTGTTTCCTGTATTCAGTCTATTTAGAGCTGGCCCTGGTCCAGTTCTGAGCTGATGATGGCCTTCCAAGCTATAGTACCAATCCAGTCTTTGACTAAAGAAGGCTTAATGAAGTGAACAAGAGTGCCAGTGTTCTAATGAAGACATGGTCAAGCTCATTTCTTAGCCTGGGAGGTTACTCTACTTACCCTGAGGCTTATATAATAAATGTGTTTCATGCATGAATACTGATGGACCAATTTAGATTCAAACCCACTGTGTGTTTTTAATAATGTGAGAAGGTAAAGGTTTGGAGTTGATTGCTGGGAAGATCATTAGCATACATTATGCTTATAACTATTATGAGAATGTTCATAATGCTAATTTCTCTCTAATGGATGATATAACAAATTGTGTCTTATAATTAAATGATTGGGATAAAAAAATAATGCAAAATGGTTTAGTGTAGTCAAGGTAATCACTGAATATGCATGAGTCTGGTGCTATAGGGGTGGTAGCTCAGTAGTTAGGGCAATGGACTAGATCAGAATTTCAAATCCCAGCTACCACTGCTGGGCCCTTGAACAAGGCCCTTAACTCACAACTGTTTAGTTGTAAGTAGCTATATAAGGGCATCTGCCAAATGCCATAATTGTAAGTGTAAATGCTCTATTTTATGAAATATATGCTATTTCATCAAACTCATAACTCGATTAATACAGAATTTCTTTGAATTGTATATTTTAGGATCTAATAAGTACAGTATATATAATATAAATCCTGAAGAAATGACCAGTAACAACAATCATGATTATTAAAACATACTGGACAGAAGTAGGTAAGTCACACACATACATGTTTGCAAATATACATGACCTATGGAAAGACCCTGGGAAAGAAACCATTTGCCTTTTCAAGAGATTATAAAATGCTGGAATTTTACAGGGTACAGAAACCAGTAAATGCATAGATACACAGCCCAATTTCTCTATAATAATAATAATTATTATTATTATTTTAATTAAAGTTGACTTTTTTTTAGGTACATTACCTTTCTGGCTAACTGTAAACCCCTTATTTAGGTTACAAGATGTCAGACACTGTCAGAAGTTGTCACTGAGTTAGCACAAAGTGTACTGACACTTCTCATCTCTTCTTAGTGGTTTGTTCACTGTTCCTCCTCTGCTTATCCTTAGGAGATAATTGATATAATTAAAGTCATTCATCTTTCAAACAAGATAATACTAGATTTTTAAATGTATTGTGTGTAAAGGAATCATTTTGCTATTGACACATGGATTAATGTGAAAGAGTCACATCTTCTAATCTTTGCATTCAAATTCTCTTGTCACTTCTGACGTTGAAATATAAACCATTAATATCATGTTTCTGATGTATCAGTGTAGCACAATTCTTAAGAATCTTAACTGGCCTTAACTCCTCTCTCTCTCTCTCTCTCTCTCTCAGTTCAGTCAGACATAAATCATATGAAGCATTTCATTCTCATTAGTCTATATGCCTACCAGCAGGATGTCCTCTTGAACATTCTTATCAATGTTGTACATGTATGATCAGCATTTCACAGGAATGCATTCCTCCAGGTGGAGGGTTAGTGGTGTAAATCTGTCTTTTTTTTTTTACAAGTAACACTTTTGCTGACTCATAATGTCAGACTCTCTCACTGTCAGCCAATACAGTGTGATCAAATAATTTAGCGAAGAGGCTTGGCTGTATGCAATTCTTGCTACTGTTGTCTGTGTTGATCTTAATTTGTTACTGCTTGCTCCAGATGAATCTATGCAAAGCACACCCAGGTCTGATTGCCCCAAGGTGTTCGGGTGCCCTACTTTACTGTATAATGACTATCCCGGGATAACTAAACAATGCCAAGGTTTAAACAAAGAAAAGTCCTTGAAAGAAACGCCCCCCACCACCACCACCACCACACACACACACACACACACACACACACACACACACACACACACACACACACACACACATACTGTATACAGTGTTCCACTATTCCCACTGTATTGATACCCCTGTTTTCAGTCTCAAATGATGATTGTGAAAGGAGAAATGAATGGCATGGCATGGCATGTCTTTTAGGCAGTCCCTAGACAAAGCTATGGAAAACAAACAAAGTATCATGAGGAACAAAACATTGCTTGACTGTTGCTCATCTTGATTACACAACATAACATAGCAGCAGACTACAGGGTGTGATGTGACTGATTTGCTGTTTGTGCCAAACTAAATCCAATTGGGGCTTTAATGTACCTGGTAAACAGAAGTTAGTTTAATCAGATTCTGTGCAGTATTAAGGCTTTGGGAACTGTGCAGTTTCCAGTCTCTGTTACAGTTTCAAGCTCAACCCTGGTGAGAGTGATCTTAACAGTGAAGATTAGGAGTTGTAAATTGCCAGCATAACACCTACAATAGAGATGGAAAGACAGAATATAAAGCTTTTCTATCTTTATAGTGTCCATGATACTTTTAAACTCACACATTTTATCACTTGCCTCTAAAACATTATTGCACATTTATGGACTTGAGATAAAAGGACACATTCACTTTCAGTAAATTATCTCCAGCTGATACTATGAATTTATAGTAGCATAGTTCCAATACTGATGTGCATCACAAATATAAATATAGCCATACACATACATACCGTAATTTCCGGACTATAAAGCGCACCCATATATAAGCTGAATTTGACAAAGATTTTTATTTTAAACATAAATAAGCCGCACCTGTTTATAAGCCGCAATGTCTACATTGAAACTAATGAACTTTACACAGGCTTTAACGAAAGACAGTGTCTGTTACACGGTGGAACGGGTGAAATATGTTGCGCTTCCTTTAGGAGCATAGCGGCATTTTGGGAATAGCCTGCTGCCGCATTTTTCCGCTATTACTGCATGTGTGCAAGACTAAGAATTATGTACTTATTATTTTCTGATGCTCATTTCTAAGTTTCTTTGACTAAACCGTAACGCTGTTGCCAAGAAAAATAAAAAAGCACGAGTTTTGGAAACCTGTCTGTGCTTATGTGATTATTGTTGCAACTGGAGTTAGTGAGCTCTCCCTTCACCCAGACTCAACACGTTACAATGGCTTGTATCTAAACAGTAGCCTACCAAGAAAGTCATTGTTCACTGTCTTCCTCCTTCCTTTCACAATTATTTCTCTCTGGAGTTTTTCTTTTGGCATCGTCTTGCGTTGGAAAAAAAGTTTTTTCTCCCGATGCAGTGCAGCTCAGAACACAGGTTGAGGTGCGTTTTTTTTCATTTCCGTTCGGAAATTTAATTGGTCTAATGTTATGGGTTTCAGTTTTTTGGCTTGAAGTTTGTGAAACCGGGAAAAACCCAGGAAAAATTCATAAATAAGCCGCTTCGTTGTTTAAGCCGCGGGGTTCCAAAACGTGGGAAAAAAGTAGCGAAAAAAAAATACGGTACCTAAACAGATATCAGGGTAGCCTTAGTGATAACCTGGGCTCTGTCCACAGAAAAGGGACACAAAGACAAATACTTCTGCCTCTGCTGAAGGTTATGAATTATGATAGAGGTGGATTTGGTATGCTAAAGGTTATAAATTAACCTCTATAGATTTGCATACATAGGCCTTTGCATACTTTGTGTGTGTGCTCTTACAGACAGTTTGTGAGGATGGGGTCTGCCTTGTATCTGGATTACTGCACATATCTTTAATGAAATATGATTACTATTGATGTTTTTGTGTTCTAGTTTGCTGTCTGATAAGTCCAGACTTATGAAAAACTCATCAGATGGCAGTTCAAGCTCTCATCGGATAATAGATGTTTTTGAGACTGAGGGCAAATGGGCAAAAGGTTTGCATAAGTATATGCAAGCCCATAATAATGCTCTCTGCATGGATCCGATATTCTAGTTACAAGATGCGGCTGTCTTAGGTCAGTGTGACACACACTTGCACAAGAAGATTGAACAATGTCTCTATCATACATGTTTCTCAGTACAGTTCTTGTTGGTTAAACAGTAAACTATGCAGGTTGAAGAACTTTAACCTTTGTATGTACATTATGTATATGTAGTGTAATTTGGAATGAATAAATTGCTGATTCTTTGTTGATCTGAGGATTTCATTTGAATAACAGACATACAGAGAACTACATAAGGTTTCATAATTTCTATCAGTTTCATTTTGTAAAGTGCTGATCCTTATCCTTTACTGATTTTTCTTTTTCTGATTGCTTAAAATTTGATTTGCTTGTGGCTCCTAAAAAAATATTAGAGCTCCCTATATATATATATAAAAAAAAACCAGTGGTGGTATTATCGTCTTATAGCATAGCTCCAGAGACAAATTAAAAATTGTCATGTCTAATCTTCTTTGACCAAAATTACCAAGTGCAAGTGGTGCATGTTCTTAAATCTGCCTCTCGATCCCAGATGTTTATTTTGCTAATCCTAAGGGGGATCTGGATGCTCATAAATCCACAGCTCTGATTATGTCCTAACAGGGATAGGGCATAATGTGACACACTTGCTTTCACCTGCTACAGATAAGGACAGCTACATATACAAACAGATAATTATTGAGTCTTCTCCTTCAGCTTAAAAACATCATTACTGCACACAGCACTTGAATATGAGTATAGATACACTTATACAAAGGACACACACACGTGCACACACACACACACACACACACACACACACACACACACACACACACAAAGTACCTAAATAATTTCAAGGACATTTAAGAGAAATAAGAGAAGCCCTAGAACAAAAGAGCATTTTCACTGCAGATGCTAGGTTGTTTAGGTTGAGGATGCTCTAATGAACACCTCCTCTTATCTTAGGAATAAAGGCCAGCATGGAATTATCCTTGAGAAGAACAAACTGTAGCAGAAAATAAAACGAGCAGAACAATGGGGCTTAAGTATATCCATTCATCAATTTGGCAAGGATGAGGATGAATATTAATATAAAATAGATGGTAGATTATAACTGACAACATTTATTTAGCCCTGTTCATCATCAAGCAAGCATTCAGCAATGAACAATATTATAAGCTTGATGCATAAATTCTGATCAGAATCAGAATACTTTATTGATCCTATAGCGAAATTGTTTGGTTGCATTTTCTCACAGTAAAAGATCAAAGTAAAGATTAAAGTAAAAATAAAAAAAATAAAAAAATAAATATACATAATAAGGTATATATTAAGAGAAAATAAATGTCTACCTGCATAAAATGGAATTTGTAGCAGCAGTAAAAAACACATGACAGAAAAGTCAGACTACACTAAAAGTTATAAATGTTATTGCACATGTAACTGATCATTATTATTGCACTGAGATTATTACATACAATTGCCCAAGATATTAACAATATATAAGTGTGGCATGAAAATATATAAATATAGCTATGTCTATATTATCTATATGGTAGAGAAACTGTTAAATCCTCAGAGTTACATAGTTTAATGGTTGCAGGCAGAAATTATCTCCTGTGGTGCTCTGTGGTGCATCGTGGTTGCATGAGTCTGTCACTGAATGTAATCCTCAGACTGACCAGTGTTTTATTCAGTGGATGGGAGGAGTTATCCAGGATGGAATGTAATTTGTACAGAATCCTTCTTTCAGACATTATTGTCAGAGTCTAGCTCCACCCCAACAATCGCTGGCCATGCAGGTCAGTTTGTTGTGTACTCAGCACTGTCCTGCAGATGTTGACGGACCTCACCTTCTTTAAAAAATAGAGGTGGCTCTGGCCGTTCCTGTAGAGTGTTCTTGGTCCATTCTAGTTTATTGTCTATGTACACCCCAGTTATTTGTTATCCATTTCCATCTCCTCACCAACGCCACGAATAAAGTCAGGAATCACAGGTGCCTTCCTCTTTGTCAGGTCCACAACCAGCTCTTTTGTCTTGGCCAAATTAAGCTGGAGAAAGTTGTCCTCACATCATGTGACAAAAATCTCCACTACTGTTCTGTACTGTTCTGACTATTGTACTGTAGTCTATTATCCAAGATATAAGTTGAGCAACTTCAACCTGCCTCCCTGTCAGCTTCTCACCCAGACGTGCCATTGTCAAGATCTTCCGGTTTCGCAGCGTACACCTCCCGGTATCTCACCAGCTTCCTAAAGCCCCTGGGAGTTCTTGCCACCCTGCCTGCTCTGGTTTCTGTTCCTGATCCTGACCCCTGTTCTGCCCTACCTCTGGTTTTAAACTCTGGACTGTTTTTTTGGGTTTTCGTTTCTGCTTTGCCATTCCTAGTTCTGTTAGTTGGATTGTTTGCTTGTGTTTCTGACTCTGGACTGTGTTTTT
The DNA here is from genome assembly GCF_014805685.1 of Silurus meridionalis. Classification (NCBI taxonomy): domain Eukaryota; kingdom Metazoa; phylum Chordata; class Actinopteri; order Siluriformes; family Siluridae; genus Silurus; species Silurus meridionalis. The sequence goes on from NC_060890.1 coordinate 18,108,639, forward strand.
GCCTTTGCCCCATTGCTCAGTGTGCTATTTCATTAACGCCAGTTTTCACCTAACTCCTGCTCGCATCCTGCATTCAATCCTCACTCACCTAGTCACCCGCAAGAGTCACTGACAGACAGCTTGATGGTGTCAAAAGCACTGGAGAAATCAAAGAACATGACCCTCACAGTACTGGCCAGTTTATCCAGGTGTCAGTAGCAGGTAGATGATGGCACCTTCAACTCCCAGTCTCTGTTGGTTTGCAAACTGGAGTGGATCTCTATGTGGGCTAATCATAACATGCTGTTGGAGGATGAGTCTCTCCAGGTTCCTCATGTGGGAAATTAGAGCCACCGGTCTGTAATATTTGGAGCCACTAGGTCGAGGTGTTTTTTGCACCGGAACAAGGCAATATGTTTTCCACAACACAGGGACCCTTTTAAGTTCCAGCCTCATGTTAAAGATCTGCTAAAGGACGCCTCCTAGTTCTCACAGCTCTTGACTGACCCGGGGACTGACACCATAAGGCCCAGCAGCATTTCCTGCAGTCCCTTTAGCTGTTTTGTCACCTAGTCTACTGTGAACTGCTTCACAGCATCATCATGTTTCTGAGCTTGTTAAGTGGAACCCCCACTAAAGGAGCTAGGAGGGGGGAGGGGGGATATTCTGCAGCTCTCAGGTAAGCCTGAGTAAGGCAATATGCAGGTCACTAAATTGAACCTGTTAAAAAACAGGTTTAGTTCATAAGCCTTATCCACTCCACCATCAGCTCCACTGCTAGCTGTTCTGTAACCTGTGATGGGTATCTTTAATCTAAATATTGTTGTATGTAAAAATGGAAGCAATAATAGTATACACAGCAACAAATTTAAACAGGAAAAAAACATGCACAAATACAACTTTGTTAGATATATTTTTTTATGTGAATGAATGTTACAGTTTTAAAGATTTAAAAAGTAGGTTATGGATTTTATGTTTTGTTAACTAAAAACACTTTTAACACTTAAACACCTTTAAACATGCAGTCCTAATTTTGAAAATATCAAGGATAATTTACAAATCCATCTGACTGAAAAATTAATATGTTTCAGGTAAACATTTATTGACTGTCCTCTATGACTGTGATTACTCTTTTATTATAAGTGAATTTCAAGTAAACGTTTTTTAGTACGCAGAGAAAACATAAAAATTCTAATCAGAAGCAATCGCTCATAAATTACAGAAACAGTGGAATAATGTTTGCTGAAAAGTGCTTCTTCCATGTCATTGTCCATGCATATGTTATAAGTGTTATTTGCATGATCAAGTGAACAAAAGTAAGATTATTACATCTGCTTTACTAAAATTTATTCATTAAATATTATTTTTGCCAAGTAATATCTTAGCAAGATTATATTATATATAAAATAAATAAAATTGCTTGTCATTGTTTATTAGCGAAGTTTATTATTATTAATATTTGTGTTTATCATTCAAACATATTGCAATAATTTGATTTATTTTATTTCTTTATAAAATACTCACTGTATATATATATATATATATATATATATATATATATATATATATATATATATATATATATATATATATATATACACACAGTACAGACCAAAAGTTTGAACACACCTTCTCATTCAAAGAGTTTTCTTTTTGTCTGTACTGTATATATATATATATATATATATATATATATATATATATATATATATATATATATATATATATATATATATATATACATACAGTGAGGAAAATAAGTATTTAAACACCCTGCTAATTTGCAAGTTCTCCCACTTAGAAATCATGGAGGGGTCTGAAATTGTCATCTTAGGTGCATGTCCACTGTGTGTGTGTAATATATAATTGTATATGTGTATAGTTGTATGTATAATTATTGTAGAATGCAAGGAATTTCATGGCCGAAAGTAGGCCAAAGACATTGGCCAAGTTAAATTAGTCCAGTTTTGCCTAGTAGTGGGTGCCTTTGGTCAGTCAGTGCTCATTTTATTGATATGTTGCAACTGACTGAACTGTAACTGATACACACAATGTAACATAACATCAGAATCAATGAAAGTGATCTAAACATATTGCTATACAGTAAATACCTTTCAGTGTTGAATCAATTCAGTGTAGTGTGGCTTATAGAACTGACTTTTCTAAACTACTGGTGACCACTTGATGGTGCTGTCAAGCAGTCAATGACTGCCCACTCAGTTCTCTGAATTTTTATTAGTAAAAGAGATTTAACCTCATTTTATATTCAGGCTGTAATTATTGAAGTCTCTATTCATATAGTTTCACACTAAGACAATGAATATGAGCATTTAATCGATTTGTCAATTGCTACAGGTAATCCACCTATTCGTGTAGGTAGGGAATTTGTAGAGCAGTGGTTAAGTGGTTGAATTTTGGATTTAAAGGTTGTGGGTTCAATCTCAGTAACCCCCAGCTTCCACTGCTAGGCCCCTGATCAAGGCCCTTAAAATTCAACTGCTCAGTTGTATAAAAATGGGACAATTTTAAGTTGCCCACCCGTTTTGAAAGTTGGGAGGAAAAGAAAGAACCCAAAGAAAACTGTGCAAACCTGAACAAATAATAGGTTATCAATTTTGTACTCTTATCTTCATAGTTTATTCCCAGAATCCATACTGACCATTGTAACAGAACAGCGAATTTCTGTAGGATTACAGTTCCCAGTAGTTTTACACACATAAGAAACAACATTCAATCACCTACCCAGTGTCAACTTTATTTGGTATCTTTGTGATGTAGAAACGACTGTTCAAAACAAGACTGTGCAACTTTTCAAACAGCAACACCTGCCAATGCTGATTTCCCCATGGTAAGAAAATCAAACAGAAAATATCCAGTATACAATGGCTGATTGAATTAAATAATAGATTCAAGAGTTGATTGTCATATGTAAAGGAAACAATTGGTTACACCATACAATGAAAGTGAATCTTGAATAAACAATAGTTAAGAACTATTAGTTAAAAGTTAAGAAAACAATAACATATATTTTAACTGGATTGAGTCAGTGGTAGCAAGGATCAGTAATAAATAGCTCAAATGCCTTCAATAAACATTGTGCTGGTACATGAATAGTTAGATTTAAATATTCAGATTGTATCCATGAAATAAATCCTGCATATAAAATCTTTGAAAACTGGCGACAGCTCTGGGTGTGTAAAGTTTTAGAATCCCTGAATTACATGATACAAATTTGATTTGTGAAAATTCAGACAAATGACAAGTGATGAGCCAATAGGATTCCACGATTTCCCATCATGCGCGCTGTTTGTCAGTAATGCTATCCAATCAGAGGGGTTAGTTTGAAGCCGCTCAGCAAATCCGGCGCGAGCGCCCTCCCCTTCACAAGACTCTGACCCGATGAAGAGCTTGGCCCTGTCTATGGGAGAAAGATCATTTTCAGTGTCCGCACAGTTCTTTATTTTACCCCGGGAACCTTTACTCATGTCAGAATTTCAATCATTTCTGATTTAAGACGGTGAATTGTTTAAGGGCGGAAAAAACTGGCTCTAAAATGCCAAAGAATTTACGCTGTGAAACACTGAAAACGGAATTATCGGCGCTCATGTAAAGTCATATATCCGTTTGATTGTGTTTTTTTTAAGAAGAAGAAGAAGAAGCGAATTTTGGGATAAACTGACCACCGATTATAGAGCAGAAGTCGGACGGAGTCTGTGTACCTGCGGTATTTTATAAGGTGAGTAACTCGAGCTAGCCGTCCGCGACTCGGTTAGCTCGGTTAGCTAGCCTGAACGCTAGCCGTGGCTCTGTCAGGTTCGTTAGCGCCGACGCTAACACGGCCTGGGCTTTCATCGTTACCTAAACAGGTTAGCTAGTTAGCTAAGGCGCTAGCGCGCACACGCGCAAGCGCACTGTTCTCTCTCTCTCTCTCTCTCTCTCTCTCTCTCTCTCTCTCACCGGTGGTGTGGAGGAGGAGGAGGTGTTGTGTAACAGCGTCTCTTGACGGGGGCCCATCTCGTTTACTGTCGTGTATTCGGGTCTATATTCAACACTTTAACTATCTACACGTGCCTTACACGTTTTCGGTGTAATAAAACACGTTATTCTATTGATCGCGGTGATTGTTGTCGGGCATCCGTCGTGTATCAAACTTCTAAAAACTGAACGTTGATTTAATATTTTCGAGACTGTTTACCAATAAAGTGTGCGTGTTTTCCCAAACAAGGGAATGTATTTGTTTTTAACCCTAGATATCAAACCAGCCTGGTTTTATTTCCTTTTTTAAAAAGACACATCTATGTTCTGGCGCTTGGCTAGTTAGCTAATTCTTTCATATTCTGTTGTACAGTACGTGATATCTGACTTCTGGGCTCACTTTAGCTGTATCTGTGTTGCATTGTTTTGGAAGTACATTTATTGGAGAGAAAAAATACAAATGTTTAGCAGACGTTTTGAAGTAAGAATAATCCGTGCTTCTGACCAGGCCTGTGAGGCCTTCATTCCCTGGTCCGCGCACTGCTTTTACACACTCCTCAGACATTCAGTTCTTTACGTGCATACCATCATTTCACTTCAACACTAAGACCACGTGTAGTATAGTAAAGTGTAGTGTAATAGAGTAGTGTGGTGTATTATGGTATAGTGAATTGTGGTCTAGTATAGTGTAGTGTAGTATGGTATGTCCCTCAAAACTTTTAGATACCTTTCCTCACCTGTATGATTTAATTGTATTAAACAGACACTGCAATAAATGAAAAAAAAAAAAAAATCATAGATTAGGTTGTGATGGGAGTTTATCTTCTCATTTGCCACTGCGATAACCCTGTTATAAGCATACTTAAAATCAGTCCTATAATAGATTCCTTTTTTTTTTTTTTTTTTACTTTAAAACAACCTCCTAGACATGAAAACAAACTAGGGAGCATTTAGAGTGGTGCAACAGAAAAGAATCCACCTTACAGATGATGCTTACTGGGCTGAGCTGCATGTTTACTTCACCTTGTACATTGCAGTGACCCCATCTAATAATGGGTATCTGTGTATGTGGAAGAGGGTAGATAGTGCTTATCTCTGAGTGTGTAGTGGCACTGTGTGACACAGCATTGTTGACTCTGAGGAAGCATATTTTAGCCATGCTTATAAGATGAAGTGTTGTCTGTAGGGTCCTGGGTCCTGTAGCTCCTGTAGGGTCCTGGGGTGATTTACAATTACAGGTGGTCTATCTGCGTCTGCATTGTAAGAGTGTTTCTCTATCTTCCTGTACTGTTTTGCACTGAATCAGCAGTTTTCAGTTTTACTTTTTGTTTTGTGAAAAGCATCATGCTCTCTTGACCAAATAGTTTGCACTTGAACATGTAGATATAGCGGGATTCAGTTTTAATCATACTCAAGCTACAGTATAAGGTGATAAACTTTTACCATCCTGACCTTATATTTATGGCAGCAGACTTTGACACCATACTGCTGCCAATATTGCTTCTACACTACACAGTAGTTTTCAGTCCATGTTCCTGTGTATTAATTTTTGTGTATAAATTACTTTGTTTGTTAGTGTTTGGCTTTGTTCATTGTTTTTGAATGAGTTGTATTCCCATTTGGTTTATATTTTATGCAGACAAATTGTGCAGGTCAGGTATTAGCTAAATATGCACAGCCTATTTCTTTATCTTCAGTAACTGTTTATTCTGATCAGGGTTGATTTAGGTCTCAAGAACATTGGGCGTGGGGTGGGAACACACCCTTGGTGGGTCGGCAGTCTATTGCAGGGCAATACAAATTCGCACACACAAACATTCATGCACACCTAGGAGCAATTTTGTGTAGTCAGTTTATTATCTACTGGCATGGGAGCATACCTGAGAACCAAGAAGAAACTGACACGGACAACTCGGTACACAGTAATGCAAGCTCATGATTGATTTGGGGAGAATCAATGCTACCTGTATTACTTAATATCTATCAGATAAGGTCTGGTAATTTTGTTTGGACTAGCATAAAAGTCATAAAGTCATATTTGACTGTGACCAGTCTGCAAAACTTTTGACCTCTAAAGCAGGCAGTGGTTCTTTGCAAACTGCTGACTTGTGCTGCATGCTAATGGATAAGGGTTGCTGAAGTGTCAGCGATCTGTATCGGTGAGTTATCTTTGATCCGAGCCAAGGAAGATCATGTACAAAGATTCAATATTGGCAATAGCAGTTGTTGCCAAGAAGGTTAGTGGAGAAATTATCAATGGTTCTTGATGTTGGTGAGCCTCTGCAGTAGATGGTTAAACAAATTCAAAGGACATCTGCAACAGGTAAATTTTTGCCTGCGTAAACATGAAAAGGAGAATGAATCAATGGCTGCAAGGTTCTCAGCATACTGTATGAATTCCCTCTCATTGGTGATTGACATGCTATGGTTAACATTGCTATATACCAAAGTGTCAGTGTGACGCAAATCAGTGTGAGTCCTGTCAGCGGTTAACAAAGCTGTGGGTTTTATCTAGTCTCAATGACACATGCTCCTAATTAAAGATGGACAATTGTTTAATTGTATCACCTGAGGCTTGTGGACCGTTGTTTCTCCCTAGACTTTGGATGTTTAATCTGTTGTAGTAGTACAAATACGAAATTGCTAACTCTGCTGTCACACATGATGGCTGTCATATACACAAGTAGATGGCAGATCCTGACCCTAACAGCACTAAATGGCCTATTTTTGGTTCTGCACACGGCTGAGCAGGGTTGATTCTTTTTCCCCATGGCTCAGCATACCACTTCTGCTCACAATAATTAAGGGATTCAATCTTTTATATCTGATTATATTTAGAAAAGTTTGACATACCATTACATTTTAAATCTGGAACACCCCTAATCCATCACCAAAGCAACATGGCTGAAACAGGTGTCTCTAATTTGACTCGTTGCTGCTGCTTCCCCATAAAACCTTTAGGACTCTAGGGCCACTGTGTGGTGGTGTTTGTTATTAAATAAATCATATCTAGAATGTATAACAAACAAATGAGAGCGTGCATCTAGGGCATCTCAAACTTTTTTAAACTTTTATTTAATTACCTGCTCTGTCTTTCTCACAGCTTTCATTATGCCAACACTAACCAGACAAGAACCTGATTAACTGGAACAGGTTAGTTGTTGGATAGAAAATAAATGAGTACCTTCCTAGATGGTTTGGGAAACACTGCTCTAGGCATATATTTTGAAAATCATTTTGAAAATAATTCATTCCATGGACGATCCCGGTTTAAAAAAAAAAAAAAGGTCAGAGCTGGGGAAACATTCATTTTTCTCAGATGTGATGGAACTTTTCAAAGTGTGCTTTTGTCATTATGTTATTAACCAATTTAATGATCTTCCATTTGATATACTGTTGTTTGAGAAGAACCCAAAACTCAAGGTTTAGCATGCAGCTTTGTTTCATTTTAACCTGCCTGAGCTGGAAAAAAACGACACTGGAACGACTCATAAAACTCTATTGCGTAACATTTTCACACCATCCAGAATTAACAGCAAAAGTAGCATAGTCATTCGAAAGTAGTTATCATAAATCACCATATAAATGTACAATCCTGTTGCTAACACAGCTGGCTTGACTACCACAGCTGGCTTGACTTCAGTCAGATATGCAGTCTAAAATCCATTTCTGTTTGTTGTACTTGATGCAATTCACACTTGCATTCAGAAACATGTTTTGAGTTGTGCTGCAGATGGATGAGGCAATATACTAAATATTTCTATTTAGTATATATATTCCCATTTGTACAATTAAATTGTTTGGTGTGCTGTGCTTGTGTAATTGGAGGTGTATGGAGGTTGGATCAGTCTTTTCATTTCAATAACATGAAAAAAAATGAAACGCATTTTAATTATGGAGTAATAACGACATCTTGAAATGCAAAACACAAAATTGCTTTAGTTTATTAACATAGTTTATTATTAACATTTGTGATCAACATTTGAACAGTTTACATTTTAAAACAATTTTAAATAAAATGCTTGCTTGGTTTAAATAGTATTTTAAATAAATTATATATTATATAAATAGTGTTTCATTAATTTGATATTGATTACATTGAGTAATCAATTAAATTGGCACAAATTAAATGTATTAAATAAATGGAAAAATGTAATTAAGTAGTTTACATTTGTTAGACCCCGTTTGCATAATACAGGTGTGTGTGTGTGTGTGTTGGATTTAATGTTTAATTTTCTAAAGATATGAAGCATACTTGAACAAAGGTTTTCATGCCCTATATATATATATATATATATATATATATACATACACACACACACACACACACACACACACACAGGCGATCAAAATTAGAGAACAATTTATAAACAATTGAACAATTCTGAAATAATGTCATCTTCACTGCTCAACAGTTGAAGTTTTTGTCCTGTCTATACCATACTACCAGAACACCTTTTCCACAAAATAACTAAGGCATTTATAAAAAAAAAAAAAAAACATTATTTCGCAGAAAACACACTGATCAAAATTAGAGAACAACAATGACTGTAGCATGGAAAAAGATTACAACAACATTTTCTGAAGGTTACAACAGTCAGCAATCAGTAGTAAGTGTACAGGCCTCTGCTCTGAATGACTTCAGCACATCTGTGGCCACAGGACAGCACTAGTCTCTCACACTGCTCTGGTGTGATTTTGGTCCACTCTTTTTCCAGTCTCCTCCACAGTTCGGTGACTGTAGTGGGTTTCTCGGCCATAACTTTGTCGCCAAGGATTTTCCAGAGGTTCTCCATTGGGTTGAGATCAGGACTCTGGGTAGGCGATGTCATTATTTCAATGTTTTCAGTTTCAAGGAACTGCTTTACCCGTTTTGCTGTGTGACATGGAGCATTGCCCTGCATGAACACTGTGGGCTGATTGGGTGATGAACGCAGGGAAAGAACTACATGTTGTTGAAGAAGGTTCTGATAAACATTTGCATTCACTCTGCCATGTAGCTGTATAAGAGGCCCAACTCCTGCTGCAGAAAACATGTCCCAAACCATGACACTTCCTCCTCCACTTTTCACTGACTTCTTTACACACTTTGGGTTCAGTCTTTCTCCAGTTTGTCACTGAACATAATGTTTCCCATCAGACCCAAATCAATTTGACTTGCTTTCATCACTGAAGTGAACTTTGGACCAGTTCTTCTCTGTCCACACAACATGCTTAGTCTAGAGTTTTGATTCTTTTTGCTAATGAGAGGTTTGGTCACTGCAGAGTGGGCTTTTAGTCCAAATGCTCTTAAACGTTGAGACACTGTATGACCAGACAGATCCTTACCCTGTTCAGCGCTGAAATGGTGAGTAATTCCAGCTGCAGTGTGGAAACGATTGCCCATTGAGATCCTCCGCAGTATCCTCTCTTGTATTTATCTTCCATGGACGACCAGCCTTCTTGGCAGACTTGAATGAGTTTGTGATGTTGTAAAGATTCAATATTCTTGAAATCACAGATTTGGAATGACCAACTTGTCTTGCTATGGCTGATAGGGTCATCCCTTTGGCCTTCATCTGGACAACCTGCTGCTGGAGGCTTTGATTCTCTTTAGAACGGCCCACCATCTTGTAGAGTCAGTGAAACTGGAAGGTAGGCTGCCAGTTAAATAGGGGTTTACAGATAATCAAGGAGATTAGCACCAGGTGCCAGATTAACACCAATAACTGGGAGGTATCTGAAAGTGTTCTCTAATTTTGAGTGTGTGTGTGTGTGTGTGTATATGTATATATGTGTAAAATATATATATATATATATATATATATATATATATATATATATATATATACACACACACACACACACACACACACACACACACACACACATATATATTGCTCATTGTGTGTATTTATTTTATTTATTATTATAATTTTTTGCTATACCCCTGGCATTGTTGTGTATGTTTAAGTTTACAAATTATTTAAAAAATGCACTGGAAGTGCGAGGCGGAGCCTAAACAAACTTGCGGTCCGCCACTTAATACGTTCCTGAGGGAACTCGGATTTTAACTATTAACCCTGTACCGAAAAAACGTTGGTAGGAATAAGTGTACCGTTACACCCCTAGTAGTTACCTTTTTTTTTTTTTTTTTTTTTTTTCTTTCTTGAAAGTAGTCTTTCTTACTAATTCTGTATATTGGCTGGACCAAGTTTTCTATAACAGAAGCAAACTGTCCAATTGTTTGTAATAAAGCAGTAATGGACATTCACTAATGGACAGCTTAACTTTTATTGAGTGCCATTATTAATTTAGCAGAAATAAAAAATTCAGTGCCGTCTGAAAAGGTTTGCTGCCTAATGGATAGGCATTCTTCATTTCGCAGATTTATCTTAAGTCCAAAACAGTCGACCCTAAATCCGTTGAAGTGTAAGTTTGCACAAAAAAAGAAAGTCGCTTTATTTCACAGCACTGAATCATTCACACATTGGCTATGAGCTGTAAATATTACACATGGACTTGGTGATTAGACACACAGGCATGGTAGCTGAAAAGGGTTTGGAACGATTGCAATAGTTTTGTGACTCATAAAAATCATCTCTATATAATTCTGCTTTCTGACTTAATGGCAGAGCGGCAAATCTTTATTCTTTGCTACATTATAATATTTTAATCTACCTTGTCCATGCTGCCATGAATTGAGATTGCTTATATTACAGCTACAGTTTGCAGCTAATAATTTGTTAATTTGTACAGTCTTGACTTTAATTCAATAAATTTTTTTTATTTGTATAGTGCTTTTAACAATGAAAATTCTTATATAGATAGATAGATAGATATAGATATAGATATAGATATAAATTACATCTTATTCATTTTTAAGTGTAAGTTTGTCCCTAATGAACGAGCCAGTGGCGACTGTGCCATGGAAAAACTCCCCAAGATGGCATACGGAAGAAACCTTGAAAAGAACCAGACTCAAGAGGAAACCCAAACTCATCTGGGTTGCACCAAATGTCCATTTATTACAGATAAACGATGTTGCGGAGTGCAGTGATCAGAAGCAAACTGTAGAAAGTCAGAAAGTAACAAGCAGTTACAGACTGTGTGTAATTTTTAGACAGTTTACAGAAGATAATTGCTAATATTGATAAACTGATAATTATCTGCACTTTTTGACACATGCACTCTAAGGTTTTGACTATTCTGCTGTAATTAGTATGGCCTGAGATAGACTATTGATTCTGTGCTCAAATATCAAGAAGACCATTTTAAGTGATGTGAATTTCTTATTTAGGAGTGTATTGAAACTCAAAATCTTTATGTATAACATTCACTTCCCTTTTTCACAGATACTGTGTTTCTTGGCAGCATGTTTGCACTGCAGACCTACATATCTGGTTTCACTCTGTGGTTTGCATTGAATGACTGGTCAGTGACAGGTTTCAGGGGCAGAACGGTTTTATGGTTTTGTGTATGATTGGTGGCTGGGTGGGCGTCTGTTGTGTAGCCTTGTGCGCTCATGAGTGTTGACTTGAAATTCTAGTGCAAGGTGTAGTAAGAAGCATTAAGTGTAAAAACTGGGCTGAGGCAACAAACTGTATTTACTCAGCCAATAGGAGCAGTTGTCTTGAAATAAAGAGCCATGTTCATTTTATGTTTTGATGCCTAGGTGATTCAACACATTGCATGCTACCTGAAGGTGCGGCCTGGAGTGAGAATGTCAATGACTATTCTTTCTTGCATTGTATTCAACATGCCTAAAGACGTGTATCCAGTAGAGATTGCAATTCTCTTCCTGTAACCTTATTAAAGAATTGAATTACAAGATTGATGGGATGCTTCTTGCATGTTGTAGCCCAGTAATACAATATTATGTTAAAAAGAAAAGATTGATTGTCAGTTTTAAAAAGAGGCTGCCCACAATCAGTAACAGATAATGAGGGAAATCCTTCAGCTTAGGAGTTGTGGAGTTATATTGAAAACTTTAAACTGACACTAGCAGGAAACTCTCCCCCATTCCTAATTTTTTCACCTGTTCATATTTGGATTCGTTTTATGTTTATTAATATAAACTGAAATTAATCAGTGTATGTTTCAACAGATAATGTTAGATGATAATTAACGACAATTAAAGATATTATGAATGTTGCAGAAACAAATAATCGACAAAATTGAAAGGCCAAGTATTATATATTATAAATATATTAACCATTTCTGCAGCAGGCTCTCAGATTTAAACTTTAAAGATAATGCACAGTAAAGTATTATGTTGATAATGTGTTGTGCAATTTTCCCCTCTCTCTTTTTTTTCTTTTTCTGTTTACTGTTGCACCATGTTACTGTGGGGATTTTGTGATTGTTTTTGGCATATAATGAAAGTAACAGTTTGTAATAGCTCGTTTCCTACAGTTTCTCTATGGATAAATCTTCATTGGCTTGTGCCCTTCACATCCAAATGCGGTTCTTCTTCAAACTGTTGCTATACATTTTTTAAAAACATAATTGTATTGAATGTATGTATGCTGTAGGGTTACAGGTTTCATTCAGTGGATCTGTTTTGCCAAGATTGTAGTGGAAGAACTCCAGTGTTTTGAACAGGGCACTGACCTCAACCCAATTGAAAATCCTTGGGATTAGCTGGAACACCAACTGCACTCCAGCCCTTTACACCAGACATCAGTATTTGACCTCATGAATGCTTTTCTAGCTAACTGGACAAATCCCGACAGCCACACTGTAAAATCTTGTGAAAAGCTTCCGAGAAGAGTTTGTTGTGACTCTTAACTTCATGGAGAAAGGGACTGAATCTGAAATGGGTTGTTTCACGCACAATTGGGTAAAACGCACAAGTGGGTATGATGTGGTGTCTACAAACATTTGGCCATGCAGTAAATTTCTGAAATGTACACCAACATCAAATTTACACTTTAACAGGAGATACTATTACATATATAACGTACACTATATGGACAAATGTATCAGGAAATTGTTACCACCAAGTTGGGCACACAGTTGTATCGGATGTCCTTGGATGCATTGATTTTTCCTTCACTTAATTTAGGAGACCCGAATCTTTTCCAGCTTGACGGTACCCGATGCGCAAAACCAGCTCCTTCAAGATATGGTTTACACCTTTTGGATTAATTGGAACACTGACTGTGCTCTGGGTCTCCTATTAATTATTTTAGTAATCGAGTATTCTAACGAGTATTCTATCGATTTATCGGATAAAAAGTACTGTTTCTTTATCAAGTGCTACACTAAGAGAAAGAAAATAAGACGGGTCTCTTTAAAACAAACAAGTAATTAGTTTTTCTTTTTAGAAATATTTTTTTTCATTGCTGAAACTGCATACAAGAATAAACCTATTTAGAGCATTTAACAGCCATATTACATCAAAATACATTTTCATTCAAAAAGTTCCTCTGCAGTGGCCATGTAGAGTAAGTTATGGGAAACTATTAGTTTAATTAAATAATTATTTTCACTCGTATTTTTTTATTAAATCTCGCACAGTATCCCAATGTGGTATTCTTGTTTTGGGAAAAGCTGCTTGAAATTTTCCACGAGCTAAATCCATGTATTTATCGCTAGCTTTAAAAACGTGCTTCACTAAAATGTTATTTTTTTACTCTCCCGCCTGCAATATTTAAGTTTTGTCCCGCAAAAGTCCGCAGGGCCATTTCTTTTCAATGCACTGACTGCTTGTTCTTGCTACTTTGCTTTTTAGTTTCACTTGCTTTCCTTTTGAATATAAATGAAAATAGTGAAAAAAAACTTTTGACATTTGAGTTTGACTTTTTGTTCAAACTATGAACATGAACAAGGAACTTTTCAGAACATCTAAAAAAAAAAAAAAACAGGCCCAGGTTTTGTTGATGTCCCTTTCTGTAATAATGAAGTGATATCTGTAGCGCTCAGCGATTCACATTTGTCTTTCACTGCAGACGTTTTGCCTCGGTGTGTAGTCTACCGCACATGAACCATGCGAGGGTTTGCTTCCAACTTTGTGCCTGTAAGTTATTTTAGTTGTAATTGTTGCATTTGTACTGTAGATACACAAGTTTGTTTTTAGTAATGTATTTTTTTTTATTTTATATATATATATATATATATATATATATATATATATATATATATATATATATATATATATATATATATATATATATATATATATATATAAAGACCATTTTTTGGGAGTCCTGCAAATGATTTTATTCTTCTGCAGCCCGTACACCCAAGTATTTTACTGTCTTTGCCCGTCTCTACTCCAGAGTTTGCCGGTTGGTGCGTCAGTAATAATGGTCTGTGGGAAACACGGAGCTCAGTGTTTAGTTAAATGGACTAAACAAAGCATCGATGCAAATTAATTTTCTTTGATTAATTATTGTAATCGAGTTACTTGAGGAGTCGTTACAGCCCTAAATGGGCTATTGAAACCAATAGAGCCAGGGCATCACAAACTCGTTTTAACACAATTTTGTGGTTTTTTTTGTGTACATATATAGATGCGTACACATCTCACATCTGTAAACATGCTAGCACATAGGGGTTGGGTATGTGCATGTGGGGCAGTTCAGAGGTGATGCAATATTTATTTATTTATTTAGCCTTTGCCACTAGGTGGTGGCCAAATATTTTTTGGTTGTCCGTTCATTTTTCTGTCTACTCTTTTTTGGAGCGACATTTAAAAAAAAAAAAAAAAAAAACCAGTGGTTGTATATTTGTTAATTTCTTGCAGTTAATTGTAAACCAGCACACTAACTGATTAAAATATGGTCAAGATCACAGCAAGGTCACACGTTTGAAATGGTTTTTATTTTCACTACCATTTTTTTGCATTTAAAGTAAATTTTAGAAATATTTCAGGCATACAAATATGTTAGAAGAATGACTTAACTGGTTTGTGGCATCCCTGTTGACATCATTGCCAATGAGTTCTGTTTGCTTAGTTTATTTATAAAATAGAATTACTTTTAGGTCTTGCCCATTCCTAGTGCATCATCCTTCCCCCATTCGACTGCTGCAGTTTGTAACCCAAGCTACATTTGTAGGGCTTATAAATAGTGTGGTCCTCTAAACAGGTGGGATGGCCAAGCAGACAGCCTTGGCAGTTCCAGCCATGACGATGCACAACAATCACTACGTTCTCCAGAGAGCCAGCCTTGATCGTGTACTGCTGCACTTAACAGCCTTTTTTGGATGCATGCATACCATGCTTGGTGTTGCATAGCAGAGAGCAATGGTAGCATCAGCCAGCCAGTCTTCTGTGCAATTTTGGGCTTGCCCTTGGAGACTGCAGTCACTGATTGTAGCTGTTAACGAATAACTTGAATCTCCAGTTAGTCACAGCCAATAATTTGGAACTCCAGTAAAATGAAGTTTATAGTAGAGCTAGATCATGCTGACTATTTACTTTTTTGCTTTCTTTTTTTTCTTGCTGATATAAGCAGCCGCAATGGCTTGTGTTAAGCATCTAGAGAGGCACACTGAGTAGATCAGTGCCAAAAAATATCTATTCCATGAATTACATAGAAAGATCAGATGATACAATGTTTTTGGCTGCTGTGTCAATACTTAGAGCAGTGATTGCATAGCTCATGCTCCAGCCTCAGGGCCATTTGTCTAATGGCTTAGTAATATATTTCAGTAGCTATTTGTGGAGGCATGTAATGGACTTAGGGGTTATGTATGCTGAAAGCAGCTTAAAGCTACTCTAATCTTTAATACCAAGTTTAGGTTGGGGATCAAACTCATAAGGAAAAAAAAAACCTTGCGTATTAGTGAATTACAGCTTTGGACTGGTTTTCACTATTGGGTATTTATTTAGCAATGCATATATATACAGTGAGGAAAATAAGTATTTGAACAGCCTGCTATTTTGCAAGTTCTCCCACTTAGAAATCATGGAGGGGTCTGAAATTGTCATCGTAGGTGCATGTCCACTATGAGAGACATAGTGAACACCTGAGAAAGTCAGTGTTAATATTTGGTACAGTAGCCTTTGTTTGCAATTACAGAGGTCAAACTTTCCTGTAGTTTTTTTACCAGGTTTGCACACACTGCAGGAGGGATTTTGTCCCACTCCTCCACACAGATCTTCTCTAGATCAGTCAGGTTTCTGGCCTGTCGCTGAGAAACACGGAGTTTGAGCTCCCTCCAAAGATTCTCTATTGGGTTTAGGTCTGGAGACTGGCTAGGCCATGCCAGAACCTTGATATGCTTCTTACAGAGCCACTCCTTGGTTATCCTGGCTGTGTGCTTCGGGTCATTGTCATGTTGGAAGACCCAGCCTCGACCCATCTTCAATGCAGGAAAGGAGGTTGTTCCCCAAAATCTTGCAATACATGGCCCCGGTCACCCTCTCCTTAATACAGTGCAGTCGCCTTGTCCCATGTGCAGAAAAACACCCCAAAGCATGATGCTACCACCCCCATGCTTCACAGTAGGGATGGTGTTCTTGGGATGGTACTCATCATTCTTCTTCCTCCAAATACGTTTGGTGGAATTATGACCCAAAAGTTCTATTTTGGTCTCATCTGACCACATGACTTTCTCCCATGACTCCTCTGGATCATCCAAATGGTCATTGGCAAACTTAAGACGTGCCTGGACATGTGCTGGTTTAAGCAGGGGAACCTTCCGTGCCATGCATGATTTCAGACAATGACGTCTTAGTGTATTACCAACAGTAACCTTGGAAACGGTGGTCCCAGCTTTTTTCAGGTCATTGACCAGCTCCTCCCGTGTAGTTCTGGCTTGATTTCTTACCTTCCTTAGGATCATTGAGACCCCACGAGGTGAGATCTTGCATGGAGCCCCAGTCAGAGGGATATTGACAATCATGTTTAGCTTCTTCCATTTTCTAATGATTGCTCCAACAGTCGACCTTTTTTCACCAAGCTGCTTGGCAATTTCCCTGTAGCCCTTTCCAGCCTTGTGGAGGTGTACAATTTTGTCTCTAGTGTCTTTGGACAGCTCTTTGGTCTTGGCCATGTTAGTAGTTGGATTCTTACTGATTGTATGGGGTGGACAGGTGTCTTTATGCAGCTAATGACCTCAAACAGGTGCATCTAATTTAGGATAATCAATGTAGTGGAGGTGGACATTTTAAAGGCAGACTAACAGGTCTTTGAGGGTCAGAATTCTAGCTGATAGACAGGTGTTCAAATACTTATTTGCAGCTGTATCATACAAATAAATAGTTTAAAAATCATATTGTGATTTCTGGATTTTTTTTTTTTTTTTTTTTAGATTATGTCTCTTACAGTGGACATGCACCTAAGATGACAATTTCAGACCCCTCCGTGATTTCTCAGTGGGAGAACTTGTGTGTGTGTGTGTGTGTGTGTGTGTGTGTATGTATGTATATATATATAATCTCGCACCCCCGGTTTATCGCAGAATTGCATTTGAATTGTTTTTATGGAGTTCTATTTTGAAATAATACAATTTATTAATAAAAATATAATTAATTATAAAATGAAGTAAAATGTTAGTACAGTACTGTATACACAAAATAGCGTTTTTAGGGTGGCATCTGCTTTTTCATGTTTTTTTGTTTATCGGAGGTGGTTTTGGAACGGGGGATTACTGTACATTAGCAAGTGCCCTTGTTAATATCAAAGCAACATTTTAAATTTGTAAATTATGTAATCAAATTCTGTTTGGAGAAACCTGCTGTATAAATGCTAAATTATCTATTATTTACTTTAAAATTGGATTGCAGTGTATTTTAGTATTGTTTATTCAATTGTTGTTGTTCTTCATCTTTTGGCTGCTCCCGATCGCCACAGCGGATCATCCGTCAATTCATACACATTGATCCTGTTGATTACATTCCAAATGATTCAGTCAGAAATGCTGGAGTTCTGAATAAATGAGATTGGAAATGTTGCTATATTGCCAAACTTCATTTAATATGTACCGTTTGTAAGGTCTGTGTAATGCCTCATGTGTAAAGTAACAAAAATATTAGGAGCAAATTCTTTCGAATTAAAATGCAAATTATTTGTTTAAAATATACAGATTGTATTGACATTTAATAAAATTTCCTTTAAACAAGAAATAATCATAATCTATCCTTTCTTATTTGCAGATTGTGTCCTAAGCATGGGGGCATTTTTGGACAAGCCCAAAACAGAGAAGCATAATGCCCACGGTGCAGGTAATGGCCTGCGTTTTGGTCTGAGCAGTATGCAGGGCTGGCGGGTAGAGATGGAGGACGCTCACACAGCAGTGGTGGGCCTTCCTCATGGCCTGGATGACTGGTCCTTCTTTGCCGTTTACGACGGGCATGCAGGTTCACGTGTGGCCAACTACTGCTCAAAACATCTGCTGGAGCACATTATCAGCAGTAGTGAGGATTTCCGACCTGGTCGAGACTCGGTGGAAGGTGTGAAAAGTGGAATTCGCTCTGGCTTTCTGAAGATAGACGAGTACATGCGCAACTTTTCTGAGCTGCGTAATGGCATGGACCGTAGTGGCTCAACAGCTGTGGGCGTGCTGCTTTCACCTGAGCACCTCTATTTCATTAACTGTGGCGATTCTCGTGCCGTGTTAAGCCGTGCTGGTCAGGTACGCTTCTCTACTCAGGACCACAAGCCCTGCAACCCCCGTGAAAAAGAGCGCATCCAGAATGCCGGTGGCTCCGTTATGATCCAGCGTGTCAACGGCTCCCTCGCAGTGTCACGTGCCCTCGGTGATTATGACTACAAGTGTGTGGACGGCAAGGGACCCACAGAGCAGCTGGTGTCACCTGAGCCAGAGGTGTTTGAGATTCCTCGTGTTCCTGATGAGGATGAGTTTGTGGTTCTGGCTTGCGACGGCATCTGGGATGTCATGAGCAACGAGGAACTGTGTGAATTTGTGCGTTCTCGTCTGGAGGTGTGCGATGATCTGGAGAAAGTCTGTAACTCTGTGGTGGACACGTGTCTACACAAAGTAAGAGTGAATTATTTTTTTATTTTATTTTTATTTAAATTGACATTTTTACAAGGTATCTGTGTTTTGTAAACCAAGCTATTACCTAAATAGTGCATAAGAAATTGTTTTACGAGGGGCGTTCAAGTAAAACCGGCACTTTCAGTATTACAGGTATAAAAATGAATGCTAGCGTGGCGAAACTACATATAGTAGTAAGTGGCTAGTTTTTCCTATTACTGATAGTCCAATGACAGTTAATTAAGATGGCAGGTAACATCGTGTGGATGGAACAGCATGTGGTGAAGTTTCTTGTCAGGTTTCTTACGCATTTTGGAAAAGTATGGAATTTAATTTGAGTGATTTCCAGGTCTTTATTAGTATGAAAAAAAGAACACAGTAAATGTTTCAATGCTATTGCCCCATTTGTTTGTTTATTTATTTTTTTAATCTAAAATTAAAAATCTAAAAACGTTCCACATCCACACTTTCGTTTCCCAAAAGTTGCTTATCCACGCTGAAACATTTGAAAATGCTTACATCCTCGTACTGTGCATGAGCAAAATGTACGGCACTTTGACCTGTGTCATTTCCCACTGTTGTTTATTTACTTTTCGGCTCTTTGAAACATTGCGGCAATGTCAAAAATGTCAGTTTTCTAAAACCTCTGTTGTCACAATCAGGTTATGAGTCTGATCCTGGATAGTTCCACAGAGGACCGCATTTAAACACTGATGATGAAGTGAAGCAGGCTGTCCTAGGATGGTTCAGTCGTACTGACAAATCTTTCCAGGCATTAGTTCAACACTAGGAGTGTATAAATGTAGCAGGGAAAAATATGCCAAAAAATAAATGCTGTTTCTGCTCCTTGAAATTTGTTAATTTATTTAATAAACACAAAATCCCCAGTTTGACTTGAATGCCCTGGTATGCCATCCAAAGAATGTTTGCAGTGTGTGACTTGAGCATTTCATAGATGTATTAGTTTATTTAATGTTTAGCTGTTCCTCTTTCGTTTGTCATTTTCTAAAAATATTTGGCAATACTGCAAGTGTTCCTTCTATTATGTCTGTCTGATGCAAGATAAAGGGTTATTTTTTTTCTTATTCATTTCAGTTATTGCTTAATGTTCTGGTTAGTGTCTCAGTATAAATACATGTCTTGCATTTCCATGCAGAGATTTATAGTAATTACAACTTGTATTTTTATTTATTTATTTTTTGTTTTGCTTCCCCCCTAATCCAGGGCAGTCGTGACAACATGAGTGTTGTGCTAGTGTGTTTGCCAAATGCACCCAAGGTATCGGAGGAGGCAGTGAAGAAGGAGGCAGAACTGGACAAGTTTCTGGAGTCTCGTGTTGAGGGTAAAAGGAACTGGTCACGATTTTATCAACATGTAAAAACTGTTCATATGTGGGGAAGTAAAGAATTGATGGAAAGTTCACATAGTAGTGTAGGCTCCAGCACAATTCTTCATCGACTGGTTTTTTAAACATTTACAAGCTTCCTCTGGTGTTCTGTGTAAATTAGTTTGGCCTGCGCTCCTTTTATAGGACACGTGTCTTTCCCTGTTCTGACTGTTCTCAGTTTTAGTGTTTGGCAAGTTTAAGAAATTTTGAGTTACCCCAGAAGTCATAAGTCTCATGGATGTGAAGGTTTATGAGCCTGTCATCAGTGCATCATCATTTCACAGATGTTGCCCAGACATTAGAGACATTAGTGGAGGAACAGTGATGCATTATATTTGTCACTCTGTTCTATTAGAAGCAGTTTTCTGTCATTCTCAGCTCTCATAACACCACACTGGAAACATGTAAATGTCAAGTGCTGTGTCTGCAGGAATGATGCATCCGGGTGTGTTTCCATTCTGCGTGTATAAAATGATCTGTTGTTATGGGTCACTGGCCGTGCCTGTCTGTGTAACATTCTTGTTGCCTGTCTTACCTTTCAGAGATCATGGAGAAGTCAGGAGAGGAAGGTGTTCCGGACCTGGCTTGTGTCATGCGCAGTCTCTCTGCCGAGAACGTCTCAAACTTGCCACCAGGAGGTGGTCTTGCGAGCAAGTAGGAGAACTTCAAATATTAGTGTTGCACAATATTATGCATCTTGTCAGAGTTTACAGGGGTGAACATTGAATGTATAAATTTAAATTTTCTAATTAAGCAAATCAGTGGTGATTATCTGAGAACGTTTCTATGACATTTATTAAGCACAATTGTTTTTCACTTATCAGGCGCAGTTTAATTGAGGCCGTATACAACAGGCTTAACCCCCATAGAGAAGATGATGGGGTGAGTAACTCTCTTAGTCTCAAATTGTAAACACACAGCCAAGTCTAAAGCACCTGCACACAAGAACTGTCAATCCAGATATGGTATCGGTCAAATTCAGTTACAGTGATGGTCTGGTGATGGGATGTTTTCAAAACAGGAGTATGTTTTATGAAAGAAGTCAAGCATACACCTCTTTAAGGCAGGCTGATTAAAAGTATTTTGAATATGTAATGTCCTCCTTGACAATCCTTGTATTTTTTTCTTGTCTCTTGATTTTATTTGAGTATACTTGTGTTGCTTATAATGTTTTGTGTTTGTGCATTTCATCTCTGTTAGACACCTGGTTTAAATTAAGAATGCCAGGAAAGTTGCATTGCCTGAGAGATTTTGAGTTTTTTTTGTTATTGATCAGAGGCTTGCACATGTTGTGTTCAGTATGTATCCTCGCACTCCTACACTCGCACACATACTGCAGCTTTCAGCTTTCTCAGAATTGGGTCTGTCCCAACTTTGTTGCTGAACCCTATTCTGAGTCATTTAAAATGAGCCAAGATGAGGGCAGTGTAAGATCTTGGGCAGGTGACCTGTGCTAATCAGGTCCAATTCTCTTAACCTGCTCTGTCCACTGACGCTGGCGTCTTGCACCAGGACGACCAGGGAGGTGCGGCCGGAGATGATGAAAAGAGCAGTGCTGCTGCCCATCTACTGGAGGCTCTGCGACAGTTCCGTCTCAGTCACCGGGGCGAGTATCGCCATGTGCTGGAACAAGCCCTCTCCACCTACCGGCTGTCCAGTGCTCAGGAGGAGCGTCCCTCACACCCACCGTCCACTGCCAGCGAGTCTCTAAACTCTGAGGACAGCGCAGAGGAGGCAGCCATGACATCAGCACTTGACGAGCTTTCCAATCCTCCTGTCGCATGACCCTTGTTCCCAATTTAGTCATTTTCAGACCCTAAATTTTCTTCCTTTCTCCCTGGCTCAGAGCACTAGTCGGCTTCCTGAAAACCCCATGGCACGCCTTCCTTCCAGCACAGTTCCCGTGCAGGTTTTTAGTTAATTACTTGGTTGTATGTATGTAATAACGAGGAGAGAATTTGGTGGCCCAAAATCAGGGTCAGTCATTCCTCAGCAGGAATGTCAATAAAGAGAAACGTTAGATCACTATTCCTGTAAGAGAAAACCTGCCCAGTAACTGTAAATAATATCCTTGGCATATTCCAATACTGTCTACAAGTCAGCACTTTTCTCATGTGAAGCACTTAGAATTGATTTCAATTTGTCCTTGTAGAATCTATATTTAGTCATAAGTGAGAATTTCAGTGGTGCCATGGAATTGACCTTTTGCAATATAAATAGGTGGTGGTGATGGTGGTGGGGGTAAACGACTCTTTTGGATGTTATTTCTGTGTTTACACTATTTGGACAAAGATGAAAATGGATTAAACAAACTGGAGCTTGCCAAGGACATTGGTCACTTCTTGTTCAAAACAGCACATGCAGCTTGCAATGCACTGCATGTGCATGTTGCATTTTGGTTGTAGGATGTGTGTGTGTGTGTGTGTGTTAGAAATCACGTTTTGCATCATTGTGATGCTGGAAGTGGGGTTTAAAATCTGTCTAGTAAAAGGCGAAAAACAAAACAAATATGCACATCATTCATTTGGTTTTGAACAGTATATTAATGACTTATCAAAGTATTGAGTTGAGTATGTGAGACTTTCATTGCTTACTTATGTGTATGATCAAAGTCTCATATTTGTTTGCTGTTGTCTCTAAATGTTTGGGGAGGAATAAGAATTCACCAGGGAGTCGTCACTGAAAGCACATATATGTAAATGCAGTTACACTATTAAAGTTCTTAATAAAATAATAATGGAACCTTATATCTCGTTTAAATAAAATGCATATTTTCTTTACTTTAACAACTGATGACTGGCCTTCTAGGCCTCTCTTCATCACCACATCACAATCCTCAGGGTATTTGACAGAGCATTACTATCACAGAGATATGTCTTTGCATCATTTGCACATGATTGCTTATCTGTCAGTGTGTGTGTGAACTGGATATTTTGATCATGTTCACAAAATTTAAGTGGGCAAAAATATCACCTTCGTGTTTTTTTTTGTTTGTTTTTTTTTGTTCCCCCCCCCCATGTAAAAGGGATGTAGAAATTATTTTCAAAAGTGCTGTTTAAGTTAATTGAATATTAAACTAAATGCATATTCTATGCTGTATTGCTCCTAAATAAGAGCAGAGCTGCATGTATAATTTCCCCCCCTTTTGACTTATTAGCTCTCGGTAATCAATACACTTATTTTTATGGTTTGGGTTTGTGATCTAGCAAGTCTGTGCTATTTCAGTTTGTTTGATTCTGCAGTTATTTTCTAAATAAATTGCATTGAACAATTGATCTGTATGCTGGTTTGTTGTTGCTTGGTTTCTTGGTAAAAAAAAAACTCATATGGTAAGTGGTTGTGAAAGCTCTATTAGCAGTAGTTTCTTAATGCTTTCATTGGGCAGGTAGGTATGTTAATAATTAAATACATTTATGGAACATTTGGACATCTGACTTATAAATTACAACTCTGAAAAATATAATTGCACTTGAACTATTGGTGATTTTATTTTCAGATATTTTGCTAATCACAGCTGTGTTCCCTCGTGCATTTTACAATTTTTAAGGAAGAATAATTTTTCTTCATTCTTCTGTTCCAGTATAACCAAATCTGTTTCTCTTTCCACCTTGTTTCCACTGAAGCAGGTTCTGTCACATTTCCTATGAGGTATCTTCTTGTATTGAGAATATGCCTGGGCAGTTTCAGGTTAATTTTTTTGTTTGTTTGTTTTGTATTTTATTTACACCATGTTTCTTAATATTATATGTCCCTGATAAAATAGTCTTCTGATTGGGTACTCAGTTGAGGAGGCTTTATAAGTCATCTGCCAGAATGATCAGAATGCTTTGAAATATACCCCTTGCTTAAGTTGCATAACTTCCATTTTGCATTTTGGATAATAATAATTTAGTTTTTTTTCTCCAATCCACGTGCTTTGCCCTTACTGCTGTTTCCTTGCTTCCTCTTAGGCACTTCAACCGCTGTAATTTTTTTTTTTTTTTTTTTGGATCTCTTATTTCTTCTCCTCTCTTGTTTTCTCCTTGTCGCAGAGTGGAGGTGACCTGGACGACCCGTGGTAGCCAGAGGACACCCATGACTGCAGTCTTCACACAGGAATGTCCTCAGTTCACACAAAAAGAAAATCTTTACTCACATTTTTTGGTTTTGATTCCGAGAGATTCATAGGAAGTATTCAAAGCCAGGACCGAAAACAGAAACGCATCAAAACACTTCTTTTGACATGAGGAATCTACAGAAATGGCAAGTTTTTTTTTTTTTTTTTTTTTTTTTTTTTTTTTTTTTAAGAACTACACCATTGTATGGTAAAGAGTAAAATAATTTCACTTTTTGTTTCATACTTTTTTCCCCCCTTCCCACTGTAAGTTAAGAGTAATGACGAGACTGAGGATTTGTGGCTTCTTGAGCTGTAGGAGAGACTCTGGTCTTGACGGCTGGTGGACAATCTACAGCACCAGCGAGAGCACTAAAAGGGAGAGGCGAGGTGTTTGAACCTCTGTCAATGTTGCAGGGTGCTCTAGCATGATGAGCTTCCCCTGCACTTCCTCCACTGTCTCACTGTCAAGGCTCTACCCCTCTATTTACGCATGCACAGCTTTCCAGAGACCTGACCGATAGCCATTACTTATTTCAGAGCGTTCACCATGTTCAGCCGCCAAATGCCACCAACTCTTCTTAAACCCTGCATTTACACTCTTCTCTGATTTTCTCTCGTTTGTCATCCTGCTGCTTGAAGATCCTTATATATCCTTTTGCATTTTGTTAGCAGTTATATTTTGTCAGATACTAGTTTTGGTGTTTGCAGTCAAACAAAAAAAGTAGTAGCACTCATTAGAACAAGCGTTAACTAGGACATGTGCATTCAGCAACTTGAGGGAAAATGAACTTCTGTAGGGAGTGTATATATGGTGAGCTTTTGGGTTTTAGGTGGCCTTGAGTGCTGACCTTCCACTTCTTCCTGTGGTGCTCATGATGAAACAGATCTTCACAATCCAGTTCTAAAGGACCCTGAGCTGAATTCACATTCTGCAGCCTTTGATTTAAATCTGTTTTAATAAGTAAAATCTATTTTTGTGCAGTAGAAAAACTAGAATAATTGGGGCTCCAGAAGAACTGGCTTCCAAATTCTCCTATAAAACCTCCAATTCTTATCCTTTTGCTCGGTTTCTCATTTCTCTTCTTGTCCTGACTTGTGGCTTGCCTTCTGATATTTTTTTTTTTCTTCCTCAAAAACAGTGTACTATACAAAACCATTTAACACAAAACATTTTAACTTAATTTTTAAGCAATTCTGAATTTTAAAGCTTTTTTTATTAAAGCTTTTTTTTTGTTCATTATGATCAGTGGTGTAATTGTTATTATTTGCAGTTAGTTTTGGTTACAGGGGAATAGCATGACTTTGAATAAAGTAATTGAGAGGGTTAAGGTTGGTAAAGTATTTCTAAAGCAACAACACTGAACTGCATGCATGCATATAATATTTTGATGTTTGCCAGTACAACGGTGAGCAAACAATCTTCCAGTAGATCTCCAGTGCATACTGAAATGTTTCATGGGTAAATGTTTGCCCCACAATCTACTCCACCCCTCTTTTTTTTTTTCTTGCATTTTTCTTTGTCTGACATTGGGTTGACTGTTCTTTAATTTAACAGTATTTTTGGTTTGACGTTAACCTGCCTGTGAGAATGACTGGAAGATCCTAGGCGTTTGGAGTTTATTTGCAGGACACTTGGCTGTGGATGAATGTACCCCTTGTTTACACATACACACAAACATGCATGTATAGTGTTGAACAACTTTTAATGTTGCTCATGCCTGTCATGCCTGTGTACTTACGTACGGTCATGTATGTAAGTATCAAAGTAGCCTGATTATATATAGTAAAATATTACACACACAGGTGACGGATTTAAAGGAAATCAGTACGTCTGTTGTGCTGTGGCAGTCTAGCATGAAAGATGTAACATTTCATGTGCTAGACATCACTCTTCTGTACCACCACCATCATCAAAGTGCTGACTGAGGTAATATCTTTTGTAGGAATGTTGATCATCACTTGAGTACAGTTTCAGAGACACTGAGAATATGTGCCAAGTCAGATTGAAGGTGTTTTGGCAGATCATGGTGGCCCAACACTCTTGAAAATGCTTTCCCTTTAATTTGTCACAGTTCTGTGTGATAATCAGGCTATCTTGGTGCACAGTTGATTTTTTTTAATATATATATATAAATAAAAACATTGAGCTCAAATAAGAATATAATATATATATATATATATATATATATATATATATATATATATATATATATATATATATATATATATATATATATATATATAAATATTCTTATTTGAGCTCAATGTTTTTTTCCACTAAAGATATAATTTGTATTTGAGGCTTTGTATCTTTCCCCTCCCTACTGATTTTTAACTGACCTCACCTGATCTGGTGTGCAGCTTTAAAATGTGTGTTGTTCAATTTGAGATTATTATAAATTTTTGTGATATATATTAATTATTTCCCACTGGTACAGAAAAATTGTAGCCATATGCTGGAAAGTTTCATTTTATGATGGTTTAAACTAGAAAATAAATGTGCTAATTAAAGCAAAATAACAAATGATATATATTTTGTGCTATGGGTGCTCATGGACACGCACCTGAATTTTATTTTTATTTTTATTTTTTTTTTTGTATATCTACAATAATTGACTAGATTGATTTTCGCAACAGATGTTATTTATTCAAAAGATGTGGCTTTATGAGATGTGCTTTGTGAGAGGGAGGAGGGATTGAGAGGAGTTGGGAGGGGGGAGATTGCTGGCCCAATCTGTTTTGGAGATTGTGGTGGAGGGCTGCCTCACTGTTGGTATATATATATATATATATATATATATATATATATATATATATATATATATATATATATATATATATATATATATATATATATATATATATATAATTTTTTTTTTTTTTTTTCCTTCAGTCTATTAATCTTGTGCACTCTTTCTTGCTCCCACATTCTCTCTACCTCCCTTACTCCATCTCTCCGACCCCCTCTATCCACCTGCTGACATCCGTGTAATTATAGTCCCCAGTACAATGTTGTGTTACATTAGGATACAGTGAACATGATCTGTTATCAATAAAGGATTGTAAAAGGTTTGTTAATACTATGGCTATTTTTTTTGTTGTTGTTTTAAAAAGTTTTTATAATTTAAGTCTGATTTGTACTGTTTGTTTTTGAAAATACTTTATGTATATATTATTTTATAGATATACATGTTTTTTTTTTTTTTTTTTTTTTAAATTGATTATCATCAAGTTCCAAAGTGTAAAAGGTTTAAGATTTGGGCCTTACATTCCAGTGTGTTATGTCAGTTGTGAGACACAAGAGGGTACTGTAACTGCACTGAGAGTTGTTTGAGCTTTAGCATAAACTCCTCAGTAAGTGTGTTCCTGAGGAACCCAACTGTTCAGTGGTATGTTTCAGGTATGCAAGTAAATGGCAAAAGTAAATCTGAGCTCAAGAATTTTCGATCTTTTTTTTTTCCCCTGAGGTTAGAAGTTTGTTAGTTGGTTTAATGGGAAATTCTATTAGTGCATTGCCTATTGACAGTTCATGTGTCTTATCTGAGGTTTTTCACATAATAAATTTAAAAAATTAGGTTGTTCTGCTATACGTCATATTAGTAAGCCAGTACTTCCAGGACCAGTAATTTTTTTTTTCGTGGTTGTTTGTTTGTTTATTTTTATATAAATATGGACATCTGCTTCTCATTATAAATCCCCCACCTCAGCAAAGGCCAAATCCTGCTAATGGTCAAGCCAAGCTGTCCTTTAAAAAAAAAAAAAAAAAAACTTCTGTCCTAGCAGTCTTATTTTACTTGGATGAGGATAGCAAATGTGTGGATCAAAGTAATTCTCACTTTTTAGGATGGAACAGTAGGGGGGAACTGACCAGATTACACAAGTTTGTGGATTGGATGGATAAATTTTGAACACTGCATAACGCTTTGTAAAGTAGGAGGATAAATGAAGTGTGGTGAAAATTCTTGCTGATTGCCTAAAATTGCCACATAGCCACTGCATGACTCTATTAATCGTTAATTTCTATTGACTTTCTGAAGGGGACACTATTGTAAATGACATTACCAAGAATGAGCAGCCCTTTATTTCTGTAAGATCTGTCTGGATTTTGACACTGAGCTTTAAAGAATGATCTCAGCTCTTGTGATGCTTTATGCATTCTGTCTATAAGCTCTTGGAAAAAGCTTTTAAAAGAGAAGCAAACACTTCAACAATGTGCTGCAGATGTTCAGTGAAACAAGCTGTTTATCTAAAACAAATAAGAGATAATCTTAATCTGTGGGTAAAAGCGACTTATTTATTTTCCTTTTGAAACTGTTTTAGAAAACTTTAGTGAATGCTATATGAATGTAACTAATAAGAGTGTAACTTTCTGGTTTGGAGTAGTTTTTACAGTTTTTAAAATCTCTCCTTTAGTGAATGTGGAAGTGGCAGTCGTTGTCGTCTGATTAGCAGGTATTCTGTGCAGGGGGCAGGGATTTACTCCCCTTTGCAAAACCTTGGTTACACTGCAGAATTAAATGAGCTGCTGAAAGAATGCACACGGGTGGCATGGCTGTGCGTCCTGGGGGCCAGAGCTTAAGCACAGCCTGAGTGGCAGGATTATGGAGGAAATGAGAGGACAGAGCAGGGGACCTGAAGTCAGGTAATTCATCTCTAATTAAACACCAACACCAACTGACCTGCATGCTTTCCTCCCACTTTTTTTCCTCATTGGTCAGGATTTGCTCTTAGTTATGCATTCTCAAATTGTGGTATTTGGTTTGTAGCAAACTTGATTTATATATTTTTAACATTTTCTTTGAGCAGTAGGTAAATTCAATTTGAACAGATATAACTGTTGGCGTTCTGCAGCCCCAATCCTATTATAGCCCTCTAAATTAACACTTCATTTTAATTATGCAATTGTGTGCAAGTCACATTTCTCTGTGCGAGACGTCATCCCTGAACATCCCCTCCCTCTCAGCCACCAGCCCACCAGCCGGTGCTGTCCTGACATGATGGCTCTTTGTGTTTGTGCAGCCAGGCCGAAAGGCCTGGACACAGGAAGGAATTAAAGGAGGAGAGGAGGGGAGAAGTAATTATGTTTAGTCACTGAATTCTGGAGATCTTTGTGTTAATTATGTGATTCACTACAAAACACTGTCAAGTCGAGTGAAAAGAGCAGGAATGTCTGTGTGAACGGCTAAGAACATGACACCTCAGAGCCCCCAGGAGGCCATGGCTGGGCTTTGGGGTTCAGGACTTCAGGTTAAGCTCTACATGTATAGCAGGCTTCAATTACAAGCCTGCCTAATAACATGCGGCTTTGTACCTCAGCATGTCTAGCTTTTCAGGTTTGTCAGCAATTTTGTTGTAATTATAAGTTCTTTTGTAATTCTTTGTGGAACAAATGAAACCCAATGCATGCAATAAGTACGATAAGTTTAGTAGTTTAACTTTTTTGTCCAAAGGACATGTTTATATACTTCAGAATCTTTTAGCAGTTTTTTGTTGGGTGGTTTTATATATGGGCTCCTGATCATAAAGATTCTCTCATTCACATTCCCTTTAACAGAAGTGCGTTCCCTGGAGCATATAGACTCGTGCTATCCTAATATCTCTCCCCAGATTATAGCTTTTCTTTTGTAAGCAAGGAAAGTGAGTGGGCTGGGATCAGGTGCAGGATCCTGAGACTGCAGGCAACGTGGCAGAGTGAAGTAAAGTGCAGGAGAGGAGTGGAAGAAGTCATTTACGGCCTGAGCATGTTTCATGCCTCAGAAACCTTGTTGAATTAAGTGGAGTAATCACAGCTTGGGGCCACCTCTCCCTGTATCACTCTCTCTCTGCTGAGTGGAGCAGATTACCACTGGATCAATGTGGCCTAGGACAACACACTGCCACACACAAACACACAAGCTTCCTGAAGAATTTAGGCTAAAATAGTTCATCTCCACTGACAGATCTCTGGGATTAGTTTTTGGTGTGATATTCATGTTTATCAAAAGTGCTATGACTTGAGCTCAATCATTTTGATTGCACCCAGCTGAAGAGAGGAGAAACACAAGGTCAGGGGTATGAGAATAGTTTTGATTCAGATCTAGTGAAGCATTTAATTCTGGAGCTCCCCTCAGGCCAGTTCTGTGAATACTCCTAATCCACTGTTGTAATGCACATTGCCCAATTGTGTATGTGCATTATCTGGACTCAATGTGTGCTCCTTTGGGTAGTCGTTGTAAAGCACAATGCAGCCTATCTTCTGTGAGCTGTATGATTTAGACGCCAACAGTCGAGCGTCGAGACAAGGCCGTTTAGCTTATTTAAGCGGTGGTTGATAGTAGTGTGTGTGGGGAGTCTAGGGAGAGATTGCAGCAGCGCATTGGTGTCATTGGGAGTGTGGTGGATGAGGGTCTAGGAGAGAATGCTATAGGGTCTCCAAGATGTTCTTTGAGCTGCTGCTGAACGCTTGCAGACATGCACCTAATGAGCCTTGTAGATATGGCTGCATATAAAAGGAAAGGTTGCTGTGAAAACCACAGGATAAATTTGATGCATATTTACATTTATATAACACTAATTTTACCAGCATCAGAGCAAGTCAAGTACAAGTGCCAGGTTCATTCCAAGGTCATGAGCATTCCTTTTACATGTGTCGTCGTGTTGTCATTGACATCAGTAAGCTCTTATTCAAGGTGATTGATATAGGGTTCTCTTACCTGGAGAAGTGGTATAACTTTATATTGGTTTAAATAGACCTAAATCTAATGGTAAATAGTAGTGGATGATATGAGCAGAAAAAACTATTTCAATATGATTATAAGAAGATTGACTATAATTCTTATGATTATAAAAAGGTTGTCTAAGTTTAAGGAAAGATTGAACTTTGTTTAACGTGTAATCTGAATTGATTCTGTTGCACAAATATTTGACTCTTTCATGATTTTCTAATATGCATGTACCTAAATCTGTATATTTCTAATGCATTTTGTCTCGCTGGACTTTTTCCATATGATTTGGAAGGTCCCAAGGTTTCTCCTTTATTTATCTGAGGGAGGTTCTTTTTTTACCATTTCTGGCTTGTTCATCAGGTATCTAAATCTTTTGTTGACTGTGTCAATTGTTCAAAACATTATACAAATATCAAATTGAATAGAATGCCTTGGAATTAAAACTGAAAAACAACCACTGACCTTGATCTTGACTGAACAGTCATGCAAAATAGTTTTTACTTTCTGTGGCTGTGAAACGTTTTCAACAACTCGAAAAGAAGCCACTGATCCGTTCTAGTAATGAAGGAAAGCAAGCAGGAACATAAGCAGAACTTGGTGGAGTGGGATCTTGCCAGTGGGTGGCAGCAATCTCCACACTTTTCATGTGGCATCCTTCTAATTGTCCTTTGACTCCTTTGAAGCTGAAGTTCAGCTGTGTAACCACGCAATATTCTAATTTTAGATGGACCGAACGGCTCCGATGTCTCCTGTAGCTTTGAATCCAGAGCAATCAGTTTAAAGAACAAAAGTAAAAACAGTTGCTTTAGAAGCACTTGAGTCTCCAAACACAAAAGACTTTGAGGTGAAAGGTGAGCGTGCTGGAAGCAGTGGATGTGATTAATGTAATGTGTGTGTATACGTGAGTGCAGTAGTTCTGCAGTAGTTCATGTCTGACATTAATGACTGTAATGAGTGTGGCACAGAGGATGGGAACTAATGCATAAGTGAATAGTTGCACTCACACAAGGCCTATTTTTCATACACTTTATTTATATCACTGCTTTGTGGATAATAGAAACGGAAGAAAGGGTCTGTTCCCTCTTCCCTTTTTTCCATCACCTTTTCATAACTCGAACACCTCAGGTCCTTCGGAAATCTTTTGCTATCCACCTCATTGTATAATCGTAGGCCTGGCTAGGTTGGTATGGTTTTATAGGATTATCCCTGATTTTCTGGTGATCGGATGTAGCTTTTAATTTAAGTGGGGGGTGTATCTAGCTGTGTTTTTTTGGTCTGATCAAGGACACAAATCAAGCATACAGTGAGGGCAAGAGTCAGGATGTTAGACATTCTTTAGTGACAGAAGCATTTGTTAGTAGAAACCCGGTTGAATAGATTGACCAGGGAAATGATGTCCTTATATGGCTATATTTAAACTTATGTCTTCATAAGCTTACTGCCCGCCTGTCCATCATAATGCAATCATGACTGAAAGGTGTTCTCAATCA
Source organism: Silurus meridionalis (assembly GCF_014805685.1). NCBI lineage: Eukaryota > Metazoa > Chordata > Actinopteri > Siluriformes > Siluridae > Silurus > Silurus meridionalis. The sequence goes on from NC_060890.1 coordinate 18,141,201, forward strand.
GTATTGTGGATTTAGAGATTATGCTATTATTGTTGCTGCCGCCCATTATTTTCAGTATAATTTGGTGATGAAGGACTGGTCTATTTCCGTAGGTCACCCTGGGTAGGTTTGCAGCAGGTGTGGCCCCTTTCATGACAAAAAGACTATACTGATATAATTGCATCCTTTTTTCTGATTAATTTCATATTTTAATGGGGCAGGATTAAGCAAAGCTCCAACTCTGGTCACTGGCAGAGTGAACTACCGTATGTGTTCAGGTTTAATACAAGTCATCCCATTAAACTAATATATAACTTACAATTTTTCCACACAATGTTCACAGACCCTGCTACCAGAATGATTTATATAATCATCTCTGCATGTGTTGTAACACAACAAATGATGACGAGAATGATGATTATTATGCACCTGGCTGATGCGTTTAGACACTTGGGATAGATTTAAAGTAGTGCTGGTCTCTGTCTTCCCTCTGAACAGATTTCTCCTGTCCTGGGGTGCCCCATGAACGTACAAAGCCATCTAGCCACTTGCTAAAAGCCTGGATTAGAGCCTCTGAATATTACATGCGAGTAATGGGGTTTTAATTTGGAGAGCACCAATATTGTTCATTATTCACCAGACTGTTTAGAGCTTCTGATTGAGCTCCTGTACTTTCTGGGCACTCAAACTATGTAAAAGAAAGAAAAACATTGAAATTGCATTGAAATCTTGACCTCTTATGAAAAGAATTTACCAGGTCCATTCTATTCTGCTTTTCTCTCTGGAACATAAAAGCTTGGAATTGTGACTGTGATCATTAAAATGGCCCTTGACAGAACCTTATGTCAATTCTTGTTGGTGATTGTGCCTCATCTGGTTTTGTGTGCCAGCTTTTCCCCTGCCATTCACCGTTCATGGCAGTCTCTATGGCAGCTCTATTTGGAGAAATGGCCCCAGTAACTGACCCCACCATTCAGCCCAGAGCTCTTTGCAATGCCCAATATTGCACCCATCAGCCTCTATCTTCTCTGGCCTTCACTGCCTCAACTGGTCCATTTTCCTGGTTGGAAATGAACTCTATTCCTGGGGGTCAGCCCACAAGCCTGAAAGCTGACCTCAGTCCTTTTTATGCTCCAATTGGAATTACACCTTTATCTTCACATTCTATAACCTCCCGATGACCCAGCACCAACATGAATGTGACAGTCCACACATGTATACATTGTATAGTCTATTTATTTTATATTATTTTTTCAGAATACAAATAAATTTTTGAATTCGAGAGAAGATTTCTAACTCGGGTCCACTTTGGTTTAAAGCATGGCTGATGTGCTACTGTTTAAAACATAATGTGACCATCATTATGTGTGGAGTTTAAGGCATCTTCTAAATTCATCACTTAGAAATCATTCCTGGTTGCCGCAATGTGGACAATAAAGTAATAAAGTGTCATCCAATTAGAAAATGAAGCTGTCATGCAAAAAAGTTCCCCGCATTGTTAAAGTGATGTGCCAGTTGAAGCTCATCAAAAAGACGAAGTCTTGAAGACATTACTCGGTTATTTCTCTTAAGTGCCTCTTATGTTTTAAGAGCTGTGCTGTCCATCAATCTGCTATTATGTCTCCTGCTTAGCTGCTCATCTTATGGGTTTTTTACGGCAATTTCATAGCCGAGCACTTTAATACAGTGCAAGGTTTCAATCCACTGACTTCTCCATTGGTATCAATTGAAGTGAATATACAAACATGCACAGGTGCATTGAAGCAAGGGGGACATGGTTTCCAGGTGGAGACGGAAGACCAGCGAGGTCGCTCTCCTCTCGCTCCCACTCTCTTTCTCTCTCTGTCTCGGTCTGTCTGATAGTGGAGAGTGGCGGATGAGCAGGTCTCGGCGGAGGGAATAAATACGTAAATGCAGGTTGTTCTCTAATCCACAGAGGTGCGAAAGCAGTGAGCCGTTAAATAAGCAGAGTGCTGAGCTGCTTTCCTCGCCGTCTGAATATTGACCAGAGACTTAAGATGATTAATGCACCACTTTAGTGCCAGAGGGTGATGGGGGGTGGAGGTGGAGATGTTGAGGAGGTTAATTGTTTTGTTTTACTGATAAGTCGCATGAAGTCAGTGGTTATAAAGTAGATATGACCACTGACATATGATTGCATTGAGTGCATTAAAATACCGGCTGTAGGACTTATCACCACATACATTGGCCTCAGTCAGAACAGTTCTCTTGATCGCTTGAGAAGATACCAGCGCTAGGAGTCTCTACCTTGTTCAAGCAACACTCTTACATTTTGTAAATCCAGGGGACTGGTGCTTACCGGCCAATCTCTGAGGAGCACACATAGCAATGAGAGGGTTTATAATTAAGTGCTGACAGGTGGGGTTAAGGGTCAGATGTAATCGGGACACAGGTAATTTACTGCTGGAAGTGATTTGAGTGTTTGTTTGTTTTTCATATTCACCACTGCAGGAGCAATTGCTTTTGAACTGGGAGGGAGGGAACACAAAGCTGCTGGATGTTGATTGCGGATTTTGTGTGCGTCTCTGTGTATGTATCTGTGTGCATGTGTGTCACAGATGACATGTGCATATGGTCATTCACTAGCTTTAGGGTTTCTTTTCTTCCTATCACGACGAGAGCTATGTATTCATGGACTGAGAATTCGGTCTGAAGAACTAACTCGCACCGAGCAGCTACGGAATTAAAGGAAACCTGTTAGCAATGTGCCTCTTTTTCTCGCAGTGCTTTTATTTTTTTATTTTTACACTAGACACATTCAGCTCTGAGGGTAAAAAAGAGCACTGCAATGCATTTGATGGAGAGCACCAGTCTTTCAATTCTTGCCAGCATAAAATGCATATGGATAAAGAGGCAGCAATTTGAGGCAGCTAAAAGTCACCAAAGACCAAAAGGAGAAGGCTATTGAGTACATAGATCTCTGGTCTGGTAAAAGCCGAACTGCATCAGCAGTTGACTTGATAAACTGTTGGCAATAGGAGGGTCTTGTTAAGAGGGTCAGATAAATACAACTCCATTAACCTTGTGTGAGGTATTGGCAAATGCTGTTTGGCCATGAATCCAAAATCTAATAATAGAGAATCTTCATCTAAGGAACAAGTTAAATATGATTTGTTCCTCTGTGGCCATTATACACTCTAAAAGAGTATGACACGCAGTGGCTGGTACTAGAAATGCTTTTTGGTATTTAGTTCAGCCATTTTATTATAATCTTTTTTACTATGGCATAAAGACAGCCCGGAAAAGTGAATGAAAATTACATTCTACAGCTATGTAAGGAAACAAGCCGCCCCTGTTCTCTGCAGTGTTACACTATACAAAAAATAAATGTTTGAAGCCAAATAGCTCAAAATAAAGCCCTTAGCACTGTAATGGACACTGTCAGGGATGTTTAACTCTGTTATTAATACAAATAAACTATAACTTTATTTTTTTTTTAATTATACAAATAAACTATAACTGTTATACATATGAGATTGAAGCAAAATATATAGCATTCCAATTGATTCAAAGGTGTAGATGTAGTTGTGTTTTTGTCAAAACCCTGAATGAAAATAATTTTTTTTTTGTTTCCCCCCATCTCTACACCCCCCCCCCCTTCATTCTAGCACATCCCAAACTGATCCCAAATCCATTTCTTGCCAATAATATTTTTCAAATATAAATTAAATAACACAATAAGACCTGTTACAAAAGCTATAAACACCAAACAAAGGGAAAAACATGGGAAAGAATCAGAAAACACAAATCCCTCACAAGAAATTGCTCTTTGACCACATCTGGAAGTGTTTCTTTTAGTAAAGTTTTTATGTATGTAATTATTGATTGTACAGGCGATTATATACATTTTTCACAAGCAATATTTGACAGAGTTTGGCAGTTTACATTTATGCCACACAGTCCACTGTGTTAATTATGAAATTCAGCTGCATTAGACTGTAAAATATCCTGAATGTGTTTAAATTAAATAAATTCTGTACTTTAGGTTGTGCCATAAACCTTTACAAATTAAAAGATCAGTGACTCAAACTTTTCCCATGGTAATGTCAATACACCACTTTATAGCATTTGTATTATTACAATCATTTTGATTGCTCTGAATTAAGGAGAGTCGCAAATCTCTTTACTGGTAAATTACTTATGATAGAAGTCTAGGGGCAGCTGTTAAATACATGAATGCATATTATACAATATAAAAATAAATCCAAACTACTAGAACTTTTAAATTGTACCCAATAACCACAAGTAGTCACAAAAAGGAAAGATAATAGTTTCAAAATGTCATTGACCAATGAAGTTATGAAAAAATATATATAATAATCTTATTGACAGTATTCAACAACTACTTTGGAGAAAGCATTTTTTTTCTTTTCTTTTTTTTTTTTCTTTTTAAAGAATGCCAACATGTGTCAAGTTATGGTCTGTAGTAATTACATGTCCAGTGTGCTGAAGATTCAGTCAACTTAAATTCTGTTTAAAACAATTGCTAGACTATTCCTTTAAGGCTTTTTAATGGTTTTTTCCTGCAATAATTTGAAATAATGTGGGTGGGAGATTGTAATAGTTGGTGCTGTCAAACAGAAGTGGCAGGAGTCTGTAGGGAATAGTGGCGAGGATAAGGTAAAGTGCTTCGGGGTCTCTCATTTTGTAGTAGTTTACAAATAATTTAGAAATACAAAAAAGAGCATATTTTTGTTTTAGTTTACAGTCTATATGTGTCTGTATGCATGTGTTTATATATTCTCTGTTCTCGACGCAGCTTCACATGATGTTTCTAATACCCCAGCTCTCCTTTTTTCCCTTAGTGCTCCTGCCTTCTGCTTTGAGCTTTGCTTTATTATAAAAAGCACAGACGGACATCAAGGCCACATCGAGGTGTAACTACAGTAAAGAACAAATCGAGTCAGGTGATGCAGCACACATGAACATGAGGGTTTTGTATTGTATTGTACATACTGTAGTTTTGCCTGGAAGTTTTTTAAAAAGCATATTGAATCTTGCAACATATGTATACATAATCTATACTTTTATTATAGACTATAGTATATAACTAGTGTAGCCATATAATAAATTGGATTACTAGTAATATGTATTGCTTCTTTTGTTTAAACCATGAAGAAAATGTAGGGTTCCTTCACTGAATGTCCAGCTGTGAATCGTTTTTTAATATGCAGCTTTTAATAACTATTTTACCACAAAAATTAAGCTGCCAGTGTGCTATGAGCTGTGTGGCAACGTTTGTCAGACAGAAGTCAAAAGTGGAGAATAAACGCAAAAGATGTTCTCGCCAAATTACCCTACACTGTTTTTAAAAGGTAATTGGGGACAGTAATTACAGTAAGTGGAGGGTTAACAAGAAATTAACCTGAATGGAAAAGAAGAGAATGGAGGAGACAGGACATGACTGGGTTTATGATTAGAACGTATCCCATTTGAATATGCTGATCTTTGCCCCTTTGCCTTCAAATGTTCGGAATATCAGGGCATGGTCCAACCGCAGAGGTCCAAGAAATTCTTTTTTTTTTTTTTCTTTTTTTTTTTTTTATATAAATATAATTTTTTTTTTCTCTCATTTTTTTTCCCTTCGGATAGAGATTGTGTTCTGTGCGATCCGGTAACGTGTTATAAAATGTTTCGCCATTTTAACCTTTTAAGAAGATTAGCACTGTTAAATGAGTGGACAAAGCGGTTGGGAGAAATTGGAACCTGCAGGGCAGGGGAACTTAGTGTAGATTAGAGTGTGTGTTGTGAAGACGGTGAAAGTGGAGGCTTGTGAAGACGGGGGCAGCTGTGCACATGGTGGCCGTCAGCTCTAGTACACTTAGGGACGTGTCTGTGTTTAGCACAGAGAGCTCCAGGCCTCACACACTCACACCTCGCTGCTTTAACCCAAGCTGATGTGAACAATCCCTTTGGCTTCTCTCAGTTGTGATGTGTGTGTGTGTGTGTGTGTGTGTGTGTGTGTGCATGTGTGCAAGTGTGTAGCTTATCAAAGCTGAAATGATTTCAGCTGCCAGTGTTTGAGGATGTGCTTTGCCAAGCAGACTGGATGAAGTTTTTCAAAGGCTAAGTTTTTTTTTCTTTTTTTCTCAACCAGGCAAAAAAAAAAAAAACATTTACATTTTTACGCTACTTATATTTTATAAAGCTGACCACCCTCTCTTTTTGTTGACCTTGATTTTAATGTTGTGTGTCGTGGATACTGTTTATAGCTGTGCCTCGACGCCATCTGTAATCCAAATCACTCCAGACCTCTCGAAGCTTTGTAAGTGTGTCTGAGGTAGGCGGCGAGTGTCGTAATCACATATATGCAGTAAAGTTGTCTTCACCCATTTCCTCTCTCTGCTATCAGAGACTCATCCGGCAGTCACCTGTGCCATGTTAGAGGGCCTTTAATGTATCTGCTGAAGGTTATTGTGCCGTCGGCTTTAACACACACACCGAGTCCAGTGGAGTGTGGAGCAATCATCAGCTTCTGTGGAGGAAGGATAGGGCCAGAGTGTTGAAAAGCCTGCAGTTTTTCTCGGGTGTTACAGTAGCTTGTGCATGCACATTTCCCGAGTGGCAATCTTCCCGTCCTTTTTCCGCTCTGAATAAAGGTGATGAAATCCCTCTCGCTGCAGCTAATCTTGAGCTGACAGAGAGGGCTGCTATACAAGTCAGTCTCTATCTGTTGTGAGAAGCAGTGGACGCCTCCTTGTAAGCCGCTTATGATATTGACTGCTTGCCTCCTCTCCTTTTCAGTGTGGCTCAGCTGCTGATGGGTGCACACACACACACACACACACACACACACACACACCCTTAAAACCTTCCTCATGAGGCAATCTGTCCCCCCCAACCCTTCGACAGAGTGCCTCGAAGTTAAGAGGGCTGAGAGAGCTTGCTCTCTTCTCTTATGGCGTCAAGTGAACTGCATTGACTATTGATTAATGCTATCAGCTGGCAGTCAGCTGAGCACTTTGGTAATTCGGCTTGTGTTGGAGGTGTTATTCTACAGTATTGATATTATCCTTACCGTTAAATCAAGTGGATACCTGTAACCCTAACCCTAACCAGGAGCCTGATCCATATTAACAGTGATGTCTTCTTTTACAACTGCTGCAGTTGCCACTGAATTGTTCCAACTGTATGCAAAGAAAAAGGAAGAAGCCGAAATGTAAGGAACATTGATGACAGTGGAAGAGGGGGGCAGTGAAACTGTCGGCAGGGGAGAGATGAAGAGAAAGGCTGAGGATGGGCAAGGGGAGGGTGCTGACAGGACAAGAATAGGTTTATAAAACATAATCAATCCACTCTGGCCTGGGCTCAATTATCCCAATCAAGGTTAATTCTTTTGAACCCTGGCACAGTTAAAGGGCACTAATACAAAAAAGAAGTGTAGGCTATCGAAGGGATTCACAGAAGGGAAAGATGCACACAGGTGGAAGTCCGGAAATCAATTACTTCTCTTCATAAGCCCTAGAATTAACTACTGTCAAAAGATTGAATCCCACAAAATCAAATCTTTTCACTTGCACTTGTGGCTACATATTGTCCTTCTCCCAGGGACAGAGTAGAAGAAGGGGGAATCCAGTCTATATAATGTCATTGAGTTTTAATTGAATCCAGGCATTTCCAGCAATGTGTGTCAACCAGATGCCAGTGTATAGTCCATTTACTTCAGAATTCTATACTTGCAATTCAAGCATTTTAAGAGGTTTTGGACGCTTATTTAGTAGTGTTAATGTCATAAGTCACAGTGCCTTATTCACACACAAGCTGTACTGAGTTTTACCCATGTTTCACTGATCCTCAATCACTAAGGATTGTAAGCAGCTAGGTTTCAAACTGAATAGGAAAGACAATGTTTTTTTACATTGTGAAAGTGGATGCTTATGTGAATATGTGCCTTGACTATGAGTCTGATAACTTCTCAAACATTAATTATTATTTGCTTTGTATTTGTTAGGGTTGCCTTTTTTAATATTCCATGATCATTGAGATTCATGGTGATATTTAAGAAGCCAAAATGTAAAAATGCCATAGCACAAAGTTATATGAAGGACATGAGGTAAACAGGACAAGTGAGCCCATGGCAGAGTGACAGAGCTGTGTGATGGCTCTGACTGATAAATGCTAACCTGCAAATGAAAGGCTCTTCAGGCCCCATCATCCCCTGTCACAATGCAATTACTCTACAGGGTGATAGCAAGATAGAGGCTCCCAGGCTACCAGATAATAAAGCTATTGACTGATATGAGTTAATGATTAGAATAAGGAAAAACAACAAAAGGGAATAACTATGGAAAGACTATGAGGTATATGCAAATTTTTTAATATGTAATTTTTTTTTTTGTCTTTTTTTCGTGTGACGTTTTTGCTCTAGACCCTGGCACACTGGATTTATTTAGTTTTTACATTCAAATAGTTATTGACTATAATTTTAATTCAAGGTCCAGGTATGTCTTTGAAGATTAGTGTACTCATTAGTGTCCTTTTGAGTGCTTTTGACATTGGACTGTTGGAACACCCCTTGTCCTTCCTGCCGTGCCTCCTTGTGGTGTATTTACACTCAGAGACGAGATTGCAGACATAAACGTGTTATTTAGTCTCCATTGTTTTCTTTGTAGATTAGAAGCACCTTCCCAGCGTGTAGTTGGAAGGGGTTGGGCTCTGCTTCGTGATTGGCTATAGGGGGTGAGTGGGGGGGAGACTGGATTGGGCACCCTGCCGGGGGAACAAATACTGTTTCCCCCTCAGGAGTAATTTTAGTGTAGTGGGTGTGAATAATGAGTGATTATTAATCAGAGCCTGCCAGTGTGAGCACGGCCTCTTCACTCGGAGATCACGGATTTCATACTTGACTATATAACTCCCAGCACATAAAGCATTCTGGGAAAATAGATATATTTTGAATTTCAGTTAGGAAAAATTTAACTCCTCTGTATATAAAAGAATAATAATAATAAAAAAAAAAAAAGATGCATCATATTGCGCTGTTAGGTGAAGTAAAAATAACCACATTAAGCAAATGTTTGGTAAGAAGAGTAATGTGCATGACTGTCAGTTTGGAAGCGATCTGTGCTCTTACATTGACAGAAATAGTGAGTGGCTAGTGCTAAAGGCCAGGACTGAAGTGCCATCTCGGGCCATCTGCCACCTCTTTTAGCTTCCATCCCTGAGGAAAGATGTGGATCAGATGGTCCCTGCCACACAGGATATTGTATCACATCACTTCGGCTTGATGCACAGCATTCAACATCTTTTTTTGCATCACTGTGCAACGGATAAAAAGAAATACAGTATGGTGGAGTGAAAAAGGCAAATAATTATTTGGAAATGGAGATTAGGAAAAAGTGAAGACTGGGGTGTGTTGAACGGTTTTATGTCTCATGATTTCCATGATGGCAAGTACTGCAAAAATCTGTAATCTGGGTGGCATGTTGATGGTAGTTAGCTGACTTTTATTTGATCTCCTTATAACATGTATTAATATTTAATATCGTAGAGTTTAATATATTTATATTTACCTATACACACACACACACACACACACACACACACACACACACTCTTTCCATTCTGCATTAATTCAAATATAAAAATTGATTAATTTTGGTAAGGTTTTGTTGTACTTAGATAGTAAACTAGATTTTACATATTTATAAAATATTGTAATATTTATTAACTTGCGATTGTACTGTATTTGTACCCATCATCCTACATCCTTTATCTTGGTACCACTTGGAAAGCACATGCATGCACGAACAAACAGTTCCTGCTATTGATATAAAAACTCTTTTACTGATACATATCTTGAAGTGTACAGAAAATGATGAAAGATATATGCATGTTTTATGCATGTCATTTTGACTACAGTGGAGAATTCATATTGATATTTGTATGCCATTCTTTGAAACTCGGTAGCAATTAAAAGAAGAAATATTAAATTTTTGACATTTTATTGCAAAACCTTTGAATAATATGGAAAATATTTATATTGACTTTTATAATACTGTGTATAATACATGAACTCTAAACTCTTTATGTATTTATTTATTTATTTTTACTGTTTAATATTGGGCATTACATTTTAAACTACTAATAACTTTATCATATATGTATGTCATATTTTAATGATCTATTTGCATTATGCATGCATTAATCTGTTAAATAGGTCATCTCCAGAATGAATTTATTCTGACTCACCTGTAACCTAATCACATGTCCATGTGCAATGTGCAGTAGTATAAGTGTTCCTTAATTTACCTTACCTTAAAACACAATAAATTGGTAAACTGCATTCATTGTAATAAATAAACAACAAAATAGGTACTCAGACCCCCCCACCCGACCTCCCAATCACTTCCACATGGACACACATACCACTAAATATTTAATCGCCAAGTAAGGAGTGATTAGGATAAGCATCTCTAAGCGACACCATATGATTTTAGCGGAGTAATTTAGCAAATGTAGTGCTCTCCCAATTTTGCAGACTATCACTTTGGTTTCATTGTCCAGATGAGGTGAACATGGGTGAGGTTTAAGCAGATTATAATGAGATATGAGGTCAATGTGTTGGATAGAGATGACTTGGCACCTATATCTGCCCTTATTTTGTCAAGACCCCAACAAACAGTTCTTCAAGAATGTCCCAGGAGAAATGTATCTACAGGGGGGAAAAAGGAAAGAAAAAGCACCACTAAACTACTTTTTTCAAACCATCTTTTATTTCTTTATATATATATATTACACACACACCATTCTGTTTTTGTGTAAGAGTCTATCATCATAGCACTTCTTGACTTGGCAATATTTCCCCACTTTTGTTTCTAAAAAACATTCTATATCAATCAGTTTGTAAGGGCATCTTCTGTGTTCAGGTCACCCTACAGATTCTTAGTAGGATTTAGTTCTGGTATCTGGCTAGGTCAATCAAAAACATTGATCTTCTTTTGGTTAAGCTATTCCTTTGTCGATTTGGATGTATGCTTTGGGTCATTGTCGTGCTGAAAGGTGAAAATCCTTTTCATCATCTGCTTACTGGCACACACCTGAAGATTTTGCGCTGAAATTGACTGGTATTTGTATCTATTCATGATTCCCTCTAGGTTGATAAAAGCCCCAGTTGTGGCTACAGAAAAGCAGTTTAAAAAACATGATGCTGCCACCACCATGCTGCACCTTCTTTTAATGACTAGTTTTAAATCTTAAAACATCTACCTTTTGAGATTTATTTATATATATTTTGTGAATCAAGGGATTCTGTGTAGCTGCACCCTATATATATATATATATATATATATATATATATATATATATATATATATATATATATATATATATATATATAAATATATATATATAAAAAATATTTATTAAAATATATAAAATGCAAATATAATTTTTTTTAAATTTATATAACATCTTTCAGTCATAAGAAGACAGCAAAATGAAGTTTAAAGGTAAATTGCTAAATTAAATTAACTTTATTTCCTTCTTCAAATTCTGAAGCTGTTCTATCACACGACAGGTTTGATTGAATTATTTATTATTTTTTTAAACATGATGCCTGCTCTATTTTTTGCTACCCAAAAAGTCAAACCCTTGATTAGTGTAAATAATGCAATGACCAGATTAATAAAGCATAATAATGCTTTAATATTTTTCATATGCAATTTGGATTTATTGTCCTTATCTGTCTGATGCCTTTGGCTAATCTAAGCAGAGCCCCCTCAGCTCCCAGGCTGAAAGATAAGGCATGGCTGTGCTTAGTGCAGAGCAGGGGGAAAACATTAACCACTGAATGAGATTATTGTTTATCTGCACAGGGTCGGACTATTCACTTTGATAAAGAGACACGTTTGACTGCGAAAATAAGGAGCAAATTGAATACTCTCTGGGGGATGTGGCTCATTTGTAACCTTTTTCAGAGATGGTTGGCTGCAAGCAGAAACACACACACACACATGCACACACATTTACTAAGATAGGAAATAGGAGGAGCGAGTGACTCCATCCTCATTTACCTAGTCATTTTTTCCACCTTGAAATTAGGTTCATAGATTGAATATATTTGCGAGGGTGTTCTGGAGAAAAGGCTATGTCCTTCATATGTTTCAGGATTCAATGTGTGCATGTTTATTATGGAAATCTATGTAGAAAGCATTAGATAGGAAACCTGTTTCCAGTCCAGAGGATATGACGGGTATAACAAAGACCTGGTCTGATGGCCTGGGTTTTGTGAAAATGATGGAAGGCTGTATGACTGACTAATATAGAGGGCATGAGGGACAGCTGTGGTATGGCACAGGAGCCAGATGTTTAATATTTTTGTAATGTTGGTGCCCTCTGTGTTTGTCACTTTTTAATTAAAAACAGCATTAATAACAGTATTAAAATATGGTAAATGTGGTACTTTAAGCTAATCCTCTTAATAATTGAGCTTTGGATCTGTCCTTGATTGGCCCAGATTTGAATGAATGAATGAATGAATGAATAAATAAATAAATAAATAAATAAATAAATAAATAAATAAATAAATAAATAAATGTTTTATTGATTGCATTAATATATCCAAAAATTAAATAAGACATTTGAGCTTATATCATGTATTTTATTTAACGAAGAACATTTTATTAATTCAGAGTATATTACATTGGTTATGAGTATATGATTTTTATTTGCAGTTAATATAAATTCCCCCCTAATCTTTGCTAAACAGACTTTGATTTTGTATTTATTATTATTATTATTATAATTATGTTGGCATGAGGCTTTTTTTCTATGCTATGACTAATTTTTTTCTTTGTATATCTTCTCCCAGACCTTGCCATTATCTTTAATAACTGTGCACTCAGAAAACCCCAGCAGAAGTTTTTTTTTTTCTGTGCATTATATTGTCCAGTGCAAGTATTACAATTATCTAACAATTATATATGCAATCATGAACCTTTCTTGTCATCATGCTTGAATTATACTTTACTTTTATCTTTTTTTATTATTGGTGTTTGCTGTATTGTGTGTGTGTGTGTGTGTGTGTGTGTGTGTGTGTGTGTGTGTGTGTGTGTGTGTGTGTGTGTGTGTGTGAGAGAGAGAGAGAGAGAAAAAAGTGTGATTCCTTTAGCCACCGTTTGAAAATGTTTTGTTTTTGCTGATAGTTGCACTGTGTTTTAAATGTTTTATGAAGAAAATCTAATGTATTTCTACACCTCACAAACACAAAAAAATCCACCACCTTTTGAGTGAGCTGATCCTCAACTGCCTCTCATTCCTGATCACTTCTCTCTTTTCAAAGTAAGCGGCAGTACAAGATTTGGCAATACAATGGAGGGAGGAGAAAGTGCAGGCAGGGGCATGCAAGAGTTGTGAGAGAGTCTGTGTTCAAATCATCAGTTCTGAATAGGCTGAAACTAAATACCATCAAGCACAGTACTGATAGATATTTTTGTGACACTTGGCACAATTTGTGGCACTTAGGTTGCATCAAAAAACTCCAGATTAACTGGCCAGCTAGGGTTACCCTCCAATTAGAATACAGGATCAGTAAGTCAGGTGGAGTTACCCTCCAATTAAGGGCTAGGATCAGGCAAGCAGGTCGAGTTTCGGGCAAAATTAAAGTGTAGGATTAAGTGCCCAGGTAGAGTTACCTGCTCTCCACTCCAGATTTGAGAAGCTGTGCTCAGGTCATGCATCGGTCAGCTAGTGGTCTTAGTCAAGCTGTCACACCTCTCTGTCCATCTCTTTTCACATACTTGCAAACATATTCATCACTTTACTCACTCCATCCATTCATTTCTTTAAAAAAAAGGAAACTAAATCCTTAGCAGCAGGAAGTAGAACATGTAGAAGGTCTGAGGTTTGGTATGCATATGTATATGGGTGGACTGGAATGGGCAGGTGAGGATTAGTCTCTGATTGAATCGTTCCCCTTATCTTCCTTTAGACGCTGTTGAGTGCAATGTTAAGCCTGTTAAGATGAAGCTGATTCTGTTTGCCCTGAAAACACTGCAAATATATATTTATCAAAATATTGATATTAAATATAACTAGTTTTTTCAATTTTAACATTAAAATAAAACAGTATATGATTATTAATGCTATTTGTAAGATTGAATAAATAATCTTGTCTTTTTGCCAGATCTCTTCTAATTTTATGCATGAATTTCTAGAAAGATGCAAAATCCGACCATTCAATTAAGAAAATGTTAAAACTTAGATTTAGTTTTAGATTTAGAATTAGATTTAGATTTAGAAATGTCTAGAAATAGGTTCTCTAATCTTATATTTGGGTTTGATCTTGGATTGGAAATACTAGAAAATCTGACTATATTCAAAATATTTTATATTTTTTTGCTTGAAATGCCATTTTTGGAGTGATTACATGAGGGGGAAAAAAAAAAAAATCATCTCTCAGCAGCTCAGCAGCTGTTAGAAAATTTGCATGACCGACAAAAGCAACATCAAATCTGATCGCTTTAGGTTAAAAGAAACCATTAGCCAATTTCATTACTATAGGTTTAAAAAAAATGTAAATGCATTTTGTTAAGCCCTAACCTTCCCTGTAACCTAACAACTCTTAATCTCTTAATGATCCTATTAGTTACACATCTTACAGGTATTTAGTGCATATATTATTATTTGTAAAGAGCAGGTCTACATTTATAGGGAAATGTATTTCCCTAAAGCAATGCCCTCCATCATTTCATAGTTCTCTGACATTTATATATATTCAGCACCTGCTTCTGCCCCAACATCATATGCATTGCTGTTTCAATACCATTTTTTTTTTAAAGCCTTTAGTGTATTTCATTAGCTGTAAGCTGGGAGCCAGTTAGCGATTGGGTTTCTCCTGGGCACTGGGCGCTGTCTGAGGGATATGAAGGATTGGCTATGAGTGGAAAAGCAGCTGGGGTGACCTGCACTCCACAAGCTTCCTCTATTCAATCTGACCAAGACCCAGTTATCCTCTTATCCCTCCAGTCTCAGTGGAGAGAGCAGGCAGCATGGAGCACGAAGAGGACTGATAATGCCAGCACCCCCTTCCCAGCCCATCGTAATCTTTTTCTTATACAAATGCTTTCAAAGAGAGCCATGAATTTTAATATTGCCCCCCCAACCTCCTCATTCGTCCTTCCAATATAGTTCTAGGCCAGTTTTTGGGTGTGTTTAACTCCTACACAAAAATTTCTGTGTTTTTAAAACATTTTTAGGCATCCTATTATTCCTCCTTCTGCAAACGGATGCATTTTCCTGCCTTGATAATGCCATTATATCATTGCGTTCCCTCGTCTGAATAATTACCCAAGACAGTCATCTGTTATCATTTGTAGTTTGAAGGACACATCAGGGGTCCCTGTTTCGCAGGCTGTGAATCAGCGGTGACCCTGCTTATGCCACATGAAGCCTCTGTGAGAGCCTAGGCCTTAGTAATCACAGCTTGTAACAAGACAGCTAATTGATCAAGCTCTGCCCTTTTTTTTTTTTTTTTTTTTTTTTTTTTTTTTTTCTCCTGACTGAAAACAAATTTAGTTCTGCTGTTTGAGTCACTGCTAAAAAAAAAAAAAAAAAAAAAAAAAAAATTAATAAATAAAAAGACTGAAGAATCATTAAGGACTATAGAAAGTTGCTGTATTTAGAAGGATTTGCTGGTTTTGTTTAAACTGAATTGTGTGTGTGTGTGTGTGTGTGTGTGTGTGTGTGTGTGTGTGTGTGTGTGTGTGTGTGTGTGTGTGTGGGATAGAAGGAAAGAGAGAAAGAGTGTCGTGTCTTTTCTGCTCTCCTCCATCTTGACACAGCACACTCAGCCTAATCACACATAATTGGATGGGAGGAGTAAAGGGCTGCTGAAGCCTTTGTGCGCAAAGGGCAAGTGGTCAAGTTAATGGGGCCCTCACTCTGAGTAGATGGAGATCTTCTCTCTCTCTCTCTCTCTCTCTCTCTCTCTCTGTCTCTCTAACTTTGTCTATCTAACTATATATCTGTGGTTTAAATCTATTTTGTTTTATGCAGTAAATCCATTCTATAAAAAGATTTAATGTGATAATGTGGACTCACCAGTCTTAGCATGCACCAAAATGCCTAATTAAACAGTAAAAGTGTGTAAACCAATTAGTACCCTATATAATATCAATATCCTGAAATGTCAGGATACATAGTTGGAGGTATCCTCAGTATTTTACAACAATTACCCATTGGAAGAAATTATTTATTAAAATTTTTTTTTTTTCATATTTATTTTTTAATTGTATTTTGCTGTACTTTATTTTTGGAATTGTAAAATGTTTTTACTTGCTCTCCATCACAAATTAGTTACTAATATCCTCCAGTGTTTAGAGCCTAAACTTCTCCAGTAATTTTTTTTACTTTTTTTTTTTATTATTATTATTATTTTTTATTGTAAGCCCATCACTAATGTCAGAATTAAAGTGAATGGATCAGTTAAAGTTGCTGGGTTCACTGACCTGGAATAATAAACAAAATAGAATAAATACATAAAACAAGAATATTTATATATATATATATATTTTTAATTTTTTTAGGTCAGATATATATTGCATTTTGTTCTCTCTCTCTCTCTCTCTCTCTCTCTCTCTCTCTCTCTCTCTCTCTCTTTCTCGCTCTCTCTCTCGTTCATACATATATATATATATATATATATATATATATATATATATATATATATACAGGAGTGCAGAATTATTAGGCAAATGAGTATTTTGACCACATCATCCTCGTTATGCATGTTGTCTTACTCCAAGCTGTATAGGCTGGAAAGCCTACTACCAATTAAGCATATTAGGTGATGTGCATCTCTGTAATGAGAAGGGTGTGGTCTAATGACATCAACACCCTATATCAGGTGTGCATAATTATTAGGCAACTTCCTTTCCTTTGGCAAAATGGGTCAAAAGAAGGACTTGACAGGCTCAGAAAAGCCAAAAATAGTGAGATATATTGCAGAGGGATGCAGCAGTCTTAAAATAGCCAAGCTTCTGAAGCGTGATCATCGAACAATCAAGCGTTTCATTCAAAATAGTCAACAGGGTCGCAAGAAGCGTGTGGAAAAACCAAGGCGCAAAATAACTGCCCGTGAACTGAGAAAAGTCAGCGTGCAGCTGCCAAGATGCCACTTGCCACCAGTTTGGCCATATTTCAGAGCTGCAACATCACTGAGTGCCCAAAAGCACAAGGTGTGCAATACTCAGAGACATGGCCAAGGTAAGAAAGGCAGAAAGTCGACCACCACTGAACAAGACACACAAGCTGAAACGTCAAGACTGGGCCAAGAAATATCTCAAGACTGATTTTCTAAGGTTTTATGGACTGATGAAATGAGAGTGAGTCTTGATGGGCCAGATGGATGGGCCCGTGGCTGGATTGGTAAAGGGCAGAGAGCTCCAGTCCGACTCAGACGCCAGCAAGGTGGAGGTGGAGTACTGGTTTGGGCTGGTATCATCAAAGATGAGCTTGTGGGGCCTTTTCGGGTTGAGGATGGAGTCAAGCTGAACTCCCAGTCCTACTGCCAGTTTCTGGAAGACACCTTCTTCAAGCAGTGGTACAGGAAGAAGTCTGCATCCTTCAAGAAAAACATGATTTTCATGCAGGACAATGCTCCATCACACACGTCCAAGTACTCCACAGCGTGGCTGGCAAGAAAGGGTATAAAAGAAGAAAATCTAATGATATGGCCTCCTTGTTCACCTGATCTGAACCCCATTGAGAACCTGTGGTCCATCATCAAATGTGCGATTTACAAGGAGGGAAAACAGTACACCTCTCTGAACAGTGTCTGGGAGGCTGTGGTTGCTGCTGCACGCAATGTTGATGGTGAACAGATCAAAACACTGACAGAATCCATGGATGGCAGGCTTTTGAGTGTCCTTGCAAAGAAAGGTGGCTATATTGGTCACTGATTTGTTTTTGAATGTCAGAAATGTATATTTGTGAATGTTGAGATGTTATATTGGTTTCACTGGTAAAAATAAATAATTGAAATGGGTATGAATTTGTTTTTGTTGTTGCCTAATAATTATGCACAGTAATAGTCACCTGCACACACAGATATCCCCTAAAATAGCTAAAACTAAAACTACTTCCAAAAATATTCAGCTTTGATATTAATGAGTTTTTTGTGTTCATTGAGAACATGGTTGTCGTTCAAATTAAATCCTCAAATAAAATTAATCCTCAAAAATACAACTTGCCTAATAATTCTGCACTCCCTGTATATATATATATATATATATATATATATATATATATATATATATATATATATATATATATATATATATATATATATATATATATATATGAACTTGACAAATTAACTTGAGTAACATCCGTAGGGTTTAATATGATGTTGACCCACCCTTTGCATCTATAAAAGCTTCAACTCTTTTGGGAAGACTTTCCACAAGGTTTAGGAGTGTGTTCATAGAATCTTTTTACCATTTCCTCAGAAGCTCATCTGTGAGGTCAGACAGTGATGTTGGACAAGAAGGCCTGGATTACAGCCTCCGCTAAAATTTATACCAAAGGTGTTATATTGGATTGAGGTCAGTACCTTGTGCAGTCCAGTCAAGTTCTTATACACCAAACTTGTATCCATGTCTTTATGGACCTTGCTTTGTGCACTGGTGCGCAGTCATGTTGGAACATTAACAGGCCGTCCCCAAACTGTTCCTACAAAGTTGGGAGCATGAAATTGTCCAAAATGTCTTGGTATGCTAAAGCATTAAGAGTTCCTTTCACTGGAACTAAGAGGCCGAGCCCAACTCCTTAAAAACAACCGCACATAATAATCCCACCCTCCACCAAATTTTACATTTGGCACAATGCAGTCAGAGAAGTTCTGCTCTCCTGGCAACCGCCAAACCCAGACTCATTCATTGGATTGCCAGACAGTGAAGCGTGATTAGTCACTCCAGCAAACACGTCTCCACTGCTTTAGAGTCCAGTGGCGGCGTGCTTTACACCACTGCATCCGATGCGTTGCATTGCACTGCACTTGGTGATGTAAGGCTTGGATGCAGCTGCTCGACCATGGAAACCCATTCCATGAAGCTCTAATCTAAGATAATCTGAAGGCCATATGATGTTTTGAGGTCTGTAGCTATTGACACTGCAGAAAGTTGATATATAAAATAAAATTTTATTAATGTTAATTTTGTTTATGTACTGAGACTTCTTTCACACCCAAACAGCAAACAGCCACCAAGCATCTGTAGACTATGATCGACTATCATCATAACTAATCTGTCAACAGTTTGTGGATAATGACTGTCAATTTCTCAGGTTTTTGGTGATGCTCAGGAGATCATATATAGATTATCTACTCATCTATAGTCCCCATCGTCCACTGTTCTAGCTCCCATGTCTTAAAAATTTTGCGCCTTCAGCTTCCTGTACATCTATCAACGCTGCCTTACAGTCCAGTCTCTCTCACAGTGTAGCCTCAAAATGTCATCAACAACATCATGATGTTCCAATCAATTTCAGTTGAGGTCATTTCAGCACCGGGATAAGGCATATCTAAGTACCGTAACGCTGCTGCGTGTGTTGTAGCTCTTCCCAGCATGCAATAACTGGGTGAGGATAAACAGAATGATAATGCTGTCAGACGTTGTTATTCTTTCTGGCTAATTTTCCCCCGTCTTGGCTTTAATTCAGATGTCAAAATGGAGCCTGTCACATTGTGTCCTCCCAGTCCTTCGGCTTCCACATTCTCTCGTTACGCTCGCGCTTCCTTTCTTTCATGTTTCCATTCATCGGAGGGAGGAAGGGAAAATGTCACTCTCTTAGTGCTGTCCTCCAGCGCTTGTCATCTTAACAGCATTGGAGTGACATCTGCCCCCGCCGGGAGAGTTCCCTCGGTGACAAGCACCCGTTACGATGCCTCTGTCTGATTGGATAATGAACTGTAAAATTCCCCATCAGTCAATCAGTCCAGATTTATTATTGTAGCTGTGACACCCAACACAATCGAATTGTCACTGATTGTGTTATGATTTACACAAAGGCACTTGCTTTTAAATTCCTTAAACAGACACGAGGAATATAAGACTTAAGGTCTGGCCGTGAACCATAGATTTATGAGAGGTTTGTACAAAAAGAGCTCCTTAATTTGCAGCCTCTCGGATCATGTACTGGACTTGGGACTCTGACTCATGCTGGCTCCAACAATCAGTGGCATCTTAAAGGAGATCATGTTGTACAATGTCCCACTCTCCCCCGGCTCCTGTCTACAACAATACCGTGACTGAGCCTTTCACTATGGCCATGCTTGGCACAAAAGCACAACGGAAATTGGGGTAACTTAGGGGAGGGCTTAGTGGGCCACTCTATAAAGACAGGGGCCTCTTGGGTCAGGATGGTGGTTAATTTAAAAGCAGGAAGTCATTGTCCTAAGAGGCAAAACAGTTGGGTAGGACATTTCTTCATTTCTGAATGGGATGGCTCCTTTTTGACGTTGTTTGTATTCTGTTTGTATCAGACCTCTGTCTCTTTGTTTGAGGATGTGAGGTATGTTGAACCTCCCTGGTTTGAATAGATACTTCCTCTGACCACACATGGATGAAACCAACTGCCTGATAATTCTGTGGCTCTAAAATAAAAAATAAAAAAGGGGGGGTATTTAACAATTTTAACATGTCATACATTCATCATGAGATTAAATATTTTCTTAGTTATTGCATCAATTATACTGTAATTGTTTTTTTTGTTTGTTTTTTTTGCCCAGATTAGTTTGTTTTGGTTGCTACATAATTTGCATCCATTAGAACCATTGCATTTTCGTTTTTTTTTTACCCAGCCATCCACTTCTTTGTACAATCTGTTTAAGATTGTGCTTTTGGTGCGATCACCTTTTGTCTGAGTGGGGCAAATATTTAGCAGCACCTCAGCATGGCTGAATTGGGACTCAATTGGGGCTAAATTGGGGCAGATGGGTGCAGAGCGGCACTGCTAGTAAACAGAGACTGTTTTGGGGGCTGCCATGTTTGCCTGGCAGGTGAGAGAGGTGCTCTTGTGTTAAGTGGGCCATTGCAGTGAGGGGCCCGCACATTGCTGAAGAATGCCTAAATTCTGCTCTTCAGCATCAGGCTTTGTCAGGCCTGCCTTTCTCAGGGCCCCAGAATCAGACCGCCCCATTACCATCACCACCCAATGCACAGTCCACATCCTCCCCCGGCATGCCTGTAAGCGCAAATGTGAAGTGGTTCATTACTGACAGCCTCCTCTCTCCAGGTTCTGGCCCCACTGGATTCCCAGCACTCCAGATCTGTAACAGGAGGGCTGCCTTAGAAAGAATAGCAGGGAGTTGTGAAAGGAAAACGTGGCTCAGAAAGGTCTTGTCGGCACTTCCTCCAGCAAATTAGCAGCTCTCTGAGGATACAAGTACAACTTCATTGACCTGGCCAATGTCCCACGCTGTCCTCCCCATGGTAGCCCATCACTGTTCTTCTGATGACATACCCCAGTTACTTCACCAATTAAGGAGACAAATAGAACAGCCACCAAAGCCTGCTGCTGTGCAGTTATGCATGGCTGTAACAGAGGAATTTTTTCATGCAGGTTATACTGTTTTTACACTAGTCTGCATTCCATTAAATCTTTGTTTATTCATGATTATCAATTTGAGGGTCCTGTTCGTGTTTTGATAACCTCGCCATTTTTTCAGAACCCTCATTCACCTTTTTAAATGATCATTTGGATGCATGTGAATCCGAGATATGTTCCCCTTGTCTTAGTCAAGGGCATCCTGTGAAAGCCTTCCTAACTGCTATCTTTTGCTCTGATTATTCAATCAGGAATAGATAAAGTAATCTAACCTTGGACCAAAACACCACTGGCATTTCTGCATTTAGAATCTTAACGTCCTATTACTATTATAGTCAAACTAAATTCTATACATTGTAATTTAGCATTTATTATGCCAGCGATGTCTGAAATTAAAGCCCTTTCAGGTGTCTGTCTGACCTTCTCAAAATTGCTTTGCTCTGAAAAACTTCTTTATTAAAAAAAAAAAAGAAAGAAAGAAATGAATCATTGCATATAGCAGGAATTATATAAAAAAAATCATTTCATGTTCAGATTAAAGTATTTCAGTGTTAACAGACAAATATTTTTGGATTTTATTTTTATTAGAAATCTGTTCTCAGGATGGACCTTTGGGCTGGAGACAGGGAAGTCTGCATTTACTACAGGAGGGTGAAATGTGTGCTGCATGTAAGTCTATGTTTACTGTATGAGGTGGTTTGGAATGTCCTTGTACCAGAAAATGTGATTTCACACCACATCAAGATACAATGGCAGATGAGCTTCCAACGTGGGATTAAAAAAGGGTTATACCCTACAAACTACAGACTGACAATCTGCTTACATCCATGCTAATGTCAACAAGACAGACAACATTATTATTGAGGTAATTTGTCTGGCTGAATTTCTGTTAGAGGTTTCTCAGTGTGTGTGTGTATGTGAAAGCCTGATAGTCTCCCATTGCTGTGCTGATCCGGCAAGCTTCTAGAGTATCTTATCTTTTAATGCCTTCAACTGATCTTCCAATTAGCCATGCCACCTAATAGCCTGGTTTTGGAAGGTGTGTGTGTGTGTTTATAGCGGTGTTGGGGAGGCTGAGGGTAAGGAGTAGCATAAGGGGTTTAGACTGATGAGGCCAGGTTTTAGGGTTCAGGCTTCAAGTGATAGTTCTGCTTGAGAAAATGTCTAGGGGTGTATTGTGTAAGGAGGTATGGGCTGTTTTCAGGTTGCCTTGTCTCAGGTCTTGCTGATAACACTGCCTCAGCCCTTAAGCCTTCATTCCGCTATGTATATTAACACTGCTTATCTGCACTCAGATAGAGCCATGTGCCATTTGCCTTTCGGAGGAATTAGCTCCTCATCACAGGCTAACCAGCAGTGATTAACCTGTCCACTGGCCAGTATCCTCTTTGTTGCCACTCAGCCCAGATTAGACTAGGCATCATTACTAGAAGTAAGACTGGAGAAATGAGATGCTCTCATTTCTATCTGCATTAGAACAACAGTATGGATATCTGGCATTACTGTGTATTTCTGCCTGCTGTAAAACTTTATTCCACAACAGCAGAATAATCAGACAGACATATGCAATTTATGAACTGTCAATCATTTGCAGTTTATTCCTGTTTAGACTTCTCTTTCCAATAACCATTTTTATCCATTAACCAGCCCCATCCTAACAGCTACCCATTATTCCACAAATATCATATGCTTTTACACACACACACAAGACACATACACAAATCAATTATTTCCTCACAAAGACTTGAAAGTATTTAGCAAGATGCCTGAAGGAAAAGCTGTGGGTTATATCAAATTGAACCTCTCATTTGTTTTGGTTTTTTTCTTCTTCTTTTGGCACACGCACAGTCTCCGAGCACAATTAGCCACAGCTAAGCACGTTTGTTGGCCTGCTTTAATCCAGCTGGGCATATCTGTATTATTACAGAATAAACCAGCATGCAAATACTATTGTTGGAGGTTTTAGGGGCGTCAATAGGACGAAGGCAGTGTGAGTAGGCTGGGTGGGCTGACTCAATCTGCTGTGGGCAGGAGATAAAGACCAGCGTTCAGGCACACTTTCCCATCATTAGCATGATGCAAATAAGACAGAAAGAAAAGAAACACAGAGCTAACATGTGTAGCTAATTGTTAACGTTATTATTGTCGTATTGTTCTTTGGCTCTCACTGGGACACGCATCTGTGGCTAGATGTACAATCTGACACATCCTGCCAAATGCAGAAATCTTTAAATATATTCCAGCAAAGCAAGAAAAAAAAATCTATTATTTCTGTCTCCACTTGGCTGTCTTTATAGTGCCTATTGTCTTTAATTTGAATCCTTCTATACTGTATCTGACATGGTACTTTGGTATGTTTAGCACTGTTTTCCTTTTTAACGTCACCTAGACTTTTCTGAGAAAAAATTAAATGTTAGATACAGTATCAAATAATATTCTGCAGTTGATACTTATGTACATTAAAGATGGCCTATGGAGACAGTAGCACACACTAAAGATATTGTGTCCTTTTTATTTTCTCAAAATGAAGATTTTCTCAATTCTGACAGCTTCTTATGCTAGTTTCAGCAGAATTTTGTTGTATTGCTTGCTATACCTGAACCAAGTAATTACAGCTTCGAGTTCTTTATGACCCAGATTGTGCTGGAAGTTATAAGGAGCAGGCGGTCTGAGGGGAGATTGAGTTGTGATTGGTGGAACTGGAAAAATGTTTATCTTGGTAAGTTTTTACATTTAGCATTCTGCCCATTTTGATTGCTTAAGCCCTAACTGAAGGACTAATACAAATTTCACAACATGCCTAAATGCTTTTAACAATTAGATTTATTTTTATTTTGGTTGAGTATTTATGTTACAGAAACTGTATATTATCTACTTCAGTGGTGTGCAGCCTCTGAAAATGCCAGACAATGTTTATGCAACCCGATTAATATTACACTTTTTCCTCATACTGTAACCAGTATCAACTGAAATGAAATAAAAGCAGTGTAAACCCTCCCATGACACAGTCTATTATTTAATTTCTGAGAAATATATAATCTCATTCATGCCTTTTGTTGCAGGGACAAACATTCTTGTTTACCAATCTGTAGTAATAACTATGTGTGTAGAGTAAAGATGTGGCCTTGGGTATATTATATCGTTACACAACAAAAATAAACCAAGTACCAATATATATATAACATTATATTTTGACAATGTGGATCAGTGGGGGGAAAAAAACAAGTAGGTATACATGTGATAAACCCTTTGTATAAAAAACTGACCGTTTATGTGAAGCTTCACTTTACGCATTTCATTGTGTGAGAGCAACAGAGAAACAAAGCTATGTGGATTAGTTTCCTGGGCAGGTGAATACTGAAGTGCTTTCTGTTTCTTGTGTTCATTTTACCCCTGTAGCCCAACACGGGGGTTATAGGACAACGTCTGGGAAGTTAGTGACTCCATTTGGAAGGGATTTCCTTAAGAACACTCAGAGTCCTCAACTGAGACAAGAGGGCAAACAAACACACACGCGCATACACCAAACAAAGGCCTGCTTCCCATTTGTCAAATTTTGGCTACTGCTCAATTCTGATGGTGGCCTAAGGTTTTTGACTCAGGAAAACTTGTAATAACATCCTATGTGTTTTGTCTGGATAATCAGTGTATGTGTTCTCTTAAAACCTTTAGACACCTGCTGGCTATAGCTTCTGCTTACTCTTCCAGCAGTACAGATAACACAGTGGTCAGTGAGCGCACCATTAGCATTACTAAAGGAGTTTCATTCAGGACGAATTGATTCAGGGCTTATTTGCTTCAGCTGTGAGGCGTTAAGTGCTGATATGTTTACGCTGACTGAATAAGAACGGGCTTCACGCAGCCATGAATTACTGCTCAGTCCAGTAGAAGATGTGTTTTTGAATATTTACTGTACTGTACATGTTTTTTTTTTATGTTTTACATTGTTATAACAAGCATTACCATGGACTGACTCATTGGATTTCAAGCCTGCTTTCATTTCGCACTCATATTCCCCATCTACAGCATGTGTGGGATGGCCAAAGTATCTTGATTAGCAATAGTGTGTGGCACTAACGCACATTACATCACTTCAGTCTTTCAGATTAATATGAGTCACCTATTATCCAATCAGTTATTGTACAGAGCCAGACAATGTCCACACCCAGGGAGAGTTTACCTAAAGTGAATAAGTCTTTCACTTAGTCTCTCCATATGAACTCATCTTGTACAGATTTCTCCATCATCAGTTTGTGATTCTTTGTATGATTCAGTGGTTCTCGTTTTCTTTCCCTCTCTGGCCAGCTCTGGAGTACAGAGGGTGCAATGGACTGTGAATAGCAAGAGAAGACAGCTCCCCGGTGAGTCGCCTGTTATCGTCTCTTTGTCCTGAAATAGTCAGACATGATGAGTCAACCTCTGACACCACACACCCCTTACCCTGTCCTGTGGCTAACAATTCATTTTTTACTGAGCCTGTGGACTTTTCATCCAGTCTAATGAACCAGTATGCAGATGGAAAATCATATTGAAGAAAAGATTAATTAAAGGATATGGGAGAAAATGCTAACCTAAAATCACTGTCTCTATCAACATAATAATGAAGGCATTTTACTGTGCATTTCAGATCACTGACAAAGTATTTTGTATTTTTTGTCTTTTTGTATATGTTATGTTTTAACTTATTTGGCACAAATCTAAAAAAAAAGAAAAAACTAACATAACCATCTCTTTATTTCTGAAACTCTGTGCTGTACAAATTGAGGTTAAAAGCCATGACAAGGTCATTCTAAAACTTTTTCACCCCTAATGTGGTACCGCAAAAATCCCCAACTGTGAACAAACTGACAAAGTGACAAGAACCACCATGTTCATTGTAAACATCAGGAGTGACAATTTACAATCACCCTCCTTCCTTCACCTCCTGCCTTTTTTTCTTGTTGCCTCATAAATAACTCAATCAAGCCACTCTGCTTGGCTTTCATACTAGGAGACTGAAAGGGGGTAAAATTTCATCAGCCTTAAAAAAAAAACATGGTTTATTCAAAATCACACTGTTAAAGATGCAAAGGGCCTTTCGCTTCGTGTGGTAATGATTTTCAAATGTGTTTCTCACTTCAGGAGTGAGAGGCTGGAGTGAGGGCCTTACAGCTGTTTTCTGGAGATAATTGATTTTGGAATAGACCAGAGATGAGAGCGGACAGGCGGGGGTGATGGCGCGCTGCATCGGGGTCCAAGCCAATTTCCACAGGCCTTGTCCCTTTAATTACTGCAGCGGCAGAGCATGGGGTGCACCCATTCTCCCATCCAGGTAAATTAAAGCCCCTTGCGCAACCAACCTTGCTGCATCCTCATCACCCAGTGGCCTGATGAATTTTTTATGCATTGGCCTCTCTCCTTCTTGAGCCTGCCACTGTGGCTGGAGGCGGTGCTGTTGGTGCCTTTTCCATGCTTTATAAAAATTGTTTCCTGACAGTTTATGAGAAAAAGTTTTACAGATACAAATAAAGCAAAAAAAGATCATGCTGTTGATCAGTTTTCTCTTTTTATTCAATCTGTTTGGCATCACAAGACCTAAATGAGTCATAATCACTTACAAATATGTTATAGAAATGCAAGCTGCTGTATGTGCAGAAGCCTTTTGTGATAATTTTTTCCTAATTCATTACTAGGCTCTCAAAAGGCTAACATGGATGTAGTTTAAATGGCCAAACTACTTGTTTTGTAAAGGCCCCATGTAAACCCTAACCTCTCATCTCCTGGCCGTACCCATCATGCCTCCCTTTGACTCAGTGCACAATAGGAGCAGTGCAGTGCATCTTATGGAAAGTGACATGTGGTGGTGTGTTCTGTAGGGTTAATCCCCCCCAGTGGGGGAAGATGACAGGATCTCTGTGGACCTGAATATGTATCAAACTACCACAAGTCACATTCCAACCCAGCTTCAATCAGGCGCTTTTATCAGGAGTTCTGCCTGCAGAGCTGTTAGGCCCCCCATTATAATATCATAATAGTCTATTAATGCTGTTACAACACTAGCTGTATCTAGCTACATTGTTTGCATCCCAAGAATGTCAGTACATGTTTGTCTTGACATACAGACTGTTTGTGTTTATTTGACCTTCTGAAGCTGTGACTTGAAGCGAGTTGAATCGACAGTTTCAAAGGACAATAGAGCTGACAAATCTGACAGGTATCGAACACAAAGTAAGACTGGAAATGCAATGAGACGTTGATTGATAGGCCTTTGCATAAATCATCGGGGTGCTTTGCACATTTTATTTGTTAACAAATTATATTCCATATAGGTTCCTGCAAATACAACCCAGTATATATATTATTTTCAGGCTTATAGTATATTCTTCCTGGTTAACTCACTTATGAGCAATAGATTATCATGAACAGTGCAGTGCAGAAGTTTGCATCCCCTCTGTTTTTTTTGGGTGTAAAGGGAAACCTGGAATTTGAATTTAGCTTTAATATAATAGGATTCCAAGTTGTGCAGCAATGATGTGTGGTTATAATAAGGCAAATGTTTTGGAAGCACTTATCAGGGAAAACAATGTGTATATTAGATCCTAAAGAAAACATTTACAGTATATCACAATCAGGCTTGATGATGTAAAATGATGAGTACATTAACTGAACTTATGTAGTGATTTGGAAAATAAATACAGATCTGTGCAACCCACCTGGTATAACAAATTTCTTTTTCTTTTTTTTTTATGCAAAGGCTATGCAAACTATAGCACTCAACTTCACATCAAAATTATAATTACACTTAATGATTTCAGGACTAATGACCTTTATGGGTCAAAGACAGAGTCTATTATTTTGCTAGGGTAATCTGTGAGCTCAACAGACGTTTTTTGTCCCTTGGCTTTGTTTTCTTTAAGGAAAAAACCTAAAGATCCTTGAAGGTATGATTTATTCTCTCAGAAAATGAGACAGGCTGTTGGAGAATAAGCTTACAGTTGTGGTTAATTACTATTTAATAAGACTAGGAGTGCAGTATCACAGTGAGCCTGTCTACAGCTTTCCAGTATCAGCTTGTTCGATGAGTGCATTTTCATGTCGGTCCAGTCTGTGCTTTCCCAGCACTCTGCTCTTCTGTCTGTCATGTGCCTCCAAACATTTCTCTATTTCAAACCCTCCCCAACCTTCCTCAGAAAATCTTACAGGTACACAGATATGATACCAAGGGGGAATCAGATATCTGGGTTGGTATTTTTACACTTGGTTTAATGCAGCAACTCAAGAGGGTCTGACTACTTAAAAATGATCTACTGAAAAAGAAAATCATATTTTATCTACTGCACTGGAGCTTTATATATGGCTTATGAAATAGAAAGAAGCATTAAGAAGGTTGCAGTGCAATAACTACAAATGATTTGAGTTTTTTTAGTGTAATAATGGTGTACTTATTTGAAACACCAAACAGGATGTTACTGTTACATTGAATTATGAGTGCACAGTAATAAACTTTCGCTGTTGACAGGGTGGTATATTTAAAGAAATCCATTCAACTGCTGCTTTATGTTTGCCTGTTGATTCAGAATTAAGAATTTTAGAAATGTTTTTTTATTTTTTTTATATTTGTTTTGTTGCTGCTGCAAATTTCACTTAATGACCTCAACCCTGTTCATTGAGTGCTTGGCATTTTTGTCAATTGTAACTTTAATTAATTACATGCCTCTGTTGTTTTTCATGACCCAAAGCCTTTCCTGTTGTCATCAGGTGTGAAATAACAGAAGAATAGAATAGTGAGTGAAAAGGGGTATGTGACCTTCAGCCAAAGGTCTGCTCGTTTTCATAGCCTACATTCTAGCACCCTCGTGGTCAGTGAAGCCTCTCCTGAATGAAACACTTACACCGAATGTTGAAAGCATGTTGAAGGGCAAAACATTGTGTTTGACCTGATGTCTAATAGCATTCATCATGCATCACCCCCATCTGCACTCTGGTATAAAAGAACCAAATCAATCAGTTGTATGCAATTCATTGGGAGGAAATGTGATCATAAAATCATGTAGAAAAACATCTTGGGTCTCTTTTGCACTGTTGATGAGCTTTTTTATTTATTTATTTATTCTTTGCCTCTGTCAATCTCATTATTATCGCCTTACTTGTTGATTTTGTACACTAAACTAAACGGTTTAAGCATCAGCACTAACTATCCCTGTATTGTATCTGTATTTCTTCAGTCATTGCTTTGGTTTTCACTACCGTGATTTGTATATAAGCGTATTTTTTTGTGTAAATGGGTTATGTGTATTTTATGTGTAACGTGCTGCATCTTTCAGAGAGTAAAGCTGTTCTAATTTGTCACCTCGATCTCCTGCTCGTTGCTGTATGCCTATGGTCCGAGGTCTTTCAAAATTCTCAATTAGCCCTTGCGCTAGCATTCCACATGCGTAGCCCAATTGTTCTGTGGTTCGGTATTGAAAGTCTGTGCCAATTCACTCCTTTCCTCTTTCTGTGGCTGAGGCTAGTGTTTTTCTGTCTTTTCTCTTGCAGAAACGCTTGGTCCTATCTGCATTATAAAAGGATGAAAGGTTGACAATCACAGTTCATCACTCCGAGAAATTCAGGGAATGATTGACAATTTCACAGGCAACGCAAATTACAGTGAAGATTTGTGTTCAGAATTAGATCTTAGGGATCACTTTAGATGACCTTGAGGAAACACGGGCACGATGGTTGAAAAAAGTTTTCATCTGATGTTGTGAATGCCAAAACCTGAATAAAAAAAAACTTATAGTAGTAATTTATAGTCAGGGAAATAACATTAGGTCAAAGGTTAAGTCGGTGTCACCTCTGTTTCATTCCATACAGCAGCAAAAGGGCATGAAGCTTTTTTTTTTTTAAACAACCTAGAAACTAAAATAATACCTGAAAAGACTGTATAGTTTTGATAGCAGTGGTATTTACAAATTGCAGAATGTCAGTGGATTACAGATTGCATTACATTCAGTTATGAGGGAAAAGAAAGGAATGAGAAGTGATGAAAAGAGAAGGAATTACAAATTTCTGAGCACTGACTGAGAAACAAGAAAGGAATAGTTAGAACGCTTGAATGTGCAATACAGACACCTGAAACTACCACAAAGAAGCACAGACTGCTTTACACGAAATAAATGCGGGATACTATCTCCTTAC
Organism: Silurus meridionalis; assembly: GCF_014805685.1. NCBI lineage: Eukaryota > Metazoa > Chordata > Actinopteri > Siluriformes > Siluridae > Silurus > Silurus meridionalis. The sequence goes on from NC_060890.1 coordinate 18,171,906, forward strand.
TAGTATCTGCTTTAAAAGGCAGTGTTGTGGAAAAATGTAACCTCAGATAGACAAGTTAATTTTGTCCTAACCTTGTTGGACAAGTTTTTATGCAAGTATGTGGGTTTTTTTGTGTGTGTGTATATATATATATATATATATATATATATATATATATATATATATATATATATATATATATATATATATATATATATAATTTTTTTTTTTTTTTTTAAACCTAATGACAGTATAGATTGGACTTAATTGAAAAAACAAAAACAAAAAAAAACATTTTTATCCAGTTCTTGTGTTCAAGTGTGCTTGTGAATGAAAGTGCTTAAACTAGGGTTTGATTTATTTCATTCTGTGCAAATTGCATTTGCCTAGAAGCAGATGGTTTGCAGGATTCATAATCTGTACAATTAGGAAAATCTGTTTGAAATTATGAGGACTATATCATTTTGTATGCTCAACCATTCATTGAAAATTATTTTACTGTCAATATAGTTAAAATATACAACAGACAAATGATCAAATATGAAAATACTTTATTGTTTGTAAAAGCATCTCACTCAATGGTCTGCACAAAGATATTTAAATACATACTGTAAGAGAAATGTTTAATTAGCTAATGAGGTTATCATCAATACACATTACAAATATTTTAGAAATAGACTGGGTCTGTTTGGGGAGTGGGTGGCTTTAGACGATTAGGGCTACATATAAATTTTTCATCTATTCAGTGACCAGGTGGTCTTTATATCCATCGTAACTGATCACACAGAAATATTATTTTGACACATCAGTAATAACAGGCATCTGCACATCTGCTCCACTATTGATTACTATACTGCATATACTAAGCACTATGCAGCATTTTACTTTGATATACACCAACAAACAGTTGCTGTTGCCTTTGTTCTTTGTATAGACCGCATAATAATAATAATAATAATAATAAATAATAATAATAATAATAATAATAATGATAGTGTTCAAATTGAGCAACATGCTACATAAAATTAAATACATCACTAAAACCATGGCCATGCTCTAAACCGGGTAAAAATTATAATATGTACAATATTAGCACAATGATTGTATAGCTGTACACTAAATGGAAGTGTACAGTACACTGCTGGTTTTTGTGCTCCAGATGATTGTTTAGAATCGTCGCTTACCTGTGGGAAAGGCGCAGAGCTGAAACCTCAGCCTGACAAATCGGATGCGAGAGCGACCTGTTGCTGTACACTGCTGGAGGTGCGCGGGCGCGCGTGCGTTCGGGCGTATGTGCGCGTGCGTGCGTGTCACGTTTTCTTGTCCCTTTCATTGAGCCAGAAAAGCAAACTGCGCCCCAGACAAAAACCCTCTCCGGCAGTTGCAACTCATTCTGTGTGTGCAGAGGTCCGTTCCCTCGGTTCACTTCCGATGTTCTTCTGTTATCCCATAAAGGAGGAACTCTTAACGTGCGAGCTGGGTTTCTAAACCCTGGTTTTAAATTCATAAAGACTTTAACAGAAGTAATTTTTGTAATTCTGTTATTTTATTCTGTAAAATTAATAATAATTAATAATGATAATAATAATAGTAGTAATAGTAATAATAATAATAATAATAATAATAATAATAATACAAATAATAATGAAGTTATTATTGTTATTTTTCTCATCATCGTCATATGTTCATGATAGAAGTGTAATTTATTGGATAAAATCTCGAATAGTAACATTGTTTTGTTTTGGCTTGTTGTATTTGTGTAGCGTAGATGTGAAAAAAATTAATTATTTCTATATAACAATTTTTATACCCAAAAACTTTTACTGTTGTATCTCAATCCGTTTAATTTCTTACCCCAAATGAAACTGTTGCACGTCGTATTCTCGCGATTCTTATTTATTTATTTATTTATTTAATTGCACCACATATCGTTTAATGCATTATTCTTGTGCTAGTAAGATAGTAAGCTTTTGGCCATAATTATATAATTAGCGTGCATGTTTATTTAATTTAGTTTTATGTTCAGATACTTATTTAGCCAGTTGGTGTTAGGAGACTCTTACTCAAATATTTGTGTATTTGTGTCCCCCTCTATACTCGTTTTCGGTGAGTAAACAGGGCACAGTGTTCGCAATAAACAAGACATTCTCCTGGTGAACTAATCCTGATAGACAAAAGCAGCCTCATTACTTACCTACGGGGTGCAAGATTAGTGCTTCTGTTTACAGCGATTATCATGTCAACACCTGCACATATTCAAATACTGTAAGTTTCACATCAGTCATGCGACTTTTCTACGCGTTTCACTGGGATTTTTACGGGAAATTGTTATAACAGTCCTTGAACTGTTTCTCTTTTTCAGAAGAGTAAATATGAATGCTGAATATGTTACAGTGACGCTGCTTTGGCCGGGAGAGGCGTCTCCGATTGGGGAGAAGGCCATTAGTCGCTAAGCCTCAGGATAAACAGACAATTAGGCCAAGTGAATTCACTTGTTTGTAGCATTAATTACACGCTTTGTGCAAACAAAAAGGGCATGTAAAAGAATGCCATTTGACTCAGGCTTGGCAATCCGATCTTGTCTCATTGCTTGGTAACTTATTTAAATTCATATTTAGAAAGCTGTCGCTTCCATTGTGGATTGGATGGTTTTAGTTTTATTGTAGAGATGTGTGTATTATGTACAGATTGCATGTTTAAACTGGAAAATAATAATCAAAATGAGGTTTGTACTTTGAACATCTTTGGAAATGTATTCTTTTGTCGCAAACTGCTCAGGTTTTACAACTTTAAGTTCATTAATTTAGTTATTTTGCCCAAAAACAGTATATTTTAATTATATCCCACGAAATCTCCACTAACACCACAATTTGTTTTACTATTGGATCAGACAACCTTTGAGTCTTCACCTTGTAGTCGACAGCTTCGCTTTTTTTCTCCAGGATAGTAAAATAAAACACGCTCGTGCTGCGCGGTGCGTAAATGGAACAGCGCCGGTTCCTGATTGGCTCATCGCGCGGAGCCACAAGCTGTGGAGGCTAATGACTGGCACTGCTTGACAGTGATTGGCAGGGGCTGGCATGACAACCACAGCACGACACCGGGAAGACCAATAGAAAAGCGAAACAAAATGTTTCAACATTACACTTGAGTGTGATTAAGGGGAGACGTTACAGACTTCACCCGGTCCAAGTGGTAGAAGGTAGAAAACTGCGGAAAAGGAAAGTGGTTAACCGCAAGTATTTCTCCTCTTTCTTCTTGTTTGTTCGTCTCCGGCAAGTCGCTCCATGGTTTTCAGATCTCCGTTAGAGCTTTACCCCTCTCACCTGTTCCTCCCGAACTTCGTGGATCGCCCCTTGCTACTAGCGGCCAGCCTCCCTCGCCCGAGGTCCCCGGAAGATCCAGCCATGTTCCAGTTGCCCACACTGAGCTTCACAGCCGAGCAGGTGGCCAGCGTGTGTGAAACCCTGGAGGAGACTGGTGACATCGAGCGCCTCGGCCGTTTCCTGTGGTCCCTGCCGGTGGCACCTGGCGCATGCGACGCCATCAACAAGCACGAGGCCATCCAACGGGCGCGCGCCGTGGTCGCCTACCACACGGGCAGCTTCCGCGAGCTCTACCACATCTTGGAGAATCACAAGTTTACCAAGGAATCGCATGGCAAGCTGCAGGCCATGTGGCTCGAAGCCCACTACCAGGAGGCTGAGAAGTTGCGCGGACGCCCACTCGGACCCGTCGACAAGTACCGTGTGCGCAAGAAGTTTCCACTGCCGCGTACCATTTGGGATGGCGAGCAGAAGACGCACTGCTTTAAGGAGCGGACGCGCGGCCTTCTGCGGGAGTGGTACCTACAGGACCCGTACCCCAACCCGAGCAAGAAGCGCGAGCTGGCGCAGGCTACCGGACTTACCCCCACCCAGGTGGGCAACTGGTTTAAAAATCGACGACAACGAGACAGAGCCGCCGCCGCTAAGAACAGGTCAGAAAAAACCCTAAAAATCACACTTTATTACGCTCATAATTATAGACGTGTTACTGAACATAAAGATACATTTTGTTACCAATTTGCACTTTTTAGCCGACGTTTTTTGCTGATTACCGTATTTAGAAAATTTAATGGTGATCATCATAAGTGCGTTTTTAATACATTTAGTTAAATTGTTAAAATGTTTGTAAAATGTATTTTGGTCATTTGAAAATACTGAATATATTTATATATAATATATACTAAAGTGAAATAAATTATTCTACAGACGTTATTTGTAATTTATTATTATTATTATTATTATTATTACTATTATTATTATTATTATTATTATTATTATTATTATTATTATTATTAGGGTAATTGTGCAAATTGTGTAATAATTTCCCATACGTGGGTAAAGCTCCTCATGTAAAAAAAAATCAGTTTGTAGTGTTTAAAGCTTAAAGAATCTGAAATATAAATTTGCAGTACAATTTTTATCAAATTATAGTATCAGAATAGTATATAAAGTCTTATATCTGGCTCATGACACTTGTGCTTGTAATTGTGGCCTGTTGATTTTAAAATAAACTAAAAATGAAATTTAGACAAGTATAAAGGAATAATGTTGACACTAATTTAATTTACACAATAATATGGTTTCAGTTGTACTCAACCCGGATATTATAACCTTGCTATAATAATATACTCTTTGTGAATATATTACTAAACTGTCTATAAATATTCAGTTGTGTATAACAATTTCATATACATTTCTGTATGTGTTTTTGTTTTGCAGGCTGCAGCAGCACGCTTTGGCACAGAGCGCTCTCCGCTCGATCTCGGGTCCCGGGTGCGCGCAGCGCGCCTCCGCGTCTCCCAGCAGCGCGAGCGTGTGCAGCGGCGAGAGACCCGACCCCGGTACTGTGCTCTCCGTCACCGACAGCGACTCAGACTTCGACGTATGACAGAACGGCATTTAAATATGGAGGAATTGGGACCTAAAAAGAAATAATGAAAAGAATAATAAACTGTAAGCGGACAGTGTGGCTAGCGGCCATTTTGGCCTTTGCCAAAACGTTGTTCGTCAAATGGAGAAAAGCATGCAGTTTTTTCAAAAGCGCTTCAGTGGACAGACACGCTCTTTCTCTCATCTCCCTTTTTGCATGGTCATTTGTGAATATGTCTGGACGGTTATGGAAAGGCACTAGGAGGATCAATTGTATAGAGGCGCCATTTACCTCTTTCCTGCTCCTGTATCCCCCCGCAAAGCGGACTGTTTGAGTTTTGTATTTATCAGACAATCGTGGAAGTCAAAAGCACCTTTAAGCCGTCTTCTTTGGCTTGACAGCAGATGTTCAAAGTTTGAGTTTATCTTGAGATTTTATATTGAATAATCAGTGTATGATGCGTTTTTCCTCTCTCTCTCTCTCTCTCTCTCTCTCTCTCTCTCTCTCTCTCTCTCTCTGGTCTAGGCTGTGCTAGATATGCTTGTATAATAATGCAATTACGCCATCCTAAAGCATCTTTCCTTATTTTGTGTCTCAAGATGTCAAAGTGTCTGTAAAGTGCTTTGAGATTTTTAATATCTGCTCGTTTGTTCGTTTTTATACTGTAAATGGGTTAATGGCTCTGAAAACGCAGTGTTATGGGTCACTTTTATGCAAATAAATATAATTTAATATTATAACTATAGCCTATTTTGTTTGTGGTTCTGTTAAATTGCGACATTTCACAAAAAAACTAAAGTTTATACAGTGGGAGTATGACGTGCAGAATTAAGAGCAAAATGATTTTAATAGATACATTATTACAACTATTATTCTTCTGAATCATGTGAACAACAAATAATAATCATAATAGTTATTATTATTACTATTATTCTTATTACTATTATTCTTATTACTATTCTTATTCTTATTATTCTTATTATTATTTTTACTATTACTATTATTATTATTATTATTACTATTACGATTATTATCATTATTATTATTATTATTATTTATTATTACTATTACTATTATTATTATTACGATTATTACGATTATTATCATTATTGTTATTATTATTATTATTATTATTATTATTATTATATTAGGTTATTAATTAATGAGGCTTTGGCCGGTGGAAGTTAAACAATTAATATTGTTCAGAGAAATAATGTCCGTCATCGTTTCCATTAAACTGAAATTTTGGAATTAATTGCCTCAAATTGTAACTAGTTACAGCTTCACAGCTTCATGAAGTGCGTAGATACACAGAGAGACAAACCTTTTTTTACTTGTACTTTTTTTACCTTCACTGACATATCTAAGGGTCAGTAACGTGTCACACACTGGACAAAAAAAGTGTATACACACAAGCTATAAATTCTCCTACATCACCAAAGGTTTAGTGAAAAAGAGTGAAAAGTCTCAAACAGTTCTCATCGCCTTTCGTAGGAGAGCTGTGTCTATTATTCCGTGCGTGTTTTTTTTCCTCTCCTGTTTCCCCTTTTGAACACGACTTCCCATTGGTGTTTATTCACGCGGCAGTTCCCCTTGACCTGCATTCACTGCTCTGCATGCACCAGCACAAAACGGGTCTCACCTCCGAGTAAATTCAAGTAGGGGTTTTGACTCAAAACTAACACTCAGTCACATTAACTTACTCTGCATCGACTAGTGTTTGAGCAGGATGCTAATAGTCAAGCGAGTTTTATTTGTTTATTTTATTTCAAAGAAATGTCCTTCAATAATGTAGGTTGTTATTCAAATCCACTATTTGTAATCGATTAGTGTAACACAGCTGGTCTTAGTCTAACAAACCCCAGACCCCAGATAATATACATTTAGTGGATTTTGGGCAAATGAAAAAAAAAAAACTTTACTAAAGAAGTCACCCGAACCTCACGTGTTCACGATTTTCACATGGGATTATTTTTTATACACGACATATTTCGCTTTTGACACGAGGTTTTCTCATGTAAAGCGTTTTGTTTTACATCATTATTTTTTTTCCGCTCTCGTGTGAATTTGTACAAAATCGCAGGTTGTTTATATGGTGTGTTGCATGGGTTCACGCGCAAATTTCAGTGCAAAGCATGCTCAAATTTCAGTGCATAGCATGCTCAAAATCGTTTTTCCTTCGTATGTGATTACATACAACTTTAAAAAAAAAAAAGAAAATGATTACATGACAAATGTATATGAAAGTCGAAAAAGCCACAATTATAGTTATGCTTAATCAATTGCTTGGACGATACACAGCAACCAGCATCAGTTTTAATGCTGTGAATGTGTCAGAAAGGACACATTTATCTGCTGTCCTTAGGCAGGTGGATGTTTATAAATAAAATGTAGTTACATGCACTGTATGTGAAGGGACACTGAAATATTCAAACTGCATGAAAGAATGGAATTGTTGTAATTTTTGTTCAAACTGGTCAGCGTGTATATAGATACGTCTAATTTGAATTAAACACGCTGTATGAATACTATGCATCGTTATGATAAACGTAACGTTGAAAAAAAAAGAAAAAAATATATATTTCAACGATACGTTTATCATAACGATGCATAGTATTTTTACAGCGTGTTTAATTCAAATTAGATGTATCTATATGATCAGTCTCTCTCTCTCTCTCTCTCTCTCTCTCTCTCTCTCTCTCTCTCTCTCTCTCTCTATATATATATATATATATATATATATATATATATATATATATATATATATATATATATATATATTTACCACACAAAGATCAAGAGAAAAATCTTCCAGACAAAAAACCTGGTGACCACTGATCATTTATCTAGTTTGTGTGGTTTATCAGTTCAATTTGAAGTGTAAACTAGGAAGTGTTTCTAAATAAGGGATAAGTCCCTCACTCAGAAAGTCGCTATAAGTCGTGCCTTACATTGGAGTTTAAATTATGTGGTTTTGTCGCCATCTTGTGGTAAATATGTAAATCTGCTTCCATTTAGTTTCCTCTAAGTATGCGCTTGTGTATTCTGTTCAGTAAAGGGATTTATTCCGGTTATATTGTTGTCTGTGCAACTATTAAGATGTTTCTAACAGCAAACGCTTCATTATATTGGAGAAGATTTTAAAATGTTCTTTGTCAATGTCAAAACTGTCATAATTACCCAAAACATGGTATATTTCTGAGATTTTAAAGGTGTTCAATACTACTTGTGAAGATAATACTACTTACCATAGAGTACGGAACAAAGTGCATTCTATAATTAATATAATTAATTAAAAGAATAACCGATTTAAAAAAAAGTACCTTTCTTAAAGGACATTGTAGGAAAACAATGTTATATGTAAGACATTATTAGGTAATCATACTACTAAAAAATTATTAAGAATATATTGCAGTAGAAGTATAACACTTAAATAATGTTAAAAAAGAATAATAAAAAACATCAGTGTTAGATTATATCTTTGTTTTCTTTATTACTTTATTTAATAGGAACAACAATGGTAAAAAAAAATTAAAAATCTTATTTAAAGCACAAAATCCAACGCTGCATCATTCAGTCATAGTTGCTGGCTAATGTATGCATTTATTTATGGATCCATTAAATCTCTTTTTATTTTCCTAATTGTAGTTATTTTATTTCAGGACTGTCCCAAATTACAAAACACAAACCATACAGACATGCTTTGGACAAAGGTTATGCTTGTTTTAGCATCACTGCACATTTTTGGTATAACGTTTATGCAGCTGAAATATGTGTAATATATTAGTAATGGTGATTTTATATATTATATAAAGCATATTTAATTATTATTTACCATAAAGCATTTTTGCAGTAATTTTTTTTGCTTTGTTTGATGCGGACCACATCCTTTTATTTAAAATAAATTACGCATTTTTTTTTCTATCAAGTATTTACTTTGTGGTGGTTATTAACATAAGGAAGCTATAGAATTCATTAAAAAAATAAATTATGCTTAGTTATACAGTCCCAATTTATGTGATGAGAAAAGGCGTGTGGATATCTGACTATCACCTTTGGTTCTTTCGAAAGATGAAGGCATGTAATTGTGTAGAAGATTCCCCTTATTTTGGAATTAAGGTTTCCTGCAAAAGGCACTTACCTAGAGGTATGACTATATTGGTCATATGTCCACAAACTTGTAGCCAGGTAATGCATCTAAATGCATGTAATACAATATTTCTATCATGATAAACTAGCACAAAAACAGTACTTGTTTGACAGCTTATACTGCTCTGGTTTTTCAACGATATACTGCCATCTGCTGGTTTGAAGTGGTACTTAATATAGCACAGACGTGTAAATACAGAATGCAAGAGATGGGAAGTAATAATGTACAAATACTTCGTTACTGTACTTAAGTACATTTATCTGATATCAGTAATTTACTACACTATTTTCCGGACGAAATTGTACTTTTACTCATTAAATTTCTACACAAATATTTGTACTTGCAACTTCTTATCAAAGCAGACTCTTTACTTTAGTTTTAATCTATTTGGTGACATGATCAATATTTATTTTTTCTCATTTCGCGCCGTTTTCAGTCCATCAACATATTTTCTGTCATTGTGCAGCTTTTTTCAATATATCACTGATGTATTATGTTCTGGCTCTCACGCACCACAGCTGTAGACTAGTTTAGGAAGATAACAATGAGCAAGACAGAAGGCAACAAGAAGTATCACATGCAACATACGTTTATTCACAACATCCTTTCTTTACTCGGATATAAAATATATAAATATAAAAAAATTCCATCAAAAAATGCTTTTAATCAATAGACATTTGTTTTACTGAGGTGCCAAGTCTCAAATCAGCACCACAATCCGCCACGATGCGCACTTTGGGCAGTCAACCCTCTGGGGTCGACAAACGCACCAGCGCATTTTGTGGCATTTTTTCTTCATAATGCCGAAACGAACTTAAAATGACTCTGTTTTTTTTTTAACACACAGAGCAATACATTATTTGAATCTGTAAAGGGTCTACTTTCATTTGTATTCTCTCATAATAACAAAAATCTGTGCTTTTGTAATATACGGAAAACAGACAGGGTGCGCTCTGTGCCGTCTCTGTCATCTCTCTTCACAAACAAATAAAACAACCTGAATCTCAGTGAATACTTACCCCACAGACATAATACATATATGAATAGAAACCTCAAAATGTCTATAAAAATGTCTGTAAATAATCATATTCACATCGAAAACAAATATTCTCTAATTATGTAATCCGTATGGAAGTTAGAAGTGGTACAGTTTCTTCGGTGTTACCTCATTAACCGTCCATGTGGAAACAGCAAAAGTTCTGTTTGGTGTCCTAATGATGTACATAATTAAATACACCATACTTACATTTGAAAGAATATTTTGGTTTTTTTGCTCTATGTTGAGTATGGTTTCATGAATAATAAACATACATTTACATAAAGCATTTATATTTCTATATGCCCATGTTGATTAGAGTATTAAAAACGTAAAGTATTAATTCCTTGTACATTTAGAACAGATTAAAAATGTGCGATTGAGTTGCCATTAAATATTTTAATCAATTAACAGCCTTAATATTAAAATAATTTTAGGCCCAGTTACCAGCATGACACTAAAATAGGTAGTAGTAATGGCTTATTTTTACTTAATTACATGTCAAAGCCCAAACTTTACTTTAACTTGAATTAAAAAAAAGTATAGTCAGTAACTTTATACTTTATACTTTAAAGTATAGTCAGGTCAACTTTTAAAACATGAGTATCTGTACTTCTACTGATGTGAATGATGTGTGTACTTTTGCCACCTCTGCTGAATGCACAGTAGATACCTGTACAGTATACATGCTTGTTCTTTTTCACTTGTTTAGACTTTGCCTTTTAATAGCCTAGAGCAAACAATAGTGAAGGTAGAAATATACAGTGGTGTGAAAAAGTGTTTGCCCCCTTCCTGATTTCTTATTTTTGTGCATGTTTGCACAAATATAGAGCACTTTAAGGTTTCAGATCATTAAACTAATTTAAATAATAGTAAATGATAAGACAAGTGAACATAACATGCAGTTTTTAAATTAAGGTGGTTATTATTGAGAGAAAACAAAATCCAAAACTATATGGCTCTGTGTGAAAAAGTGACTCAACCATAAGAACAAAAATGGTCCACATGGCAGAGTTCCAAGATGCTGCTGAGCAAAAAGAACACAAAGACTCATCTCAGTTTTGCCAGAAAACATCTTGATGATCCCTAAGACTTTTGGGAAAATACTCTGTGGACTGACGAGACAAAAGTACAAGAACTTTTTGAAAGGTGTGTGTCCCACTATGTCTGGCGTAAAATCACAACGCATTTGGGGCTGTTCTGCTGCTTCAGGACCTGGAAGACTTGTTGTGATAAATGGAACCATGAATTCAGCTGTCTACCAAAAAATTCTGGAGAATGTCCAGTCATCTGTTTGTGACCTCAAGCTGAAGCGAACTTGAGTTCTGCAGCAGGACAATGATCCAAAACACACCAGCAAGTCCACCTCTGAATGGCTGAAGAAAAACAAAATTAAGACTTTGGAGTGGCCTAGTTAAAATCCTGTCCGGAATCCTATTGAGATGCTGTGGCATGACCTTAGAAAGGAGGTTCAAGCTCGAAAACCCTCCAATGTGGCTGAATAACAACAATTCTGCATAGATGAGTGGACCAAAATTCCTCCACAGACTCATTGCAAGTTATCGCAAACGCTTGATTGCAGTTGTTGCTGCTAAAGGCGGCCCAACCAGTTATTAAGTTTAGGGGCAAACACTTTTTCACACAGGGCCATGTAGTTTTGGATTTTGTTTTCCCTCAGTAATAAAAACCTTCATTTAAAAACTACATGTTGTGTTCACTTGTGTTATCTTTTACTAATATTTAAATTAGTTTGATGATCTGAAACATTAAAGTGTGACAAACATTGCAAAAATTAAGAAATCAGGAAGGGGGCAAACACTTTTTCACACCACTGTAGCTATCATTTTATATCACTTAAAAAAAATTTTTTTACATAGATAAAAAAAGACAGTTTACTGTTATCGATTTGTCACTGTGAAATTCTAACCTTATTTGTTACTCAGTTTACACATTTTTATATAAATTTGCATGTACTTCAGTTACGGTAAAGCTTTCAAATCACGTTGAATACTTTACTTCCTCTTACCAAGCCTAACAATTAAAATTGGTTCACTGAAGAAGATTTTGCTCTTTACTGGAAAACAAAAGGCTAAAAAAAGTATTTAAAAATATTGATACTTGCATGACTTTCTTATTTAAGGTTTTATCTATGTTATTTTCTCTTCTGCCTCCTTTTACTGCACAGTTTATCCATACATCATATTAGAGCATGTTACAGCTCACCCTGGATCAGGAGGAACCTGTTGCAGTGGGTTCCTCAGACTAGTGTGAAATTCTAATTTTAAAGGGAAATATGAATTGTGTGCATGTATTCAAAAGTTTTAACCCGATACTTAAATACAAATACATTTTATTAAGTATTCATTAATTGGTTCTTAATGAAAATATCTATTACTGGCTTATGAATATATAATCACCAAAACTTAGTTAGTGTAAATCGATGCATATATGGTCGGCTCAAACAGCACACAAAGACTGTCCTTTTTTTTTTTACTAAAATCTTTTAATCATTATATTAATTATCATATTTAATTATACGTATTTTACGTATTTAATTACACTCCATGTTTATATTTATACCAACTTCTAATTTTTAAAGGTAACTTCTACCTTTCTTGTATTATTTTGTTTTTTGGCTCACTGATCACAATGATGACATAATGATCTAAACTTGTGCTAAGCATGATTGCTAAAGTATTCTAGTTGTTCATGATGGCTGCACTAACATTATTACATTTCCATGATGTCTTGCTCATGTTTATAGATTACATCAAGTCTTACTGTGAGAGAAAAGAGGCAGATATATACAGAAAAGGCTGCTGGGCACGATTGTCTTTAAAAACAAGACATGTCTGTTTCTTTGGTTCTAAAGTACTAATTGCCTACATTGTTGTATATCTCCAGTGTAAATCTAAAGAAACAAACATGTCTTGACTGATGGACTACAATGAGATACAGGAAACATTGTGCAAAAAACATTGTCCATTGTGTGTCAGTCATGTAGTTTTAGATTTAAAATAAAGAAGTAAACCTTGGACTTCAAATAATTCATGGGTGGTCTGCTTGCTTTTGAGCTTAGTGGGGAAATTTACACTCTGGATGAGACACCCTGTGTAGTACATGCATAATACACTCCAAAACTCAGTGGCATTGGTTTGTCTGAGAGGTAAGAGAGCAAGGGGAAAACCCACATGGACATGTAGAGAAGATGTGAAACTCCACACAGTTGGTGTCAGTATCAGTATCAGGGGTAAAACAGGGAACCTGGAGTTGTAAGGCAGTAACTCTACCTGCTGCACTAATTCCCCCCCCTTAATTAAGTAAACTTCACTAAACAGTTGATGCCATACGCAAAAGGACAAGCTTCAGAAAACATGCATATAATATAAAAACATTGTTATGCGACAGGAAGGAAAGTATCAGCTACAAAGATGCTTCATCAACAGACATTATGAACACCTCAGGCAAGGGAAATGGGATTACTAACTCTCACAATACCATTTTACAATAAAACAAAATGTGTATCTGTCCATGATTATATAAGTGCATAAATATTAACCTTTTTATTCTGGAATCTACATAAAACATTTGGTCCATCATAACCAGGGGAATGTTGAACACCAGGTGGCAGTATAATCACAATTTTAGTAGTGTACATGTAATATAGATTTAACAATCAAATTAGATTACGGGGCAAACACGCAGCACACAGTATTTCCTATTTTCTATATTTAAAATGCATGTTTATATATTATTTTGCACAACTCACTACCCTACTAAGCAGATGAAAATGAACTTTAATTAGGGCTTTTTCCATTAAAACAAAAAGAAAAGAAGATTGAATTTTTTAAAACCTGCCTGTCATTTATAAATGTCCGTGTGATTTAAAATAAACTGATTTTGACTCAACTAAATTAATGTGCTTATTTTTGCTTCTTTCACCAATAAGGTGTAAACTATGTTGCAATGTTTGTCATTGTAAATTGCAATTTGTTAACGTTTTAAATAATTCATTTCTACACTGTTTATTTATGACCATTTGGGTGTAGCAGATATTTCTAAGTATCCATGTGCAACACAAAACAGATATTATTGGTATAAGGCAGAAAAATAAAAAAGAATTAAAAGAATTAAAAGAAATATTTTAATTTTATAACAAATAGAATGACACATGGTTATGATTAAGATATGTTTTGATAATAGATCATTTTCTTATATGGTTTAAATAATTGTTTAATTGAAAGTATAATAACTAAATAGTATTTAATTATTAGATAAATATGTTTATCTACTTATAACATTGGGAATCAAGTTCGTGTTACTTTTTAAGTGTAAAAAGTAATTACTCTTATGTACAACCTTGTGAAGAGCCATATACCAGGTTCAGTGTGGAGTATATTAACATGGCAAAAAGACAACTTTAGTCAATATTCTCTTTAGTCAATAGCTGTATATTTTATTATTTCATGTATAGCAAGATATATCAAAAACTATCAGGTGATTTATAATGACTTAGCACATAGGCTAAATGTTGAAGGTGTACCTCCTCTTCTTGCATGTTAGGCACAAACAAGATGGATGTCGCCCTTCATTCTTTGGTCTTTTTTATTTTGTTTTTCTTTTTTGGAAACTGGTTTACTGGTTTTGTAAGACTTCATGGTGTCCCATCACATAACATTTCACTGAAGATAGTCTTGCAACAAACTGTATTTTCTGTAACAGTTGGGAAATTGATTCATGAATGTCTTTGTCTTTTTTGGTTTCTGGAGATAAATAGTCTTTTTTCCCATTGCTCATGTGCTCTAACACCATTTAAATTGTTAGGAGCCAAGATCTACCAGGCTGGCTGCCATTGGATTGAGGAGGCCATCATGCATAGATAGATGCTGCTCATGGTGGCTGTGCTGCTGATGAGGATGAGGAGGATGATGATGATGATGATGAAGAAGATGGGGATGAGGATGGTGCGAATCTGAGACACTGGGTCCGGCCGGAGGTGCGAAGCTGTGCAGTGGTGGCAGGCCTGAGCTGGAGGGCAGGAGCAGGGCAGGACTCATGGCCGGGTGATCTGGGGTCCCTGGCAGAGATTTATCCTCGTCAGAGCTCTCGCACTGAGATTTGCTCTCGGTTATTTGAGAAGGCAGAGGGTTGTGCCCATTCTGATTCGTGCCCTCGTTTTCCCTGAGGAGCAGATAATTGATTCATTAGGTCAGCAGTTTAAACAAAAACAGACACAGTGTTTTCATTGTTCAAATAATGCTTCATTCGCCTGTGAAATTCATACCTTAAACTGTTATGTACAAAAAGAAAGAAATGTATATTAAGGGGTATAATAAACAATAATCTTAGTAATTAAATATAAGTAATTATAATTCTTTATTTTTCTACTTATAATAATGAATATATATACAAATAGAACTACTTCTAATAACAACGATGATAATAATCATTATGACCATCATCATCATTGTATATATATATATATATATATATATATATATATATATATATATATATATATATATATATACACAATGATGATGATGGTCATAATGATTATTATCATCGTTGTTATTATAAGTAGTTATATATATATATATATATATATATATATATATATATATATATATATATATATATAATTTGAAATCTTTTATTCATATTTTCATTTTATTACTTTTTTTTTTTTTTTTTTTTTTTGCTGCTGTTGGTTGTGATGATGATGATGATGACGACGATGATGAGGACGATGATTGATCATTTTAATTTCTGTTTAACATGCAACATCTTACAATCAACCGATCAGTAAACGTGCGTGTTGCTAGTAGAGATCACACAGATGTCTGAGCTGAGACTGGTTGCTTCTCTGTATCCCGTCTGTGTGAAACTGTCTGTTCAAAGCATGACTTAGCAGATCTAGTTCTCTACATGAGAGGGATCAGTGCATCAGGCCGAGTTCCCCTGGGTCCGACTTACAACAAATTAATCGACACCATTGAGGCAGCCCCACGTTTCTGAAATGTGTATAGAGCACTAAGTGAAGTGAGTTTTGCTGTTTGTTAGTAAATTGTTCTAATTCGTGTTTGTATCATATAATTAGTACTACATAAAGAGCAGGACTCCAGTAAATCTACTAGGAAGGTGGTAGCTCAGTGGTTAAGGGATGGGACTTTGGATCGGAAGGTGATGGGTTAAAATACAAGCACCACCAAGCTGCCACTGTAGGGCCCTTGAGCAAGGCCCTTAACCCTCACCTGCTCAGTTGCAAGCCGATCTGGATAAGAGCGTCTGCCAAATGCCGTAAATGTAAACACCTCACGCGTTTGTATGCTCAGATAGATTTACACACACCTCATTACAAATAATAAAACAATATGAACAATTGTTAAGTAGACGATCTTAATAATTGCGGACACATTAAACTCACTGCTCATTATTAAAAAGTAACTAAGAAACACATTAAATACAATCAGCAATACAATAAAAATTTAAGATTATATAGAACTTAAAATACTCAGCAGATTCTTAACATAGATAAACTTAATATACAAACACATTAAAAGATTGATTTAAACCTAAATATTTCTTTCAAGTTCTGTATTGAACCTAAGAATTAAATTAAATGTCTGTGATAAAAACACAGTTCAATTACTTTTGGCAACCATAAGAACGATTAGAAAAACCAGCCTTGTGCGCTTTAGCTCAATGCGCATCTGTTTGATTCTATATTGAATGGCGCAAAAGAACCCTTTTTGGCGCTTGGGAAAATATGAAATGTAACAAATGCTTTTCGTATGAGATTGAACCGAAATATTAGTATAAAACAAACACTGAGAGGCTAAAAGTTAAGACGGCGTATTACCTCTCCTTGGCCTCAGCTGCGCGGTCTCTCTGCCGGCGGTTCT
The DNA here is from genome assembly GCF_014805685.1 of Silurus meridionalis. Taxonomy (NCBI): domain Eukaryota; kingdom Metazoa; phylum Chordata; class Actinopteri; order Siluriformes; family Siluridae; genus Silurus; species Silurus meridionalis. Next base: position 18,188,893 of record NC_060890.1, read on the forward strand.
TGAACCAGTTGCTGACCTGCGTCGTTGTGAGCCCTGTGGCCTCGGCCAGCTCGCGTTTCTCTCTTGGTGAGGGATAAGGATTATGGGAGTACCATTCTTTAAGTACGCAGCGGCTTTTCTCCTTGAAGCAGTAGCTCGTCTCCTCGCCGTCCCAAATAGTGCGCGGCAGCGGGAACTTCCTGCGCACACGGTACTTGCCCACGGCACCGAGCGGTCTTCCGCGCAGCTTCTCTGCCTCGATGTAGTGCGCCTTCAGCCACAGCTGCTGCAGCTTGGAGTGGTTGTGAGGCGAGAATTGGTGGCTCTCCAGCACCTTGTAGAGTTCGCGAAAGTTCCCCCTGTGAAAAGCCACCACAGCCTTGGCCTTGAGTACGGACTCGTTCTTATGCAGGTGCTCGCAGGCTGGCAGAGACCACAAGAAACGACCGAGGCGCTCGATGCTCCCTCCCTGCTGCAGCACCTCACACACACAAGCCACTTGCTCTTGCGTAAAGCCAAAGGTCGGCGGCACCGTGGCCATGGTCGTGCGCGCTTCGCGTGTCCCGTTTGTTTCTCAGTCAGCTCCTCTGGCTTGCTACGGTTTCACGCGCATTCACACGTTCACGCAGGTGACTCAGGTGTTCGAAGCGTTCCCACGGGCGAAACTTGATTCTCTCCAAGTGTCTAAAAAATGCATGACCAACGGCACCGGTCAAAACTTGCTGATTGTGGCATTAATTGCTATGCGTAAAAGTGGATCATTTTCTCCATTGGATAATTACATGATCTAGGCTGATAAAGAGTGCAGATGATCTTCTTGCCGTGCGTCTTCACGTTGTGCGCAGTAGTCTACATTATTTCCTCGATGGTGTTGAGCTGTTAGCCCGCCCTCCGGTAACCGAATCTCCTTACAGGAGCGCGTCCTCATAAAGGGCCAATCTGTCAAGTTTGTGGAGCGATTTTGTCTATATTATCACGTTATGGACAAAGTGCTGAATGTTTTCTGTACAGCTGTACCTTTCAATGGATTAAAACATATGCAAAACCTTTCTTAAATCTGAGCCCCATAATTTACTTTGTTGGGTCATGTGAACGTCCCTTTCCATTTCTTTGATGCCTAATTTTTCAACCTTATGTAATTCCAGTAATAAAACATTCATATTCAATGACAATGATCAACAAAGTTCAGCATATATGCATTTGCAAGTTATAAGTTATAGATTGGCCTTATAACCCCCGCCAGTACATGATTTAAAGGCAAGAACAACAGGCACGAGAAATTGGCTACATGTAACTTCTAATATAGTTGATTACAGCCAACAAAATAACATTAATCATGAAAGAAAACTAACTATGTTCAGCTCACATTGACTTATTGACCATACATATGATATACCCATATGAATTTAACAACCAATGAATCCTTCCTGAAAATGTCAAGAATACTCAAATCAATAAAAAATCTATACACTTTGTAATGATTAGTTTATTGGTGTGAAGTGAGATCATTAAAAGAAAGCAAAAAAAATGGTCATAAGTGCTATTGAGTTAGCCACTCTGAACAAGAACAAGTCAGCCACCAGAAGTGTGTTAGACTGATAGATGTGACGAGAAGTCACCAGTATCATGTATCTGTTGAGTTATTTTGGAATGTAACATTAAGCCTGCTTACTTTTTCATATGGACACTGAAGCATTTGCTTCCAAGGGTACAGTGAGATGTTTACTAATTTAGCCTTATTGATTTTAAGACTTATAAATTTCTAAAACATGACAAAAAATATGAATTTATGGTGTGTGTGAAAAATGTAAAATTATGAAAATATATCCAAGAAATAAGTGTAAATGAATTGAGTCTTAGGTTTAATAGATTTACCCTTATATGTGGTTAACTTTATAAAGTGCTCATACAGATTTACTTTCCTGCATCTGAGAGGTACTATGTGACAATTTCCACCGTGTGTGTTTGGTCTGTGCCAATAAAAATGATTAAATTGTAATAATACATAACAAGGTATTTAAAAAATTTTACTACACTGTGCAAGTAACAATAATACAATTGTAATACATAAAAAGTTGTTAAAAACATTTGACTGCAGTGTATTCATATTGGCATAGATGCTTCAAGTCTCAGAAGTTGTACTACTAGGATGAACACCTTTAATAAAAAAAAATTACCCTCACTTGGTGTTTTAAAGATGATGCTATAGAGCTTTGTATAACACCTCTCCACTCCAAAGTTTTCAAGGTGTCAAATTGGGTAGAGATTTGGTCCCTGTGAAAATTATAACATTTAACCAATGTCACTGTTGTCCTTTTCAAAACATTCAGTAAGCCATCATTCCATGTGAATGAAAACTCCTCACAGAAGACCCATAATAATACTCCACTCATATTAATTTCTGTATAAAGTTGTGTCAATAATTTTGTTTATCTATGGATCATTTTGAGTTAAAGATTAATAGTTTATTAATGTATTTTGAGTAAGATGGGTAAATGTTGCTAAATCCTGCTCAAGAACATGGTGGGTCCAAAGCTTGGTCTCCTAGAGCCTATTCCATAACAATGCGCATGTGGTTGGACTGCAACAGTGATAGATCATGTTTTTTAATGAAAAAAAACATCATTAAGCTTGTTTTATCTGCAAAAGTCTATCAAGATCTCCTGGAGTCCTGGAACAACCTACCAGCTGATTTCCTTAGAAAACTCTTCCTAAAGGCAAATATTATTAGATCATTTTTTTACTTGTTGTTTTACTGTTTGCCATCAAATTATATCTCAATTTATTATTGCATCTTAACAATCCTGGTAAAACAGAGTAAATTAATAAATAAATTAATGCTTTAATCCAATATTCATTAATATTCATATTTATTTATTTTTTATTGTATTCTGAAATTCTAAATGTTCTTGGATTACCTGAAACTTGGATTTAGGTATATTTGCATGTTTAAAAAATATTATTATTATCATGTACACAACAACTTAAAAAAGTTTCAAATTATCAGAGTTCAAAGTTAATGGTTCTGATTGCTTATACATAGTTAGTATTCGTTTTCCAAATAAAGAGGGTGGGCGGCATTGAGGTATGAGGGCATGCATCGGCAGCCAATGACTGAAGCAGAAGTGCTGATGTTCTTTAGAGAATATATAAGAGTAAGTTGGTTCATTCTAAACACGGTTGTTTATTATTCAGAGGCCTGATCTGCCACTAAACATGCTGTGTCATTCTAAACCCCATGGCAGAGACTATAAACTAGGTCAGACAGCTGTAGCTAAGCTTGATAATGTAGTCAAGAAAGCTTTGAAAAAATGAAAAAAAAAAAAAATCTTATTAATTGCAGTTGTTTTTAATCTTTTAACAAAATGTATGTGAATGTAAGTTTATTTGTTCATTGTATGTAATTGAGCAACATTGCAACATTAAAAAAGAAAAGTATACTTATAACTACTTTGTTTACAATTTAACTACAAATACAAAAATGTCAATCCAAAATCTAAAGCTAGAAAATGCCCAAAAGTTATTGTGTATTGACCATTAAAGAAGATATTATCTCTCTCTATTATATTTTGTTTTAAGGATAAGCAAACTTTTGTACTCAATATATATGATCATATCTTACTTTTTTAATTAATTATACTTCAGATTTTAACTACTATAGTACCCGGTTATTCACACCAGCTTCCTATAGAGTCAGCCAACTAGAGGAAGCTGTTCTTCACTGCAGCTTTTGGCACTATAGGGTTGGGCTTCCAGTAAGAACTGCATCACTACCTGGGCTGGAGGTAAGGATGAGTAGGTCAGCATGTGCTCTGCCTCCATCTGCACCTGTTTACTGTTTCAGTGGGCTGTGAGTGAGGAGGAACTCTGTTAATCCAGACAGCTCTGCTGTGTTCTGTTTTAGTAGAAGCCTGGTGCTGACTGGGCCTTGGCCTAAGCCTTTTCTCTATTCAAATCAAGGCAGTTGTGTGGGGGCCATGAGCAAAGACACCCTACACTCAGCAATCACACTGACCTCCACTCACAGCGCACACTCTAAATGATTCATGAAGCTGGCTCACCTTCCCTCTCGGGAGGGACGCGATACCTGATAGCACCGGGAGAGGCTGCCGCTAAGTTCTGTGTGTGTGTGTGTGTTTGTGTGTGTGTGTGTGTGTGTGTGTGTCTGAGGGAATGATTGGGGATGATGAGGGCCTCTAAGTTCATAAGTTTACTAACTAAACTAATACAAGATGGATTAATTTTAGTTTTAGTTTAAATAGGTTTTTTTACACAGTGATTTGCTTATTTTAAAACAATAACTTTCCTTTAGCAATTGCATCACAGTTGCTTGACATAAAAGCATTCAGTTTACCCAACTACTTTTCATATTGCTTTTGGTTAATGCATAGGTGATGATACCACTGTGCCATTAGCTAACTTATAAATCTTGTCAGTGCTTGTTCTCTCTCTTACTGACTGTGTCTCATTCTCCTTCTCTTGTCCTCCTGTCTGTTGGCCCCTTGGGAGATCGGGTTTCTCTTCTCCATCCTCCTGGCAGGCAAAGGGATTAAATGTGCATGCATAGGGAAGTGACACCGCCAGTGTCTGGGCAGGAACATGCTTCTCAGACTGTAATCAAAGCAGTATCTTTCATTCTTTTGCACTTTCTTTCTCAATCTGTAGCTCCCTCATACATACTGACTCACTTTTAGAAAGTTCTACACTCTGCCTTTTAATCACTTAAACCCGAAATGAATTATGCCTATTTCTGTGTGAAATAGATTGTATTCTGTAAATATCAGAAGATTATTATCCCTTTTTTCCCTACAAGCAAGTTTAAACTTATGATAATTAACAAGGTTCCCGTTTAACACTTTGGTCACTGCATATGTTTTGATGCATGGCACCTGTTGTATATAAATCAAATATTTCCACAGCTCTTAAGAGAAGCTGATCTTTTGCATTCCTATGGGTTTTTATTGAGTAGGCAAAGCTGCTTTTCAGCAGATGGACATGCTGGCCAAGGCACTCTTGTCCGTTATGTATGGGAAAAATATACCCATATGCTCACAGCTTGCACATTGCTGTTGCTAGGAATCTAGGAAGGAGTTTTCTGCAGTATTTCCTTCTTTCATTTATCAGACTCTATAAAATCTTTAAAGTAATTGACTTGCTGACACAAATCCTTTCATTTACTCTAGCGTCCAGTTGACTCACTTTAATTCAAGGCAATAGCCCAGGTCAGCTGTGCCTCTAGCACTCCTCCTTCTGACCATATGCCTAATGCAGGTCAACATGTTTAACCCTAAAGTGCGTGAGCAATTTGAGAAATAAGCAGAGCAAAGTTTTCAGGGCACTTTGGGGATGCAGCATATGATACACTACATGCCTTCTGACCTTTCCTCTGTGTCACTTTCATTGCCAATTCAAATTCCAGCCAAGTTCGGAAACATAATTAGCACTTACATAAATCGTGTGCCAACACCATCAAGCTTCATCAAATGAGTATGAAAATTGAAAGCATGGACTTACTTTCGCATGGTCCTCTCTTGTGCGTTATTTATATTGAAGATGATTGCTGTGAATACGGAGGTGTCCATGTTTAAACGAGTTTGTCACACCCGTGTTGATATGTCTAAAAGTGTGCTAATGAGAAGGTGTTAATGGAGGCTCTGGTTTCCTGTATCACTTAGGTTCTGTGTTCTAAGCTTTAGAACGCAGTAGGATTTGAGGTTCCTAATTTGACGAAGCATGATGAGCATATTATATGTACAGTGGAAATAATTTTACTCCATGTGTTTTTACTCAATAAAGGCTTGTATTCGAGGCAAATGAACTTTTGTAAGCTACTTAACTTAAAGTGTAAAATTATGAAGGGTTGTTCCATGAAAATCTGGTGGTGACACCTCTGAAATCTGAGCTACAGGAATGTGGTTAACTATAATTAATTATGAGGAGGGTGTAATATAGCTTTAAATGAACCGAACAGGCTGCATTTTATAGGTATTTTTATACTGTAACCATATCTGGGAAAAAAAAGATATGTAAGTAAATACTACTTTTCAAGTAGGTAATGCTAAAAAGTTGAACATAAAAGAAACTTAAAAGTTTTTTCTATAATAATCAAATAATATTATATATATTATATATTTCTTTAATAAATATTATCTCAAATAAATAATAAGTGATGATGATGATGATTATGATGATGATTATTATTATTATTATATACTTCTGGACCAATGAATCAATCTAAGGATTTAAAGAGTTGAATTGATCTGAAATCTTGACCCTTATATTACAGTGATTTCTCACTTTCTACATAATCCAAAATACATTTGGGGAGTGGCATATGTTGACCATAAGCTCATGTATTAGTTTGCTGTCTGTATATAAACTGTGGGCTGTTTGAATGATTTTTTCTTTGGTCTGTGACACATGCTAGCCTGTTTTGGTTGCCCCTCCTCCACCCATCCTGAAACCAAATGCCCCGGACCCAGACAAGCTCTGTGGGGGCTGAGAATAAATCATGCAATATTTTCCCTGCAATCACATAAACACTCATACAACAGCAATTATTGACAGTGCCAAAAAAATTAACAAGACGCAACACTAATTAAACACTAACTAGTACAGATTCTGAAGTTTACCATAAATGCATTTATTTAAGCAAGAAAATATACAGCTGCTGACTTCAATGTTGCTTTCTCCCATGCTTATCAGTATTCATATTAATACACCCACACACTTAGGACTTTTTATGCCTAGCCAGTTGGCCCAAAATCAGCTTGCTATGATTTATTCTTTGGGAGAGTTTGGGGTGTATATGTTTACAGTTTGGGCCGCAGGCACATCCTCTCACTAATGTTACAATGCAATGCTATACCTCCATTGTTCACATCTAGAAAATGACACTTCCCCTAAGGACACGCACATCAACTTACATCCCAACCGCTCCCTCTGTGACCAACTTAGTTGAAAAACACGAAACATCATTAATGCTTTATTCCTTGACCAACTTAGAACGTGTTAAAACATAATCTAAAATCCAACCTAGACTTCAACTCTAAAATAATAATAACATTTACAAATCTGATCTCATGAGAAATTTATACCAATGAGCCAGAAAGCTGAGATTATACAAATATGACTTTAAGTAACTTCTTATTATAATTATATTCTGCCATTACAGATACAATATCACTTTAACATTATATTTAATTCTGTCTACAACTCAATTTGAGACACTGCATTATTTTTCCTTCTCCTTCTGAACATAACATACATCATGTTAAATAAAATATTTATTTATTCAGAATCCTGTAGCAGTCATCAATCATCAGCCATCAACGCCTCACTTATGTGTTTGTATATAAATACTCACTGACTGCCACAAACTTAAAACCTTAATATCCATCCTCCCTCAGCACAAAACTCATCATCATTCTCCAATTACAACAGCATTGGAATTACTGCCTTATGACAAATGTTCTTTTTCTGTCCATTTTTAGAAAATTGCATAGATATCAGCCAATAACTTTGGTGGTCAGAGGGCAATCTGGCTCACCTGGGAAAGGTCACGGAGGGTGACATGGCCTGCTGATATAAAAAAGACCACACATTTTGGGCAGCTGGACCTTAGGACCAGACGTATTTTCTCTATCACTGGTGTCCACTTGTGGCGATCAGGTCAATAAACCTTTGTGTTTCTTAAGCAGAGAGGAACTAATGCGAGCCATGGCTCAGACTTCAGGTAAATCCTTCTCAGCAGAGTTTTTAATTAAATACTATATTTCTGATGACTGTGATGAAATGAAAGAAATCCACTTGTTAAGGAGCACAACTATTTAATTAGTATGTCTTATGTTAAATACTATTTCAGTTAGCTTCTTCTGCACATGAAGGAGGTGGTTGGCTATAAACCAAATGCGTTTGACTACAAATGTTATTGCACACAGAGTTCATTGCAAAATAAATATTGGCTTCATGTTTAGCCAATTGCAGACTAGTGTATATAAGTGGTTTAAGTTTCCATTTAAGGAAAACAAAAGAGCACCAGAGAGAGTGTATCTTACACATCCACAGCTGGACAGACCGTCTTTGTGGTGAATGTGTTTATAATTGTGATGGAAGTATGACTAGAAAAATTATTATTCTCTTCGTCATTGTCCTCTGGAGAGCTTTTCAGGTTTTCAGGACAGCATTACCTCAACTGCAGAATGATTTTCTCATGTCTCAACAAACATATTAGTATATTAGATCAAGGGTGTTAAACATTAACACCATGGTATGGTACTGGCCTGATAAAGGTCTATAAACTGCCCCACCAAACAAGTGTCCATGTTCTAAATGATCATTGTGTTGTTGATGATAATTGTCTCTTTCTTAATAATAAAAAAATAGAGTAAAATGAGAGCACAAACATAATAAAATATACTAATGATAATAAATTCTTCCTTGGCAAGTTATAACCCAATATACACTATAATCAAAGATTCAGTTTATTTAATACAAAATTCCATTTCAGTTTCTGGTTGTAAAATCACAAAATTCATAATAATTCATACTTATGATGATGATGATGAGTTCACCTCATTCAAATGCACAGGAAAGCGTAGATCAGTTTCACAGAAGGTCTGTGGAGAGAGTACCAGTCTGTCTGAACATGCATGCTTTGCTGCACAGCTAGATTGATTTCACCACCTTAAAACTGTAAGATATAAACACACACACACACACTCTCTCTCTCTCTCTCTCTCTCTCTCTCTCTCTCTCTCTCTCTCTCTCTCTCTCTCTCTCTCTCTCTTTCTTTGTTTGCCATTTAAAGACCAATTAAACAGTAATCTTTCATTGTCCCCCTATGTGTACTGCTCATTGTTTCTTCCTTTTATTCTTCAATACTCATCACAAGTGATGCAGCTGCTTTGTAACATCCAAACCCTAGTTAACACTTCCCCCTTCAGGACAAGTGTAGAAGTGTGTAGACCATATGTCTGTTCTTTTTTATTCTACCCGAAAACTCATTCTGCTTACATATTAATGTAAGCTTTGGAAATAATGATGACTATTGCATTCAGTGGGCCTGTGTTAATGTAAAGAACGTTTACAGTATACATTTACAGTTCCACATCCAAGCTCAGACATTTTTGTTTTACTCCACAATCTCACCCATCTGGACCTTGATATTTTCTGTGCCACTTAAAAAATTATCCGCTAGGACATTGTGTTTGTTTCAATTTAGTCAAATAAATTTAATAATAAAAATATTTCTTATTATTTTTGTCGGTTTTTTTCTCAAAGGTCTTCATAGACCAAAAATTATTTGCTTTTACTAGACAGCTTTTAATAAGATTTGCACATACCATTTCAACCACTAGAGATCAGTAAATTACCAAAGAATAAGCATATAGGATAAGCCTGACTCCACAGGTAGCTGTATTAAAGCATTTTTAACAATTTTAAATGTTTGCTCTTCAGGTGGATATCTTCAGGTAACAGAACAGGAATGACTGCCCACTAACATTTTTACTGCTGAAGTATCTATGTATGTGTAATCTCCTTGTTTAAGTGTTTATTACTAAACTTCATAGGATCATTGTGTGTGTGTGTGTGTGTGTGTGTGTGTGTGTGTGTGTGTGTGTGTGTGTGTGTGTGTGTGTGCGGAAGAGCAGGAAACGCATCGCTACTCCAGGAGCAGGTCTGGGAAGCACTACTGTAGCCAATAGTTCACATAACTCTTCCATATGAAAATAAAAAGGCTGTTTAGTACAGTGTGAATGAACGCATCTAGTTCTTGTATAATGATAAAGAAGTTTATTTCAAATTAAGCCCTGATACAATAAAATTTAAGGATAGCCAGTATGATGATATAATATTGGATGAATATATACTGGCATCCCACAGGACTGGGTTCTGAGCCCACTACTCTTCTTCCTGTTCATCCTGGTGGACCAGCCAGCAGCGTCACAGATGTCCTGGAGTGGGACTCCAGTGGACCAGGCCGTAAAGGCCGCCACACTCCAAGTGAAGTGAGCCTTGACCCCGAGCGGAACGGGGAGACCAGAGGACTCGTAAGATGATGAAATAGCATCCACTACCCAACTACTGAGAGTCTGCTTATTGGCAGGAATCCCTTCCTGTTAGAGGGGAGGAGAGGAATTATCCAGTTTATCAACCACACTCAGTTGACCAGTTTGCATCTTTGATGGTATAGCGGTGCATTAGTGCCTATGTAATGGGCTCCCAACATTTCACATCTGGAAAAGCACCATCAATGCTGAAAGATATATAAAGGTTTTTGAAAAGCATATGCTTTCATGAAGACATTTTTTTTTTCAGGAAAGGCTGTGCATAATTCAGCGAGATGATGCTAAATAGCATATTGTATTTATCACAACAGGCTTAATAGAAGAGAACTAAAATGGCCTGTCTGCAGTCCAGACCTTTTAACAATTGAAAACATTTAATGCACAATTAAAGGAATACTATCAGGGGGAAAAAAAGACCCAGGATTGTAGAGCACCTTAAATTCTGTATCACTCACAAATGGGACAACAATCCTTTCCCAAAACTCCAGCACCTGTTCTCCTTAGTTCCTAAATATATAAATGGACTCTTGTTAAAATATAGGTGATGCTACACAGTGATAAACATGGCACTGTCCAAATGTTTTTGAAACCTGTTGTAGCCTGTTGTAGCCATCAAATACAAAATTAATAGATGTAAATGTAAATTTCTTTTTTTTTTTCCTTTTTTAGAAATGTATTTTTTATGTTTTGTTGTGAATATAATTTATGAGATTTGGGATTATAAAATTTGCAAATCATTGCATTCTGTTTTTATTTACAATTCTTTTTGGAATTGGTGTTGTAATTCCAGTTTAATTTTGGATCATTTTAATAATGCATAAATATTTAATTTTGTTTATGTCTTTCAAGAAATGTATACTTTTATTTTTCATAAAATTTTATATCATTTTACTTTCTAATATATAAAATGTGAAAAAAAAAAGCCTTGATCTTTGTAAATATGTAATGGGTAAGGTAAACAATGTAAGATAAATGAACAAAAGACAAGATGACCTAATGTCTAACAAGTTCCAAAAAATTGTCTTGAAATGAACTGTTTTGACATTTATAACAGCTCAAAAATACTATAAAATTTGCCATTATTTTAGTCACAACAATATCCTTTAACAAACACTCTATCTCATTTTTTTTCGTTCTCTCTCTCTCCCTCCCTCCCTCTCCCCCACTTAGTCCAGCCTCACTTTATTTGCTTCCAGGATCATTGGAACATTCAACCCTTTTCACCATTTTAAGGTGCTGATCCACTGAAAAGACATTCATTTATTCACTCACTCACTCACTCACTCACTCTTTATTTCATAATTTTTCACACACACACACACACACACACACACACACACACACACACACACACACACACACACACACACACACACACACACACACACACTTGTTACTTATTGATACTTATATACTGTACATCTACAAAGGCCATGCAAGGAATACCATCTAAATGCCTACACATGGCAGACAAGGCTGGACCTTAATACTGCTGCTTTGGATTATCTAAACTCTCTTCCACTTTCTCTGCACTTGTATTTTAACTTTTCTGTAGCATTTGTACAGATGTGGTCCATTTTTATTCAATATTTTATTGCATTTTTTAAATGGATTTTATTCCATAGTTTTTCATATTTAATAACAGTCAGACTTTGGTTTTGATTTTTGATTTAACAGAATATTTTAAATAATAAAACAAATGGAAAGTGAATGGCAAACCTGTTGGTACTGTTAAAAAAGAAATATAAATGATAGGATTGCAGTGATGTTTTAAAAAATTTGTTTTTTATCGTATCACATCTTTAATCTTGTATTCAATCATTCAGCATATTTAAATAGAGAAAAGTAGTCACTCTGGTTTTTGGTATAATTGTGTAAACCACACTAAACATAGACCAGTAAAAGCTAAGAGGAGAGTTGTTTGAGGAGATCAGAAAGAAAATCATAGACAAGCAATAAGCATGATCAAGGTAAAGGCTGTAAAACAATCTCCAAACAGCATGATGTTCTTGTGACTGCAACCAACCTGAAGGCTATGGTAGAAAAAGACCATATGGAAACATTGAAAGAGATACAAGCAGAAGTCTAAGGTCTAGGTGCATCAGTGTCTGATCAGAAAAGCACCTATAAATGGCTAAGAATAAGTGGCCTTCACTGATCCCTGATCTGAATCCTATTAAACATTTATAAAAAAGAAACATGCAATATGGAGAAGGCACCTTTCAAACCTGCCAAACTACCTGCTGACAGGTGCAGAAATTTGCAGTGATGGTCTCTAAAGGTTGTACAATAAAATATTAGTTTAAGTCTCCCATTATTCTTTAATATGTTCTTTTCATTTGTTTTACTATTTAAAATGTTCTGATTTTTTTTTTTTTTTTTAATATAAAATGGACAAATACTTTTGTCCATTTTAAGTATAGGTTCTTTTTTTTCACTGAGCAGTACCAACAAATTTGTGCAGGTCTGTATATTTAAAAACATGGAACCAGCTTTAATGTAATGCCCCCTACCCCCAACACTTACTTGTACAAATTTCAGATACCTGCAGTGAAAGGACTGATAGCTGCAGTCCTCTCAGTCTCCAAATCTCTCTCTCTTACTCTTACTCTATCTATCTCTGTCTCTTTTACTTTTCTTTCTTACTCTGTCTGTCTCTCTATCTCACACACTTTCACACTCTCTGAATCTCTCTCTCTGACTCTCTCTCTCACACACACACTTTCACACTCTGAATCCGTCTCTTTCTATGACTCCCTCTCTCCCTCTCTCCCTCTCTCACACACACACACACACACACACACACACACACACTTTTACACACTTTTACACTCTGAATATCTCTCTGTGTCTCTCTCTCGCTCTTTTTCAACCTCTTGTGTCTAATGTGAAAGGTAACAAAGTAACACAGACAGTTGCCAAATAGTTTATTAATAATATTAGTAGTAATTGCATGTCAAATACAATACATTATTTAATCAAAACTTTAATAAGGCTAAGAACTATGTAGGTTTCATTCTAAGACTCGCACCGCTGTTCCTCAGTTCACATAAGTGCTTCGTCACTTTCTCCATCTCGTGGCAGAATTGAGACATTACACAGATTAATCAAAGGAAGAAAAAAAAGGAACAGGACAAAACATGCCTGGAAATTTCACTGAACATGCAACACACTGTAATGACTCCATGCACAAGGTCTTCATGTCAGAAAAATGTTTCTATTGGAACCCCTGAAACCTCATGTTTATACTCAAGACCTTTTTGGTTCACGTTAGGGTTCCCTTAGCCATGGTTCCTCGGAGCCATTTAGGTCTTTTATTCCTGATGTCTCCTAAACGCGATACAGTAACGCGAGTCCCTTATGCGCGACATTATTTCCAGCGGTAGAACAATAAAATGTAGGCAACAGTGTGTCTGATTCCAGCAGGAGCACTGACTGAGGAACACAAACGTGAGGTGCTCTTCGCTTGTACACACACACACACACACACACACACGCTCTCTCTCTCTCTCTCACACACACACACACACACACACACACACACACACACACCTCTTTCTCTCACACACACACACACACACACACACACACCATCCGGCGCGGCTCGATCAACCGACGCGTTTTGCGCACTTCCTGCTCCGGCCGTCAGGCGCACGGAGAGAAAGAAAGAGAGAGATTGAGAGAGAGAGAGAGAGAGAAGGGGAGGAATGCTGCAGGAAAAATCTGCACAGATCTGGTGTATCCACTGAACAGGCAGACTGGAGGCTCAAATGCCGTGGAGGATTCCTCACGCCCATAAGACGCAATCGGGACAAGCAGACGGCAAGAACTGCTCGAGAAGATAGAAGCTCCACGAATAGTCCTTTTGGTTTGATCTGATTTTTCTCCCTGGAAGGAAAAGGATTAGCTGGAATGCACCGCTGCTGCTGCTGCTGCTGTTGCTGCTGCTTCTGAAGACCTTCACGTCTGATTCGGGGCCGTTTCCATCAGGTTCTGCTGATATCGTCTGCCTGCGTTAAGCATCACCCTGATTCCTTGGGATCTGCTGTAGAATAAAACTCCATCGAGAATCTGCTCAGACACACAGACACACAGAGAGAGGAGAGAGGGTTTGCTTGTTTACGCGATCGTAAACACAAGCAGGGAAATCAAAGTCCTTGTTTTCCTGCTTATTTATTTATTTTTCCCCTATTTATTATCAAAAATCCTGAATCACTGGACGTCAGGGAACGGATTTTTACAATAAAATTAAAACTGCATACTATCCAAACATCAGATCTTTACTAATGACGTGATGGTAACTCCTAAATTTCCTCTGGATTAAAGTTTGACACTCAGAAGGTAAGCAGTTGCATCTTCTCGCATCATCATGGTTGTTTTCAACGGTTTGCTGAAGATAAAAGTCTGCAAAGCTCTGGACCTGAAGCCCACACCGTGGTCATTGCGTCATGCAGTGGGCCCCAAGACCCAGACCTTTTTGCTGGACACATACATAGCTCTCAATGTAGATGATTCTCGTGTGGGCCAGACCTCCACAAGGCAGAAGACCAATAGTCCAGCATGGAACGATGAGTTTGTCACAGAGGTTTACAATGGGAAGAAGATCGAGCTCTCAGTATTCCATGACTCTCCAATCGGCTATGATGACTTTGTGGCCAACTGCACCATCCAGTTTGAAGACTTGCTACAGAATGGCAGTAGACACTTCGAAGATTGGGTATGTTTCTAAGCCAAGGCCTGAACATCTTTGCTCATAACGGGATTGAGTCAAGTTTGGTTATTTTCTTGCTCTAACTTGTCTGATTCAGCTCTCTAATAAACTGCTGGATTTGGCAGATGTGTAAGAGAAGGGAATTCACCAAGCTAGACTTTGCCCCTGTACATCAGAGTTGGTACGAATTCTGTGCTTTAATTGCTAGGTTCATTGCTAAGGTTCTCACATATACAGTCTTTAAAGCTGGTATTTCCTCAGGCTCTTCTGGGCAGCTTCCTGACTAATCACCAAACAAATTATGATCATTGGATCAAAGCTGCACAATTTTCATCACATGAAAATATTTCGCAAACTCAAGTCATAAGACTTCGCCTGTAACTGTGAATATATAAAAGTACATTTCCACCATTTGCTTAGTTTATAATAAAGTAGACTCAGGAGCATACTGTGGAGTAGATGTGATTAAAGATGTGGGTGAGGATTTCACTAATTTTGGCATTAACATTTTTTTAAAATTCTATTCACTTAGTGTGCATTTCTCTAGAGTTACAAATATGACCCTATGCCTTGTTCAGTCTTAGGATATTCACACAGTCTTTCAGCTACAGACATGTTGTAGAATAATCAGCAAGAGGAAGGTGTTGACATTTTGGGGAATAAATAGCTCACGTCTACTTTTGTTCCTTGTAACACCCTATCTAATCTTGGACATCACTCACAGACTGACTCCTGTGCACTGTAAATTGTGGTCTATTATTGAGGTACATACAGATGGTTGACAAAGTGAAGGGAAAAAAACTGTGGCCTTATGCTGTGTGCAGCATATTGCTGCCATGTTTTGGGTCCACTTGTCTCCCTAAATGAAAGATTTAGTAAAAACGAATACACGTTTCTTCTTCTTTCTTCACCATCATGCTACAATAAAATGTTTTTATCATGATAAAGGTTTTTTTTTTTAGGATGACTCTGCCTCCATCCACAGTAAAAGAGGTGATGATGTGATTTAATGAAAATTAAAATAAAGTAGATTATAAGATGTGCCATTGTAACCAGATCTCAGCCCAGTTGCAAATCTTTTGGAGATTTTTGACTGATGTGTAAAGAGCACACAAACAGAATATCTTGTTGAAGAATTGTGTACATATGTGCAATATAGCTCCATAGACGTGCATAATCTATTCTAACGGAAAACTAAAACTGCTCTTCTGATGGCCTGGCATCTTACTAAGATATATGTTTTTTTTATTTTATTTGTCAGCCATCTGTATATAGCAAGCTTCATTGTGAGTGATCAAATAGTTTACGTTATTGTCTGTTTATAGACATTATAAAATATTGCGATAGATTTGCATTATAATCAGGCCTGGAACAATGAGCTGTTGTCGTGTTTATAATCTCAGTACAGCAAAAGGGTTACTCAGATGTAGTTGTGTTAGGCATGTGGGGAAAGGTCAGTGTGTTTTGTGAATTAATCATGGCCCTGTATTTTCTATACGTCTATGCATATCCATGTTGCCAGCTCATTCGGCAAATGTGTCAAGTGAATGTGTGATGGGAGGAAATCAGTTTATTCTTTGCCCTTCACTTTTATTTATGCCCAGAGACACATCGGTCTTTAGTTCTGCTGCCATAATATGTTTCTTGCTGCCTGATATGCTTTTTTTTTGCATGACTTAAGGTGTATTAGTAGACATCTAATTTGGAATCACATGAGCTTGGGTACACTGCTAGATATTCGTCTATTTTATTTAGGTTAAAATGAGAGAGCAAAGCATTGTATGTTGTGTTTAGAGGTGAGACTCACTTTGGCATAACATGACTTGTTTTTGTGTTTTTTTATACAATTCTTGGCTTGTATACATATGTGTTTGGTAAATGGAACATGTGCTTAGACGTTCACTTTCCAAACCCACCTCCTAAGAGACATACATGCTGTACATAAGCACTTTTACTCAAATTTTAATTTGAAGTGATTATTAAATTATTTAGGCATTTCAGGGGAAAATGTCATCCATGTGATAAATTAGTATGCCAAAACCTGTACAGAAATATCATTAATAATTTCGAAGTGAGAACTGAAAGTTTTTTTTTAATGATACGTTTAATGATGAGTTTAGAGATGTAAAGTTGTAAACAGACTTGAAAACTTTAAAGGAACAAGCGGTTGTTGGTGTTGTGACATTTGTTACATAATTACTTCTTTTTTTTTTTTTTTTTGGTTTTTCTTTCAAACGCTACTCTGAAAACCACCACATAGGACGGCAAATTCTGTAATCCTATTCCAGTGATTTCAACATACAGTAAACTAATGTGTGTGTGACAAATCATATGTCTTACTAGATGCATGTAAGAGTGACACACTTTGCCTCACTCTGATTCGCCGATAAACTGCTTATAAATAGCTTTTTAATGTGTTATGTTCGCACGCATTGGTTTTGTCTGCAGAATCCATTCAGGGGTGCAACTAGAGCCGAGGGCCACGTGTTTGTGGATGTGTTTCAGACAGCAGCGAGACCTGCCCTTCTGTCTTTGTTTGTAAGGCAGAGAGGACTTAATAATTCACAAGCCTAATTCAGTGAGACTCTTTGTGTAGCACTCAGGCCTTTAGTCTACAGCCATGGTTACAAGTGTTTAGGTTTTATATGATCCCATGCTTCCCGGGTTTATTTCTATCTTATTTTAACAATGTCCTTGTCTGTAAGAGTTTTGTTTCCCTCACTTTGCAGTGGATTAGGATACTTTCTCAGATATCACTCGTTTAATGAGCTTAAAGTAGTGAGATGAGAATGCTTTGCTTTGTTTACAAATTTTTTTGTACACTGCACAAATATAAGGCAAGTAAGACAGAAATGTGGTCCGTTTGTGAACAAGTGGAAACATCTTAAGTCTTTTATTTCTTTATAATTATCACAATTATTACATGAAAAACAGTTCTGTTGTACTGGATATTGGTATGGGTGTATTATATAAGTATAATTATATCTGAATTATTCAGTTGTACAACCATATGGCTGTAGGTACTCACAACCATGACAAAATTAATATCGAGTAACCTTTTAGGCACAATGTGGCCAAATATTTTTCTGAAAGAAGGCACAGCTGGATATAGTCTTGCGTGTTGCCACGCAACACCCAGACTGACTGACAGCCCAGGATAAGCTTAGTAGTGGTTTTAATGTAACAAACTAATGCTAACATTGGAATTTTATGTCACAATCTCTGACAAATGGAGTGATATGAACAGCGAAATGTCTCAATACAAAATATCAAATGATCACCAATTAGTGAACTTAGTTTAGAACTTAGTCTAAGTAAACTTAGAAATTAGTGAACTAGAACGAACTGTTGTCTTATTGGGGAAAATCAATAGATGTTAAAAAAATATTATGTGTATAATATGTGTATAGAAATCATAGCAGCTGTAATCATTCAGTAATCAGTTTAGCAGTTTGGATATTAGAAAATGCTACAACCCATAATACATTTCATGTTTTGGTTACTGCATATTTAATCAGGAGTATTGAGTTCTCATTGCACTCCAACCACACTGGTTAATTAAGAATTAATTAATGGTTCAAAATACCAGGTAGAAGTATGCTTAGTACATATGCAGGACGTTTTTAAGAAGTAGCAGGGTGTGTGTGTGTGTGTGTGTGGTTATTTGGAAGGGGTGTGTGGGTTATGAAACTGTAGAGGGTGATGCTCCTGCTGGCAAAGGCTAAACGGGGATTACCCATCTTTTAAGACTACCTCCCACTTATTTAATTTCTGTGTTTAGTACATTTGGTCTCCTTCTTAGTATTCAATTCAATACATTTTTATTTGTATAGCGCTTTTCCCAATGATCGTTGTCGCAAACCACCTATACACAGATTATGTGGTGATAAAGAATGATTAAAATGTTCTTAATGTGTAAGTTTGTCCCTGATGAGTAAGCCGGTGACAGCTGTGGCAAGGAAAAACTCCCCGAAATGGCATAGGGAAGAACCCATCTTCATCTGGGTTGCACCAAATGTCTATTTATTACAGATAATCAATGTTAAGGTGTGCAGTTATGGTTATCAGCTGCAAACTGTACTCCTGAATCAGTGTAGCAGACTGTTGACATTAACTACAGTCCAAATCCTTAAAGTTCCTGTTCTTACTCCGTAATTTTATGGATCCCCAGGGCGTTGATGAAAAACCATCCCCAGCTGCACAGAGTGGCCTCCACTTGAAGAAAACACAATCCAGAGGCAGACGGGGACTGAGTGGGCAGATCCGAGGAGAGGAGAGGGGCAGGAACAGTTGTCACTGGAACCTCAGGAGCGAGAGAGAGAGAGAGAGAGAGAGAGAGAGAGAGAGAGGGGTGACAGGGAGAAGAGAGAAGGATATGGTTTATTAAGTATCCTTATTGTTTTATAAAAGTTAAGGACGCTCTTAGTTTTGGATGCCGGCAAGACTTGCTATTGCAGCATAACTAAAAGGGAGAGCCAAAAGGTAACACAAACATGAGGGATCCCTGGGATAAGAGACGACCTACCACACCACCATCAACAAACCTTAGTGAACGTGTGAGAGTGACGGGGTGACAGCATACAAATATCCCAGTTCACCGAACACTTTATATCCATGATCCCTCCAGATCTGCTCCTTTACCTAAAAAAAATCTACGGATAAAAGACTTGACTAAATAAATGTTTTCAGCCTCAACTAGAACACTGTGACTGTGTCTGAGTCCCAAACACTGATTCAAAGGCTGTTCCATCACTGTGGGGCTTTATAAGAGAAAGATTTGCCTCCTGCTGTAGTCTTCTTTATTCGAGGTACCAACAAATAGCCTGTACCTTTTGAGTTACGTCAAATTTGTGGGAATCATATTGGTACAGAAGTTCACTCAGATACTGCGGCACGAGACAGTTAAATTCTTTATAAGTATTCAGTAGTATTTTATAAGCAATTCAAGATTTAATTGGAAGCAGGTGTAGACTGATTAAAACAGGGTTGATGTGGTCATATTTTCTAGATCTAGTAAGGACTCTTGCTGCTGCATTCTGAACTAACTGTAGCTTATTTATGCACTTATTTGAACACCCAGACAGAGACACCCTGTGACAGAAACACCATCCAGAGATGCTACATAATTAGAAATTTTACTTCTAGCTGCATGTGGTCCTAGTAAAAGTACTTCCGTCTTATCCGAGTTAAGCAGAAGGAAGTTATCATGCGTCCACTGTCTAATGTCCTTTACACACTCCTCAACATCTTTAAGCTGATCTCTCTCATCTGGCTTAGCTGAAATATACAACTGTGTATCATCAACATAGCAATGGACGCTAATACCATGTTTATGTATAATTTTACCCAGAGGCAGCATATATAAAGAGAAAGCAGTGGTCCTAAGACAAATCCTTGCGGAACACCAAATTTTACCTCAGAGAGTGTGAAGAACTCACAGTTTACATCAACAAAATGATAGCGATCAGTCAAATAAGACCCAAGCCTGGAGAGAGCTGTTCCCTTTATTTCATCAACGTTCTAGCAAGGAGGATAGTATGATTAATGGTGTCGAAAGCTGCACTATGGTCAAGCAAAACAAGTAAGGAGACACAACTCTTATCAGAGGCCAATAACAGGTTATTTACCACTTTAACTAGCACTGTCTCTGTGCTATGATGAGGCCTAAATCCTGACAGATACATTAAAAAAAGATTCCTAAGTATATGTGAGCATAACTGCTGTGCTACAACCTTTTCTAAAAGCTTCTAAAGTAGTGCCTTCCATTTTCTGTCCAGTTCACCGTTTCACCCTTTCACCCTTCACTCCTGGGCTTCCTTTCTGTATTTTAATTTCTTTTTTAAATAACTAAATAAATAATCATTTTGAAACTTTTTGCACATTTCAGCATCACTAGTTCTTACAAGATTATTCCGATTCTTACACAGAATTTTACAATGAATGTTGTGTCTTGCTAATGGCATTAGAGATAACGATGGCATTGGATCATCTATTTGTCTAACACTTTTTCATGTTAAAGTGTGGCCTGCACACACTAGTGTTCAAACTGATTAAGTGCTTGGCACTTTAGTCAGTGTTCTGCCCAGATGCCTTCTCGTTTCTATGGCTTAAATGTGTCAGGCAGACTCTTCTTCTTTGGCACATGGTTTCCATGACAACTTCTGGCACTCCCATGCCAAGACGAAGCTGTTAACAAGAGTCCTCACCTGTCAGTGAAAGGATGAGCATCTGTTGTGTTCACACATCCTTCCCCCTTGACCTTGGCTTTTAAACTGTGTAAATATTTTAAGCATGCATTCTGTTCAGAATAAAACATTGAAACGGACCACTTTGTAAAGAAAAGTTGGGATTGTATCTTGCTTGTATTTTGTATACAGACTGTATGGACTGGGCCATACAGCAGCAGTAATCAGTGATAAAATGTGATGTGCTGAGGAACTGTTATCTCTTCATTTCCTGTGTATTATTATTTTTTAAAGTGTTCCAACCATTTTAATGTTGAGTTGTGTTTTGAGCACTGCTGCTTCAAAGGTCTTTTAGTAAGTGACAAGCAAATTGAATTCTAAGAAACTAGAGATATTGTGATATCCAGCGAGCCTCAGTTTGTCAATATGAACCACTTCCTTTTGTGGTCCAACTTTTGCACTCCACTTTTATCCAGCAACTTTGTTAGTTCTTCTAATTATAATGATTTACAGCTATAGAATATTTTTTCATAAGTTTCAGATTGTTTGAAAGATGTGGATAAATTGAAAATAACATCAAGTCCTACCTTTCTACCAGCAGTAATTTAAACCATTTGCATATTACTGGACTTGTGTATAATCTAAATAATCTAAACGTAATAATAAAATAAACTTTATTAAAGACATTTGATCATTGTTATGGTGCTTTTTGTAATGAATCATATATTTAATAATCATGGAGTTTTTCAAGAGTCTTAGATGTTATGATGGTAATTATATATAAAGTTTTCTGCCATAAAAGTGTGATCAAGGTAGATGACTTTGTGCTTTCTGGTTTCTGTGTAACACAATGAGTTGCTTTTGTTTGTCTTATACATTTCAACAGAATAAAAAAAGAGGAAGGAACAACTGCTACAACATAAATGATAATAGGAACTATTTGTCTTACAAATGTTCCACAGTAACATTTCATTATAAATTGTTAAAATTCTTATATAATAAAAAGAATGTATCACTTACAAATTGCTGTCATATAAGAGGAATAACCCCTTTCAGGAAATGATACCGTTTGGACTGGTAATCCTAACTCATAATGATCTTACCACACCTTGATTTTTTTTAAATATTACAGCTGCTATAAATATATATTATTGCTTATATTGTTTTATTACTCTTATTGTATTGAATATTGGGGTCTACTGTATATTATCTGTTTGTACAATGAAAAATTGTGTACATCACAATTTTTCATTGTACAATGAAAAATTGTACAATGAAAAATTGTGATGTACACAATTTTTCATTGTACAATGAAAAATTGTGTACATCACAAATACTTAAGCGTACAATAGCAGAAAGGCTGTAATATGCACAGGTCTGGAACTGCTCCATATGTACGTATTATGGATTTGTGGAAATGTGGATATTCACCTATTACATCACATGCAAATAATGTTTTCACCAAGGTTTTCATACTGTACCAACCTCCCAAACAATGTTTTTAGACTGTTTTAAACATGCTTGATCCTGCCCTAGCAAACAAGCTTGAGTATGTGGTTTTTTTGATGGACACTTTAAAGCACTTCAGTATGTAAGCTTTGGATAAGGGCATTTTTTCCAAACGCTGTAAATGGAAATGTAAACAAAAGGAAAATCAAGCCAAATGAGAGAGCAATGTTTCCTGGCATGTTTAAAATCATACTTTAATTTAGAATTTTAGGTTTTTGTTAATGGATTAGATTATAGCTATGGAATAACCGGTTTGTACCTTTTATTGGTTTAGCTATTGAGTCTTCGGGTGTGGTTGTGGTGTAAGTCCGTGTCAATGCTAACAAGCGTGTTGGTTATTTTACTGTTACATGTTCTGCTGTACTGTTGCCCAGGGATTGCTTTGTGAATTTCACTTGCATTGAAAAGGAACAACAGCATGATGTAGACATGCTTATATACTCTAACAAAAACACATGCACGATTAAATCACAACTGTTATCTAATGCATAGGTACATTCATGTGCAGTAAAGAAATGCATGGTGGGGGGTGATGCCCTGGCTGGCAAAGGAAGAATAAAAAGCACTGTAAAAATAAAGGAATGAAACTGTGTAAAGCACAAACAAGGTGAAGACTTTGTGCTGCCCCACTTCTCGATCAACACTCACTCTCATGTGGAGTTGCATTCTGACCAGGTGGATGAGCCAGGTGCTCTCTCACCATCTTCATTAATGCCATCATTATCTCTGCGGGAGTTTATAAGAGGCCCAGTGAGTTTCAGCACTCCATTCACACACGGCACATTCACACTCACACGTCCACCCATGCACCACAGCCGTTCATGTTTGTGTTCTTGTGTGTGTGTATAAGCAGACATGGCAGTTATCGACGCATCACTGTGATGTTTTGCAAGCCATTTGGTTCTCATCTCAGTAAAATTCCATCCCACAATTGTGTCTATCTCTCTGCTATTCTCTTTCTTTTTCATTCTGTAAATAACGAAAATCAGATCCTGAAAAGACACTGAGCTTTAGTTGCAGGAGCGAGTATTTATTTGAACACATTTCCAATCCAAACTTCAAAGGACCATATTATTGCCCTCTTCCATAAATTATGCAAAATTAGCATGTGTGGTTGCTGATTAATAATTCATAGCACTTAAACAGTTACATTAGTGTTTTTGAAATTTGAACATGCACACATGAGTGTACAATGCATTCTTCATGCCGTGTGTGTGTGTGTGTGTGTGTGTGTGTGTGTGTGTGTGTGTGTGTGTGTGTGTGTGTGTGTGTGTGTGTGTGAGTGTGTGTCTGTGTCTGTGTCTGTGTCTGTGTGCGTGTTAGAAAGATAGAGTGTGAATGGGTTCCAGGCATGCTGCCCTGTCCTCATACTGAAAGTGTTCTGTTGACAGATGGGCGTGGGAGGGCTGTTACTGTTACTGAGCTCTAACTGTCCGAGAAAGAAAGAGAGAGAGAGAGTGAGAGAGAGAAGTTGGGAGGTTGACTGGGGGATAGATATATGGATGGAGAGAGGAGTTAAAAGAGAAGGGATCTTTGAGGGGGAGGAAAGAGAGAAAGCAAAAGAGAGGCATTGCAGGAATTGTGGAGGAGTTAATTTTATTAAGAACTGAGAAGTACATGTATTTAAGACCGCCTGCTTTGCCTGGACCTATTTTTGATTTCCCCTATGCACAGTGGAAACGAAAGAATTTTCAATCACACCACTCTTATTCTCATGGGATCTCTCTCTCTCTCTTTCTCTTTCCCCATTCCTCACTCTCATTTCCTCAAGTCTATAAAAGAGTCTAGTGCCCTCCCGACTAAATAAACAGTTTAATTGAACTTAGAGAATATTTCAATATTCTATTGTTTTTTTGTAATTATTTTGTTTGGATACCACAGTGACTTTAACAGAGTTAGCTGCTCTGTGTGTGTGTGTGTGTGTGTGTGTGTGTGTGTGTGTGTGTGTGTGTGTGCATTTCTATCTAGGGTGGGATAGGGAGGATCTGAGATGTTCATTTGTTAATGGTTTTAGCTTTGTGTCATGAATTTGTAGTCTGCATAAAATTTTTATTTGGTATTTAAAGTTATATTAAATATAATAAAAAATACTGTATGATATGATTATGATTATGATTATTATTATTTTTATTTTTATTATTATTTACCATCTTAAAAAACACTATGCCTAGTGCCTTTCCAAAATTATTTATGCATAGCATGCTAATTGAGACCTAATGCTAATCTCAGAAGTAACTCTTTTTTGTTTTCTATTTCTCTGAGTATTGCATGGTCCATGGGGTAAATATCCTGGGGTGTCCACTTCTGTGAAGATTGACAACTGTCTTTACTGGTTTCCATTTGTTAATATTGATCTTCACTGTAAAATGATGGACATTAATATTGTTTAGAAGTGACCTTATACCAGCAAACTGCTTAAATATTTTGTTTTTATAGCAGTGGTCACTCCTGTCGATGACCCATTATTTAGCCTTGTATATCCTATGGAAAAAGTGTACTTAGTTTTTCCACACATTGCTTTTCTATTTTGGCATTAATTTTTATATAAATAAATAAATAATCTTCTTCTTCTTCTTCTTTCGGCTGCTCCCATTAGGGGTCGCCACAGCGGATCATCCGTCTCCACACCACCCTGTCCTCTACATCTGCCTCTTTTACACCAACTACCTGCATGTCTTCCCTCACCACATCCATGAACCTCCTTTTTGGCCTTCCTCTTTTCCTCCTACCTGGTGGCTCCATCCTCAGCATTCTTCTACCAATATAATTTATGTCCCTCCTCTGCACATGTCCAAACCATCTCAATCTCGCCTCCCTCACCTTGTCACCAAAACATCCTACATGCGCTGTCCCTCTAATAAACTCATTTCTAATCTTATCCATCCTCGTCACTCCCAACGAAAACCTCAACATCTTTAGCTCTGCTACCTCCAGCTCCACCTCCTGTCTTTTACTCAATGCCACTGTCTCTAAACCATACAACATCGCAGGTCTCACCACAGTCCTATAAACTTTCCCTTTCAATTTTGCAGATACCCTACTATCACAAATCACTCCTGTCACTCTTCTCCACCCACTCCACCCTGCCTGCACTCTTTTCTTCACTTCTCTAACACACTCTCCATTACTTTGCACTGTTGAACCCAGGTACCTGAATTCCTCCACCTTCTGAAGCTCTTCTCCTGCAACCGCACCACTCCACTGCCCTCCCTCTCATTCACACACATGTACTCTGTCTTACTCCTACTGAGTTTCATTCCCCTTCTCTCCAGTGCATATCTCCACCTCTCCAGGCTCTTCTCAACCTGCTCCCTACTCTCACAACAAATCACAATATCATCCGCAAACATCATAGTCCAGGAGACTCCTGTCTGACCTCGTCCGTCAACCTGTCCATCACCACTGCAAACAGGAAAGGGCTCAGGGCCGATCCTTGATGCAGTCCAACCTTCACTCTAAACCAGTCTGTCGTACCTACTGCACACTTCACTGCCGTCACACTGTCCTCATACATGTCCTGCACCACCCTTACATACTTCTCCGACACACCTGACTTCCTCATACAGTACCACAACTCCTCTCTTGGCACCCTGTCGTCGCCTTCTCTAAATCCACAAATACACAATGCAATTCCTTCTGTCCTTCTCTATACTTCTCCATCAACATTCTCAAAGCAAATATGGCATCTGTGGTGCTCTTCCTCGGCATGAAACCATACTGTTGCTCACAGATGGTCACCTCTTCTCTCAGCCTGGCTTCCACTACTCTTTCCCATAACTTCATGGTGTGACTGATCAACTTAATACCCCTGTAGTTACTGCAGGTCTGCACATCTCCTTTATGCTTAAAGATCGGTACCAGCACACTCTTTCTCCATTCCTCAGGCATCTTCTCACCTTCCAAAATCCTGTTAAACAATCTGGTCAAAACCCCACTGCCATCTCTCCTAAACATCTCCACGCTTCCACCGGTATGTCATCTGGTCCAACCGACTTTCCACTCTTCATCCTCTTAATCGCTGCTCTCACTTCCTCCTTACTAATCTTATCTACATCCTGCTTCACCATCTCCACATCATCCAACCTTCTCTCTCTCTGATTTTCCTCATTCATCAGCTGCTCAAAATACTCCCTCCACCTTCTCAACACACTCTCCTCACTAGTCAACACATTTCCTCTCCATCCTTTACTGCTCTAACTTGCAGTACATCCTTTCCAGCTCGGTCCCTCTGCCTGGCCAATCGGTACAAATCCTTTTCTCCTTCCTTAGTGTCCAACCTCTCATACAGCTCCTCATATGCCTTTTCCTTGGCTTTCGCCACATCCCTCTTAACCTGCTGCCGCATCTCCTTGTACTCCTGCCTACTTTTCTCATCACTCTGTCTATCCCACTTCTGTTTTGCCAACCTCTTTCTCCTTATGCTCTCCTGCACTTCCTCATTCCACCACCACGTCTCCTTGTCTTCCTTTCTATTTCCAGATGTCACACCAAGTACTTTTCTAGCTGCCTCCTCATCACTCCTGCAGTAGTTGCCCAATCATCCAACACCTCCTTAACACCACTGAGCCTCTCTCTGACCTCTTCCCTGAACCTCACACTACACTCTTCCTCCTTCAGTTTCCACCATCTTATTCTTCTTTCAGTCCTCACTCTCCTCCTCTTCATCCTCGCCTCCAAAACCATCCTACAGACCACCATCCTATGCTGTCTAGCTACACTGTCCCCTGCCAACACCTTACAGTCGCCAATCTCCTTCAGGTTGCATCTCCTGCATAGCACATAGTCCACCTGTGTGCACCTTCCTCCACTCTTATCGTCACCCTATGATCCTCCTTCTTTTTAAAATAAGTGTTCACCACTGCCATTTCCATCCTTTTAGCAAAATCTACCACCATCTGCCCTTCCACATTCCTCTCCTTAAAACCATACCTACCCATCACCTCCTCATCACCTCTGTTCCCTTCACCCACATGCCCATTAAAGTCCGCCCCAATCACTAACCGTTCTTTCCTAGGTACACCATCTACCACTTCATCTAATTCACTCCAGAATCTTTCCTTCTCCTCCATCTCACAGCCAACTTGTGGAGCATAGGCACTGATGACATTTATCATCATCCTTCAACTTCCACCTTCACGATCATCACCCTATCAGAAACTCTCTTCACCTCCACTACACTCTTACTGTACTCTTCCTTCAGAATCACCCCTACACCATTTCTCTTTCCATCCACACCATGATAAAACAGTTTAAACCCACCTCCAATGTTCCTGGCCTTACTCCCTTTCCACTTGGTCTCCTGAACACACAACATATCTACCTTTCTCCTCTCCATCATATCAGCTACCTCTCTCCTTTACCCGTCATAGTACCAACATTTAAAGTACCAACCCGAACCTCCACTCTCCTACACTGCTCCTTTCCCTGCCGTCTCTGTAGACGTCTTCCTCCTCTCCTTCTCCTCCTTCGGCCAACAGTAGCCCAATTTCCACCGGTACCCTGTCGGCTAACGATACCTGTGGCGGTCGTTGTTAACCCGGGCCTCGACCGATCCGGTATGAAATTCTCATTTGTGATCCGCATATTTGATTTGGCACGTGTTTTACGCTGGATGCCCTTCCTAACGCAACCCTCCCCATTTACCCGGGCTTGGGACCGGCACTAAGAATGCACTGGCTTGTGCCTCCCTAATGGCTGGGTTATAAATAAATAAATAAATAATGATGCGGTATAATACATCCTGCTGTTATCCATCTGAGGTTTTATTTAACTACCGTAATTTCCAGACTATTAAGCGCACTCAAATATAAGCCGCACCCACTGAATTTTACAAAGATTTTGATTTTGAACATAAATAAGCCGCACCTGTCTATAAGTTTACACTGAAACTAATGACCTTTACACAGATTTTAACGAAAGACAGTGCCTATAACACGGCTTGTATCTAAACAGTAGCCTACCAAGAAAGTCACTGTTCACTGTCTTCCTCCTTCCTTTCACAGCAATTTCTCTCGGGAGTTTTCCTTTTGGCATCGTCGTGCGTTTAAAAATCACCATCGGTGAAGCTTTTCTCCGTGACGAATGATTCGCATTTCCTGTAGACAGTCCGAGTGAGTGGCAGGTCAAACATCAGAGGAACATCATCCATATTTATGATGTGGTGCGGCCCGATTCAGTGGAAGCGCATCTGATTTAATATAAAGAGTTTCATTGGTTCACCTGAACCCGTTCGGAAATTTCATTGGTCTAATGTTATGGGGTTCAGTTTTTTAGGCTTGAAGTTTGTGAAACCGGGAAAAACCCAGGAAAAATCCATAAATTAGCCGCTTCGTTGTTTAAGCTGCGGGTTTCAAAACGTGGGAAAAAAGTAGCGGCTTATAGTCCGGAAAATACGGTAATTTTAAGACCTTTTAAGGACCAAATGATTTTTATTATTTCCTGATATGTAAAATATATTTCAAATAGGTTTTAATTTCATTTTCACATGACTGTATGTATAAAGTGCATGTTATGCTGTATCCAACAATCGATTCTTTTTTACAATGATTATTTTTATGTAGCCGTTATCCAAAAACTAGAGATTTAACCTTTATTGAGAGAGCATCATTCTTAGAAAGTGTTCACAAAATGATCTGTGTTACACAAGCATTTGGGCACTGGGCAAAATATCAGAGAACTATGTTATGTAATGATGTTCAAATATTTTACACCATGTGTCAGTTTTGCACTCTGCGGTTTTACTCTTACCCTTAAGTTTTAAAAGAAGCAGGAAACACTGTAAGAAACTATATAAATGTTCTGCAAATTTTTGTTGAAAATTGTACAAAATATCAGAGGAGTGATCATGGCAGGATGCTTATTCAAATTGTTAATAAAATCGAGTAAGTAAAATTGTATTTTAACCCTTGTAACATTTTACACCAGTATCAGTCTGAACAGATATTGCTAAAATTGTCACTCAAATAAAGATTTGTGGCTGTTTTTAACAACGTCACAAGGATACTGAACCTATTGCTTTGTTAGTCAGCATGGGAGAAAACATCAAAATGAAATTAATTTGAAGTTCAATTAAAGTTAAATTAATTATAATAAATACTCAAAAGGATAACAACTGACATTTAAACAAACTTAAGAGACACTAGAGAAATTAATTTTATATATCTAGAAGTGTGTGTGTGTGTGTGTGTGTGTGTGTGTGTGTGTGTGTGTGTGTGTGTGTGTGTGTGAGCTATTTATTCTTTTGGACTTGTGTGTAGGTATTTGTGCAGTAGTGAGGAGAGCTAAAGTGTAACAGAGATGGAAGGAAAGCACAAGTTGAGCAATTTGTGTATTTCCCAGAACTCATGCAAGCAAGCAGGTGACAAATTAAAGGAAAAAAACAACAGCATTGTTCAGTAAGGTTTTGGGCTTTCGTGAGCCGCTGAAACAGCTTTAATGCATCTTGGCTTTGGTTATACACAAATGTATATATTTTATTTAAAATGATATTGATTTCCTTTGTCAGTTGACTGTCTCTCTCACATACACACACAGGCATAAACCACACACACTTGTTTGTGCCAGGGATAAGAGTAAGCAGAGGGTGTTACATAAGAGGATCTACTGCTGTCCCCAACTTATCCTTTGCTTTATCCCTGCACCATATCTTTTTTGCGCGCACATACACATACACATACACACACACACACACACACACACACACACACACACACACATATATATATCCTTGCTTCTTGCTTCATCTCTCTTCATCCTTTAACTGTCCTTTAAATGCATTTATATACATGCACAAATGCCCATGGTTTTACATTTTCTTCCTCTCTACTCAATGTGTGCGCATAAGATTGTGTTTGTGTGTATATGCCTGTGTGTGTAATGTGAGCCGGTGCTAAGCAACGCAGCTCTGCATTATTTAGTTGGCACAAATCAGCTGATTGACAGGTCTGTCACTGCGCTGCTTGCTCAGTGTTGACGGTTTGCTTCTTGAACCCTGGTTTGTTGTAGGAGTGGGACTTTTGTTGTGCCGTATTTTGGCCATGGTATAAAGACTAAAATATGACAATGACAACACAAATTGGTAAATATTACCTCTTCGATTTTGTTAGTCATGAGGTGGAGAATGCTTCATATTCATTTTCATTGATTTCATTTTTAATAATTTTATATTTGTACAGCCCTTAGAATAGAAATTCCTATTTATCTCAGTATCTCTGATTAGCAAGCGAGTGGTTCTCTGCTGCGTGGCACTGGATAGTGAGACTATAAATCATTACAATATACAGGAGTAGAGTGAATTAACACTCTGTGCAGGCCACTTAAGTTCTTCTACTTTAACCTTCGTCTTGATCTTAGTAACAGTAATGCTACAGCATACAAATACATTCTATACAGTTGTGTGTACTACCTTTGTGGCAGTGTATGTGTTTGTATATAATTACATCATACATTATAATTACTCTACACATGGGATATCTTTTTCTTTCAAGTTAACATCAGTGCAGAAAATTACACCATTTTTTAATACTCAATCAATATGACTGTCCCCTTTTGCTCTCTGGACCTTCCTGAACTATCCTGATTCTCTACCTCTGCATGGCGTTCTCCTCAAATGGAAACCACTTGCTTGCAATGGTTCACATGGACAGCTTAAATATACATAAAAAATAAAAACTTTCTTTCAGCTTCTCCCGTTAGGGGTTGCCACAGCGGATCATCCGCATGTTTGATTTGGCACATGTTTTTACACTGGATGCCCTTCCTAATGCAACCCTCCCCATTTATCCGGGCTTGGGACCGACACTAAGAGCCGCTGGAGTTGGTTCCCTGACCGGGGATCGAACCCGGGCCGCAGCGGCGGGAGCGCCGCATCCTAACCACTAGACCACCAGGGACCAAAGATGCATAAAAAAATACTGTTAAATAAATAAATCTTTCTTCCTCAATCAGCATAGTGTTTTCTTTCCATGCTTTTGTCACCACTGCTTTGCACATTAGGGATAAACCTAGAAGCTGTTTTATTAAGTTTTTGTATTCTTACTCTATTCATTTCTGTAAAGCTGATTTCCATTGTTGAAAGCACTACACAAGTAAAATAGAATTTAATTGAATAGAGAGTAAAGTAAATATATTTATGCAACTTTTACAATTAGTCCATGTGCTGATACAAAAACAACAATTTATCCCATTTATTGACTCTGTGCAAGCTGGTTTTAGCTTCAGCTTCTTTTTTATTAGCTGGTTATATGAGAAAGCAATATTGTAGTAAATATTTGGCACAAAAAAAAAATTGTATTTAGGAATAATTTGATTATAAATTGACTGTATTATCTGAATCTGTTTTCACATACAAGGAGGGTCCTTCTGAGTGTAGATAAATTAAGCATTATAATAATGATTGCAGTACTTGTATGTAGCACGGAATTATTCTAATTATCGACTGATTTACTAAAGTTATGTGATAACACATCAGTCCAGTTCACTTTTGAAAACACAAGACCCTCAGAATGACGTGTTATTTTTTTAAATATTTTTGATTATTAGAGTGAAATCCTGATACAATGGGAAATGATTTCAAAATGTAAATTAGTTATAAATATAGAAAATAAGTGCAGTGAAAAAGCATTAATGCTACAATTACCATGTATAAACTGTGCTTGATCAGGTAGTCCATTATATCATATACAGTATCTAGTGCTATTGAAGTTTTTGTAGGTTCGGTTCTATTATAACATTAAAATGACCATACTGCATTTAATTTATTAAGATAACTGTACCAGAGTCATATACATCATATGCTTCATACTTCTTTTATTCGGGGTTGTAGTAAACAAAATAGTGTTTTATATTTTATGTTTAAAACAACCTGAGATAAATTGTCCTAACCATGTAATTATTAAGGAAACAATAAAATGGTCAGTAACACTAAAATGTAGATTAGCATTTTAGTTACCAGCTATGTGAGAGAGTCCAGTTCTCTGCCACAGACTTTGTTACTTTTAGTAATGGAAGCCAGAGTTCTGGTGACTTCAGGCTTTGTGTGTGTGTGTGTGTGTGTGTGTGTGTGTGTGTGTGTGTGTGTGTGTGCGTGTGTGTGTTGTTCAGGGGGAGTAGTTGAAGCGTTGTTTGGCCTGGCTGGGAGCGCATTCTGGGTGTGTGAAGTGAAGCGAGGCCATCGCCGGGGCATCACACTGCTGCCTGCGCTCTGTTTGTGTGTGTGTGTGTGTGTGTGTGTGTGTGTGTGTGTGTGTGTGTGTGTGTGTGTGTGTGTGTGTACACAAGTTGTGCTTTGAGCACAGTCTACAATCCTCCAGCACCTTATGATGAGAGTGACTTTGGGAAATAGGACACAGCATGCACTTATTCATGTACACATACACACACACACACACCCACATGGAGCCAGAGAATCTCGACTGTGTCTTGCCAACATTGTTTAGCTGCAAAGCGTTTACCCCACTTATACAGACAGTATCATCAGAGAAAATTGCACACGTGGGACAAGTGAGCACGTACACTCACATAAACACACACATGTGCGCACACGCACACACACGCACATGCACACACACAGAAGCTTTTCCTTCCTCTGCTATATTTAGTGGTCGTTGAACCTTAGAGACAGCCTCACTCGAAGAGACATCAATGCAATGGAATCTGATGACATCACCGGAAGGGGGAGGGGCTTGTATGACAGGGTGACAGACATGCCATCACCTCCTTTGCGCTCTAGATGACATCATCAGCTATTCATTCAATTTGTTTTTCAGCTTATTTAACTCTCTAAGAAGCAAGGAGACTACTTACAGGCATACTGCATGCTGTATAGATGTTTGATGTCATTTGTCATTAAAGCATAGACATTTATTTAGATATTTCATATAGAATAATTTAGAATTTACAAATAGGTGCAGTTGTTTATAGGCAGAGAAATGCGATGTGATATGTGATTAATGAAATATGCTGACACAATAAATGAGACATGATAATTTTTTTCAATCTGAGGCTTTTATTAAACAGCACTAAAGAACTCATGGCAAGGAACTGTATCCATGAAAGCAGGAAGAGAGGAGGCTGGAGGTTGTGGGGTAAAATAGGCATATAGGTTGTATGTTACATCACAGAGGTTGTATGTTACATCCCCTATACTCACGTCTGTTATAAGCCAACCAAATAAAGCAAAAAGTGCCAGTAATATAAACCTTTAATTTTATAAGGCAGTATTATAATACAATTATCTTGATTTGGCCAACACCTACAGGTGCATCTCAATAAATTAGAATATCATTAAAAAGTTTATTTATTTTAGCTGATTAAAGTGTGACACCACAAGTCTCCAATATTATACTTTTTCACAATATTCTAGTTTTCTGAGATACTAAATTCTGGCTTTTCATTAGCTATAAGCCATAATAATTAAAATGAAAAGAAATAAAAAAAACTTTCTTTTTGGTGTGTGTGCCACAGCGGATCATCCGTATTCGTGATCCGCATGTTCCATTTGGCACATGTTTTTACGCTGGATGCTCTTCCTAACGCAACCCTCCCCATTTATCCGGGCTTGGCACTAAGAGTGCACTGCTTTGTGCAATTCTAATGGCTGGGGTTGGTTCCCTGACTGGGAATCAAACCTGGGCCGTGGTGGTGAGAGCCTCGAATCCTAACCACTAGACCACCAGGGAACCTAATCAAAGTTAAAAGAAATAAACAACGGAAATATATATTAGCGCGTGTGATGAATCTGTATAATATGCGATTTTCACTTTTTGTATTGAATTACTCAATTAATTTTTTATTATATTCTAATTTATTGAGATGCACCTGTATGTAGTTAGCATTTTTTTTTTAATCTATATTTTATTTTAATAAAATTACCTTATAGCCTCATTTTATTGCTAGAAGAAAAAATGGACAATTGGAAAGTGAAACTATGGTGATTATCCTTATTCTACAACTGAAGATTGTACTGAGTAGTATATATTCTTTCATTTGCAGTTTTTATTTAAACCTTCCAAGTATCCTGATTCAGCCATCTTCTTGACAACCCTATCCTCCTCCGACTATTGGACATGCCACAGCCTTCACTCTTTCCATCCCCCTCATCTCACACTCTTGTTCTTTGACTGTCTCACTCTGGATAATGAGATTAAGCAGTGGTTTTCTGTCAGTGTGAAGCTTCTACCTCACATGGCTCAGCTGCCCCATGCTGTGATGATGGCAGGGTGGGCGTCTTGGTAGTGCAAATGATCTGAAGTAGATTTATAAAACATCGGCATTCTCTATGCTAAATGTTTGTAGTTCAGCATGTTCATAACTAAGAGAAACAGCTATATGGGAAATTATAAAAAAATGCAACAGTATGGCAGCATAGTGCGCTAAGAAAATCCGGCGTACTTATCCTGTTATGCTATACTAAAATAGGACTGCAAAAATACAAGTGCAAAAATAAGGAGAAGAAGGGAAGTCATCAGTGTAGTATATTTGGTAAATATATCAGATAAAGCATGCCTGTTATAAACCATTATTGAGAATGTACTGTAAATAGGTATACAACATATTTTCTGAACTATGCTTATAGGTGTAAAGCACAGAGACTGATGAGATGCATGGTATAATGAAATAGGTTGTGAATAGTGCTTTGATGTCACAGTGATTGTATAATTTCTGAATCAATTAATAAGAGTGAAATGTGAGTGAAATAGAGTGTAAATCCTCTAATCTCTGATCCGTGTGTGTTTTATCCTCAGATTGACCTGGAGCCTGAGGGTAAAGTCTATGTCATCATCGACTTGTCAGGATCTTCCAGTGAAGGTAAAATGATAATAAATACAGACATTCAAATTTAAGATGTTTCCCGACTAAAAAACTTTTGAAATGCAGGAAGATAATCAATGTGTCTTTGCTTTATCTGAACTGCTTCTGATCTGAAGAAGGTTCTGTTTTGTTTTACAATGGTCTTCTGCTTTTTGATACATATACGTTATAACAATAAGTTTGGCACTTCCTGTGCTAGCTTGACTGCAACATTTTGTGTGTGTGTGTGTGTGTGTGTGTGTGTGTGTGTGTGTGTGTGTGTGTCTGTGTATGTTGGAGAAAGTGTTGGATAAAGTGGCAGCTATCTGCAGGGAAATCCCACTCTTTAAAACTCTGAAAGTGTGTGTGGGTGCCGGAAATGCGAGGATCATAGCGTCTGAGCAACCTGAAAAGCTCCCACGCAATATTGCAGCTCTCGACTGCAGGCTGGCACACTGAAGCTTCCTGTGCACTGGAGCAAATCTAATGAACCACCACATATCCGTTTCAGGATATGAAATGCACACATTTCAGCTTATCTTGGCTTTCTTTAGGAACTTCATATATTCTCTCACAATATCAAAAAGTTCATCCATGGACAGCCTTTACTTTCAGAATGTTAAAAGATTTATTTAATTTTGTTTTAGCAATAGTGAGGTTATTTTTTACTGAGGAGCTGTTTGTTGCACAAATGAAGATATGTATATAAACTGGGTTTCACATCAAGCAGTTTTCCCTCCAGACTGAAACACTGCAATTTCTCTATCGGCCAGAATAATATCTTTATTTATTCTGATCTTTGCCTACACCTTCATATTTTTTGTGTGGCCAGCAAGGCAATAAACAATCAGCTGTCCAGCTGTATATTCAAAGTAGCTAACACAAAGTAGTACACAGTAAATGCTGCATTTATATTGTACTTAGATTTTTTAAGTTTTAAAAGTGCCTCAAAAATACATTTATATTCAGTCCTGCATTTTACTCATTGTAGCTTAGGTAATGGGGCAGTCACAGAGATTACATTTTTGAAAATCACAATGCATGTCTACAATTTTATAGTGCCATACATATTAACATAACCTGTAATATAACATTATGTTTATGAACCACATAAAATCTCAAAGTCAGGCAATATCATAATCAAAACATTAAATGTTTCAGGATCTGTTTTGTTTTAATAATTAGTAGTAATGTTTTCCTTCCATTTTTATATAGTGTGTACTTATTTTTAGACACTTCAACATGCAGCTGGGCTAAGATCTATTCACTATAAAGGTCACCACAAAGTTAAGGAAATGTGTATGTTTTTACATAACTGATAGGAACACTTTGGACCACAAACAACTGAGAATATTTCTCAGAAACAGAAATATTAGGAACATTCAAACATAAATTTCTTCTGACAGTTCTAATGTAGATAAAGCTTTAAGCATACTGGGCTGGTTTACCAACATCCTGAGATAATATCTTCCTGAATTCCAGAGGATGCTGCCAGGATTAGCAGACAAACACACACACACACACACACCAAAAACAAACACACAGATGGATGATTAGTGTGTAAAACGATAATGGTGTTGGTGTGTGGTTGACACTGTAATCACAAGCCCCTGCTGCGTGGTGTTGGTAACTAATTTCAGTTTAATTCTAGCTTGTCTGTGTCTCACTGCAAACAGCTGTTTTGTGCTAATGTGTGGGCATGGCTCAGCACCATGTGTACAGTGCCTGGTCACTTTGCATAGGCTGTTAATGAAAGTGCAGCATCATTTATGCTTCATTGGATTGGTCTCTTTTTGCACAGGCCTGCACTAAGCCCTGGTCATGATCTCTGCTCTGTTCCAGGAAGCCCGCCGCAGTGTGTGACTCTGTTCGTTCGCATGCTCATTGATTTCTGGTTGATTTGCTTCATCCACCCAGAGGCAAGTGCTTTGCCTGGCTGGGGTGATATTACATGGGCTACGAAATGAGTGACAATGAATAGACCAGTAGATGTACTTCCATAAACACACAAATAGCATGTTAACAATAAAACCTTCAACATAGTAGACCTTCACCTGTTCTGGCTTTGCATTAATGAAATTAACAGCATTCAAATGCAACATATGTATATAGTTTCCCTGTAATTTTCCAGTAGTTTTGGTGCATCTGTTTCCACAGGATTTCAATTGTGGCTTGTCTTCACAAGTAATCTCATCATAATTAATGAAAATTCCATTAGAATCTGAGACATTCAAACTGACCATCATTCAGACATTATACCATGACAATAGTCATGTGATGTGTACCATATCCCAATAATTTTTTTATTTTTTTTGTGAAAGTAACCTTTAGTTTGAGTATATTAATTTAAGTGTTAAAGTATTTTATACACACTTCTGCAAGCCTACTAAGCCACTCGTTTCCAAAATAAAAACTTTATGGCTATATTCCTTCTGTTGTTGTTTGTTGACTTTGTTACTCCTGCTTGTCATGACTGAACTAAAGTTTGCAACCAGCTACCTCAAATGTGTCAGAGCACTGTAAGATAAATAGCCATCAAGATACCATCCTAATCATTTTCAAAGAATTGATGTCTACTTTTCGATTAGTTACGTCTATAGAAGCCGACATTAAAATATCCAATATACATATCCAAAATACACAATATCCTATTTCTTTCCGTAATGATGACCCTAACATGACCTTGTACTTCCATGGCAACGAAAGTGAGCAGTATCCTGTTGGACTTTTCTGTTTCCATAGACAGGCCAATCGATGACACACACTTACACACAAGAGAAACTCTCCAACGCTGTGGGGGAAAGCTGAGCTATTTTCAGTGATGCTTGAGGCTATGCAGTTCTGAATAGCTTGTGCTGCAGCTCCCCACAATCCCTGCACCATTACCCATAATCCCACCTGCTTGGCCCTGCTCTGCTCAACAGTAGTTCATGATGGGAGAAAAAAATTTTATGTTGCTGACTGTATAAGCCCTGTGTCAGAAAGACAGGCTCCATGTAATTATTAGATTTGGAGTGAGTCCCACTTGGAGCAGCATCATCTTCCTCTGTACTGCCAAAAAACCCTTCGCAGGAAAAACTAAATGTCATACACAGAAGGCTAAAATAGAGATGGTGCGTCCTGTATGTTGCTTCCTCATGGCATAAACTGAAGTTAATAAAAATTTATTCACTTCATCACATCATCTGGGCTTTCTGAATCAGTCTATTTCTGATCATCACTGATGACATCGGAGAGCTATTTATGCTGTCTGTTCTTCTGTCAGGGTGCTAAAACAAGCATATCAAGCCTGTGTTTAATTTTATACTGAAACTTGTGAGTTACACATACAGCTATACTGTGGGATGTAAAGTGTGACGTGAGAAGTGTTGGTCATACAGTACGTGTTCATGTTGTTTTTATATTTAGAAAAGAATCACCCACCAGCCACTAACTAAAGCAATGAGCAGGATTGAATTTATTTAATAACACTGACTAGTGAACTTGGGTGCACTGGTGGTGTGTTTAATTCGTAAATATCTATCTGTGTGTGTGCATGCATGTGTGTGTGTGTGTGTGTCTGCATGCATGCATATATATATATATATATATATATATATATATATATATATATATATATATATGTATGTTCATGGACAGAAAACTTTCTGCCGTGTTCATTATATTTGCCGAACAGGGTTTAGATGTCTCAAAATAGCAAATGAGACTAAGCTATGGATTATCGTATGTACTTAGCTGGAATCCTAGGGATGTTACTTGTACGTGTGCCATCAACCATCAATTGCGAACCTTTGTGTCTATTATTTTTTAAGAGATCATTTTGCCTATCTTGCTTGACCACCCTCAACCTACATACACAGTCCAAAGTCCAATATTGAGAAACGATAAACCTAATTATTTTGAGAAATATTGCACACAGCTATTTTCAAGTTAACACCTGAACACCTACCAAATTGGCTTGCCTTTCCAAAAGCAAATATAATTCCCATAATTATTGTTCTTTTCTTTAAGATTTTATATTTCATGTTTTATATTTCATATGTAAAGATTATTAACACTCCTAAAGAATAAAATATAAAGGTGGTGAATGATTTGTCTTGAAACATGTTAAATGTGGAAGAGGAAGAGGATTAGCTGTTTTTTTTCTATTTGGAAGAGACTTTATATGTACACTGTACATAAAGTAGTCAAGTCACTTAAGCTTTATTTTGGCATTCCAACCAGGAACAAGGTGCCACAGAAGAGAACATAACTACACAAAAGTAAATAGGACTTGTATTAAGACACTACTTAGGACACTACATAAAGTACATCAGATACCCCACCCCCCCAAAAAAAAAAAATATATATATTTTTTCTTTATTTAGTATTTGTTGCTTCGGTATCGGATAAAATAATATGTATTTATTAACAATGACAGCTGCACAATACATACAATCCTACAGATACAGGTTCAAAAACTTCAGTTAATGTTTACATCAAACATTAGAATAGGGGAAAAGTCTGATCTAATTGATTTAAACCATGGTGTAGTTTTTGCTACTAGGAGGACTGTTTTGAGAACTTCAGAAAATCTCCTGGGATTTTCACACATAGTCTGGGATTACTCAGAATTGTGTAAAAAACAAGAAACATGCAGTTGCTTTCAACGCCTTGGTGATAAGAAAGGTCAGAGGAAATGTCCCGATAGGTTAAAGCTGCAAAGAAAGATAGAGTAACTCTGATAATCACTCCTCACAACCGTGGTGACCAGAAAAGCATCTCAGCATGCACAAAACATCAAACCATGGATGGGCTAGAACAGCTAAAGGTCAACAAGATGTTTCCTTCTGCAGTCCCTCTGCACACCAGAAGTTATTTGTTTTACACTCTATCCTTTCAA
This sequence comes from Silurus meridionalis, assembly GCF_014805685.1. Taxonomy (NCBI): domain Eukaryota; kingdom Metazoa; phylum Chordata; class Actinopteri; order Siluriformes; family Siluridae; genus Silurus; species Silurus meridionalis. Next base: position 18,229,018 of record NC_060890.1, read on the forward strand.
GACTATTGTGTGTGAGAACTCATAGGAGACCAACAGTTTAACTCAAGTTCTCAACCTGTATCTGTATGATTTTTTGCATTCTGCTTCTGCCAAAGAAATGCATGTGTTCCGATTAAAGTGGACATTTTCTAACATATGTACACAATTTGAAGATGAAATACCAAGCCATTACTTTAACAAAAAAATGCCCAGTTTCTGTTCTCACTTTCCTCATTATACATTCTGTGCCCACCAATGTCCCCTTTTATCCTCACCTCAACTTTGTCTGAGGCTTAATTCATTCCTAATGTGTGCAACCCATCACCAGTTACCATGCAAACACATGCAGCTCTGGAGAGAATGGTGGAGTGAGAGATCTATTTTTAGACACTTGTGTTTTCTCTCTCTCTCTCTCTCTCTCTCTCTCTCTCTCTCTCTCTCTCTCTCAGTGATTTGTTTTAAGCCTGAGCCTTTCCCATCATTCTCTTCTCTCTATCCCTTCTCTCTGCTTAGATCTTTACCGCTATCTCCGTCATGTTTAAATCGATCGGTTCATGAGTGTGTTCAGGGTCTTTTCCACTCTCTCCTCGTGTTTGTACAGCAGGGCAGCCCTAGCGCTCCGATCGTTTAGATTGCAGAGGTTGTCATGGAAACCAGGCTGTGAGCTCACAGGTTTCCAGGGATGGAAAAAAAAAGGCGAGAACAAGGTCTGGAAAGGCAAAGAGAGAAAGAGGCCAAGAGATGAGAGACCTGCTTGTAAAATAGATTGGTCTGAAGTCCTCATCTGTTCAAAATCTGTTTTCAGAATGCCTTTAGCACCTCAATATATTGCACTTTTTGTGTATTCATGGAAGTTGTAGTTTTTTAGAATGTAGTATTTCTACAGATTAAAGCATTTTGCTCTGCTCTAATATGTTGAAAGAGAGCAGGCAAGAGAGATATTTGCCAGATGGCTTGTTAGATAACATCTCTTCTAGACACAGCATGTCCATCATTTCCCTGTTTTTATCTTTAGCCAGTGTGTTTCTGAGAGAAAGAGATAGATAGAGATTGAAGAATAAATCTCTGTGCCCTTGTCAGTCTGCTTTTTGTCATGTCAGTCTAAATCTAAGGAAGACAAATGAGATGAGCTCTCACCAAACATTACAAAAGAACAGTTCAGCAAAATATCACATTTACACTAATCTCTTTTTACCCCAAATATGTGGTGAATTCAGTAAACAATTAATATTATACAATTGTAACAAATAATTTTAATAATTTATTGATTAATTTATGGCAGGTTATACAAATTGTTAGGGAATAAGTGTGGTACCATTTACAAAAGCAATTGAGTTGGACGCTTCAAGACCTCTAGTTTTGCTCTCAATGAGTCATGATCATAGAGTTCTACTAAACTTACATCCTTGGCGAATACATATTTAGGGATTTGAGAATAGATATATAAGGTGAGACAGACTTTCATTGTGTGTTAACTGATTTAAAGTTAACGTGCAAAACTAATTATCTCTTAATTGATACCCAACCAGTTAAAACCATGACCACTGGGCAATGTCATTTTTGCTTTTATTATAAAAAATTCTCATGTTTTTCATAGTTCCCATGTCAGTGCCCTGAAATATGAATCTGTCTCTGATCAATTTCAGCTATCGTGTAATTAATTGACCTCAAGCAATTATATGGACCCATATTGTGCTTCCAGCAGATGTGTAATTTTTCTCACTTTCTTTCTCTCTGGATAATACTGTTTTCAGTGGTGTGTGGCTGAACCGTGGTTGGCTTGGAGTGTGCTTGTGTTGCTTGTTTATAGTTTGTCTGGGGCTGAAGTGGTGTTGGCGTTGAATTGTTGTCCTCTGGCAGTCTGGCAGTGGGCGAACATGGCCCTCGGTTCCACTCAGCCTGCCCTCTCATCAGCTCAGCCTCCTGCACGATTCATTCTCCACTCTACGCTGACACAGAGAGGGACAAGTGAGAGAATTTCATGAGAGGAGAGTGGAACTTAAAAACTGAGGATGATGAGGAGGATTAAGGGATTTTAAAAATAGGGGCAAGAGGAGAGGGTCTTGCTGTGTTTTACACTTACAGTAAATGCTTCACAAATATTAGGCTTCTAAGCTGGCAACAAAACATGTGAATTGTTTATTCTGCCCTTTGTTCATTTACAAAATGAAGCAGTAAGATGCCCAAAGTAATAATAATAAAAGCTGTTAGTCATAATCCTGATTGTCAGTTAGGTGTTGAATCATGTAAATGTTAAGCAGTAAGATCATGTGGTTGTGGAGAAACCGCACCGTTTTGAGGTTACATTATGTTTGGACATCTGAGCTGCCAGACATTGGAGCATTTTTTAAGGTATGGTGTAAGCACTTGGAATGTCATTGCTTATTTAAAAAAAAGAATTTCCATTTCTATTGGTTACATCATGCTTTATTGGCATGCCAGTTTTCCATCTTGGCAAAAAGCCTTATGTTCTTCTTTATGCAGAGATTTAGCAAAGCGATGTAGATGGAAACTCCTTTTAAATGCACCAATTTGTTTATACAGTTTGTTTTTGAATTCCATCTGCTGAATGTGGTCATGCCTTTATGTATCTACAGGTGATGCTTTTGTGTGTGTGTGTGTGTGTGTGTGAGAGAGAGAGAAAGGGAGATTACCATAGACTTGTTTCATAGTAAAACATAAGAACACCTAAAAGAACATCAGAACATCCTTTGAACATCTGAGGTCTAAGAAGAGTGCTAAAGCATATATCATTTGCAGGCACTGATGCACATTAACATTTTCTCACATACACTATTATTCAAATGTTTTAACATTTTCTCATAGAAGGTTTTTTATTTTGCATATTTTATCATAAACAAGATGAAAAGATTCTAGATGTAAATTATAGATATATAGAATTATATCATTAAGTATCTGAATTCATATACACGCACACATGCACACACGCACACACAAATGTTTAAAAGTTTGTATATGTATTGTATATGTAGGTTGGTTGGCTTCTCAAGTCAAGAAGCTTTTATTGTCATTTCAGCCATATATAGCTGACGCAGTACACAGTGAAATTAAACAACATTCCTTCTGAACCCTGGTGCTACATACAACAACAATCACAGAAAACACAGGGCTAAAGACTAGTAAGTGTCCTCGCCACATAAAGTGCATCCTGTGCAACTTGCTGCAAACAGTGCAAGGCAACAATTTGCTGCGGTGTCCAATTCTGGGAAGGTTGACAACTGTCATAAATGTTTTCCACTTGAATAACCTTTCTCACTGTAAATAATCTTTAAATTGTTTGGAAATGGCCTTCTAACTCTTCCCAGATTTAGGGGCAGCACAAGTTTAAAAGTTGTTGCTGATTTCTTTCCTCCTTGTAATCGTGTTAGCAAAACTTCTAAAACTTGGGCTTGAATAGAGGTCCTCACACTCGCTGATGATCACTTAATCAAGGGCTTTTAATTAGCAGCACCTGGCTGCTACTTAACCTCTTAAATCTTACTGAAGCAGTAAAGGTGTATTCTTTTATATATATATATATATATATATATATATATATATATATATATATATATATATATATATATATATATTTGTAAAGTTAATAATGACAGAGTGTATTGTGTCATGTGCTGTTGATCTTAGGATGATGATGATTTTCCTAATTCTTAGACCTGCTAAGGACCAGCTTTTTATGACCTTATTTGTAAAACCATAGAATTCACAGTGGGTGTCACATGGCTGTATGTGTGCATTTATATGTAAACCATGATTCTTGATGATGTCAAGTATGTCATTTTTGCAGTTGCTATTTATAAAAACATATTAGATGCATTAAAGCCTTGTCAGTACCAATGTATTTCTTGTATGGTTCCTTTTAAATGTCTGTCTTAAATGTCTATTTGTTTGTGATTTTGTGTGCAATGTGAAAATGTGTGATAGCTTAGGCATTACTGATGATTTGTAATTTGTTTGTCTGCACTGTTATAGTTTGCTTTCTAATCAGATAATACATTATGTAAGCACATCTATCCCTCTTAAGTCCCTTCCTCCTCCTCCTTCTCCTCCTTCTCCTCAGCATCTGCCCTTAGTGCAAAATACCCAACAAAACATATGCAAATATAAAGCACATTCCAGCAGATCACTTTTATGAAGCTGAAAAAGAGGCAACAGATGATTATGGTGCATATGTTTGTAAAAGTAGGTCAAACAAGACACCAGCCACAATATGATTTTCAATTCCTGGAAACTTTGTTGTAAAAGGAAGGGTTGCTTGTCCAGTTCATATTAAGGCATCTACACAAATGCACACACACGACCACACAGAACAACGTACCAGCTTTGGAGTCCAATTCATCCAACAACACAGGCATTGGATACAAATTCTGTCTAATCTATGAAGCAAATTTCACCGAAAAGAAACCAAATAAACTTGAATAATCATAAATTATAGCATGTCAAATTGTAACAATGGCGGCTGTTTACCTGATTACTAGTAAACAGAATCACAATGATCTAATTACTAATAATGATCAGCAAATTCACATACAAGCAAACAAATAATCAGATTTAATCCAAACCTGATACACAGTTTAATTACATTTTGAATGTGAATCAGCCGTGGCATGACAATCTTTCGTACAAGTTGAACCCAAAAATCAGAGCATAAAAATATCAAAATACAGCAAATCAGATAAAAATTAAACCGGGTTTGTATTTTATTCAAACTCTCCTTGGGACAGAATAGATGTTATGCCAGTCCCGATGCTCAGTTGTGCATGTGTTATGCACACACAATGTTTTCTCCATGTATTGTAATTTCCCTCAGGCTGCGTGATTTGACCTGCGTTAAGGCACATGGCTAAGCAGAGCACATGGCTGAGTCAGGTGCTCTCAGGCTTTAGGTCTCTCTTTCTCTTCCTCTCTACAAACTCCTCTCTCTATCTCTCTCTCACACAAAAACACATTGTACAACCTTCAGGAGAGCTCTTAGTAGGAGGAATGAAAGATGTGTTTGTTATTATACTCTGCTGCCTATGGTGATCTCATACTCCATTTTACTCAATTTTAAAGAGGGATAATTCAGCATAGGGTGTGTTTCCCATATGCAGGTTACAGCATAAGATATTTCTGCCTCTATGTGAGAGAGTGTGTATAAGTGTGTGGTCAGATGTAGAAGGAAAGTAGTCAATCTGGGGTTAAAACTGACTTAGACACTTCCATGTTGTCCCTGCATTTTATGTATTTAATAAGAGTCAATCATTACTTGTTATCGTTATTGTTGTTTAGACTGTGGCATTACTGTACATAGAGTTTTTTTTTTTTATAATATACTTTATTGTTAGCTACTGGCACATGAGCAGTGTTTCAGAATTTGAACATCTTGTATACTTTGTTCTATAAGCTCTATGTAAGAGATTACATCATTACAGTAACACGTCTGCTCTGCTCTGTCTCATTGTCTAAATTCTTGGGTAATTTAATCTTTATTTCAATCTGTGTCTGACAGCTGCTGCATCTGGGGAAAATGAAGAACGAGTGTTCCGTGAGCGGATGCGGCCCCGTAAGCGTCAGGGAGCAGTACGCAGACGTGTCCATCAGGTGAATGGACACAAGTTTATGGCTACTTACTTGAGACAGCCCACCTACTGCTCCCACTGTCGTGACTTCATTTGGTAAGGTCTCTCTCTCTCTCTCTCTCTCTCTCTCTCTCTCTCTCTCTCTCTCTCTCTCTCTCTCTCTCTCTCTCTCTCTCTCTCTCTCTCTGGCACACAACTATAAAATGATTTAATTAACTGAACCAGCCATAACTTTTGGGCAAAAAATTAAAAAAAATCCAGTATTACAACAGCTCAAAAAAGGATTTGAAATCTGTAACCGTAAAACTCCCAGATCAGTGTTTGCCTTTTAATCAAACCCTGAAACTTTGAGCCAGTTGCCAACTGAACTGCAACTCATCATTAATGAAAGAAAAATATACCGTAGTTTGTTTAGTTTGACAATAAACAATGTTCTGCTAAAATAAATGCTAGTAATAGTTTATTCTTGTAGACCACAGATTTTACTGTGATCGGATTATTGAAATGTGTGCACGTTGATTGAATTATTGCCTGTATTTCTTTAGAGTTATCAGATTACTTTGAACATATACATCTTCTTCTCTCTTTCTATCTCTCTCTCTCTCTCTCTCTCTCTCTCTCTCTCTCTCTCTCTCTCTCTCTCTCTCTCTCTCTCTCTAATCTGTTCATCTCTTGGTATTTCCATCTACCTGTTTTTATGCAAATTTCTAAATGTTGATGCCAGAAATCAAAAATAAAAATATGTTGGGTTTTCAATCAGTACCGAGTTAATGTAATAAAGGATGATGGTAACAGTTTATGGAGTATATTATATATTTTATATTTTGAATGTACAGAAATGTCATTTTAATGCTTCTAAAGATACACAACAGATACAATAAAATACTAGAATAACATAAATGGCCTTAGCTTTATTTATTTTACAGATAAATTAGACTTTAATTATTAATCGCATTTTCCTTCTACATTTCTATACTATAGGCTAATGTGATATAGACATCTATTTCAGCAAGTCCCTTCTGGACGCAATAAGATGTGCTGATGGAGTAGGGAGACAGCTGTGAATATTTTTAGCCCTCGGCTGTTTGGTTTTTTTTTTTGGTCTCAAGGCCGTGCAGTTAGTCAATTTGCATAACTGTGTACCTGTGTGACACCAAACAACAGTGTGTCTGTGTGTATCACTATACAATGTTGTCTTTTTTCTACATCAGTAAGCATTGTGCAACAGGGTTTTGTTGAGCAAATGGCGTCCTCTACTGCTCACAAAAGCCTTTACACGTTTTGTGGTGTGGAAAATTCAGACATGTATACGTGTTGACAGAGCGTGATATCTGGTTAGTCTAACATGTGTTTTCTGTGTTCATTTGCAGGGGTGTATTAGGAAAACAAGGATATCAGTGTCAAGGTTGGAACCTATAACCTTTACATCTCCTTAGTTTTCTTTACAATACTCTAACCTGTTTTAATTTAGAGAAAAAAGATATATTGAGTATACTTGCAATAAATGTTAATACTCATATAGTGGTTTATATATATATATATATATATATATATATATATATATATATATATATATATATATATATATATATAAATAATTTTATATATTATATTTTTACAGTTTGCACCTGTGTAGTTCATAAAAGATGCCATGAGCTCATCATTACAAAGTGTCCAGGCCTAAAAAAGGATGACACTCCAGAGGAGGTTAATCTTCACTCAGATTTCGTAGTCTTTTATAGTACTTTTTTTTTTTTTAAGAACAATGAATGAATAATAAGTGTTATGGATGTCATTTCTGCACACAGGTTGGCTCTCAGCGCTTCAGTGTAAACATGCCTCACAAGTTCAGCATTCACAATTATAAAGTACCGACCTTCTGCGACCATTGCGGCTCCTTACTTTGGGGGCTGATGCGGCAAGGGCTGCAGTGCAAAGGTAAGGGTGTTGTGAGGAATGTGTTTTACATATTTTTCTTTTTTTTGGTGGGGGGGGGGGGGGTAATTGATAATGCAAGAAAACCAATATAATAACATTGAGAACATTTCACCGTACTTTAAATTCACACATTACTGTACAATTTGTGATCAATTTTAGATATTAGTCAGATCTAACCAGAGTCGGCCAATGCCAGATCCTCCGGATCAACGATCCAAAATTAATTTGAGTAATAGTGCCCCCTGGGATCTTCATTCATTAAAGTGCCCCCTGGGATCTTCATCTATAAAAGCCTAATTCAGTCCTTGTGATTGATTAAGCTTGAAGTCTTAAGGTTTCTGAAATTAATCAAAACATTGATTTTTGATTAAAAATGATTTTTCTATCTTGTTAAATATTTTTTTCTTCCCATGTTGCAGTTTGTAAAATGAACGTTCACCGGCGTTGTGAGACCAATGTAGCTCCTAACTGTGGGGTAGATGCAAGAGGAATTGCTAAGGTTTTGTCTGATCTCGGAGTGACACCAGACAAGATTTCTAACAGCACTCAGCGCAGGAAAAAGGTAAATACAGCTCAGCCTTTATAACTGTGATAACTGTGTTATGAACATGGTTCTATTTTTTTTAACGAATGACAGTAATTGATGAAGAAGAAGAAGAAGAAGAAGTTACCTATGAAATAAGATAGATAGTGATAGATAGAAAAGGACAGTAATAATAGTAAAATACACTTTAATGTTTCTGTTTTGTATAAAGTTGACTCCAGGACAGGACGCTCAGCCAGCCACATCAGAGCAAGCCTCATCAGAAGACTCAGATCGCTGCAAATCAGCTCCGACATCACCCTGTGAACAGGGTAAAGAACAGTTTATACTTTATTTCTTTAGTGTCTTTAGTCTGATTATAATCCACTGTTTTAAAATGCCAATTTACAAAGTAAAAAGTTTATACTAAATAACAGACTTTTGTCTGGGGATAATCTGGGGATATTGTTGTTCTTTAAAACATCAATGTTATAACATTTTAGTCTGTATGTAGTAGGTAGAGATTGGATAGGATTTTTGCCATTATAGTATATTTGAGCTTTCATGTGTCACCATGTTTTCCTTTTTACAAATTTGCTTTAAAATATCCTAAATCAATTATATTTGTGGTATCAACCTGCAGCATTTCTTCTATGTATTAAGTAATGCACTGTTTCATTTACTTTCTTTCTCAGAGCTGGCTGAGCTTGAGAGCATACGTAAGGCTTTGTCATTTGGTCAAGAGCACAAGTCTTCCTCGTCCTCTTCTTCAGTGGCCACTGGGCTTCAAGGCACAGTGAACGAGGGCCATGAGAATGGAGATATAAAGAGTTTTCAGTCAAAGAGGATGAACCTTGATAACTTTTCCTTTATTAAAGTGCTGGGCAAAGGGAGCTTTGGAAAGGTGGGAAATAATTTATTTTGGCATTATGTAATACAGAATCTAGTACAAATGTAAAAAAGTTTACTCTCAATTTAAAAGATATGCAACATATAAATATTGTCATTATATAGCATTTTATCACACATTATGAAAAAGGATTAATAGAAACATATGTATGTGTGTGTGCATGTATAATATATTGATTTACGTATTGATACACTGCTTCACTTGTAGGGTTGAAACTCTAGTATTTATTATACAGTACAAAGGAGCAAAATCTATTAAAATATTACTTCATAGTGTAGAAAGCTCTAAATGTAGCTAGCATACAAAGATATGTGTGTAATAAAAATAAATATATAAATAAAAATTGATGTCTCCTATTTTTCCCTTTCAGGTCATGCTAGCTGAACTGAGAGGCACAGATGAGGTGTATGCTGTGAAGGTCTTGAAGAAAGACGTCATCCTGCAGGATGATGATGTCGACTGCACTCTGACTGAGAAGCGCATCCTTGCTCTGGCCAGAAAACACCCCTACCTGACCCAGCTATACTGCTGCTTTCAGACCAAGGTATATATATATATATATATATATATATATATATATAGGACATGTTAAGCAATACTCAACCACATCCAGCTCATTTAACCAGCATATAGGCATGCCACAATTAAGTTCAGAACACATTTATAGTACCAGGTAGTGAGATTTCTCTCATATCTTGTAGCTGTCAGCTTTGTTCTTATAGCAGGTCAAATCTGATTATGTAATGAAAGTCTGATTATTAGAATTAGAGTCTGCTTTGCGAATTATAACCATGTGACCATGTCTGATGTATCATTCGATTTTTTTTTTATGTTTCCCCACACTTGTTAATTGGATTTATTATCAAAATTGCACACAACTCAATTCAGACATCAGGAATAAGCACAGATTATTGATTGTTACCAGAAGGGGGCGATGTAGCTTTAGGCTTATTCTACAGCAGGAAGGAAACAAAGCAAGTTCGTGGAATCACTTTTTAGCAGGGTTTGAAGTCAGTGGTTTAGTGTCATGCTTTTGTGCTTTGATATGCAGAATTGTGCAGGAAATGTGTCAGATTTTCTTTAATAGCTCAAATGCAGTGTGAGAATGAATTTGGATTTTATTGTTTCTAATCCAGTCTAGTTGATGGTAAGAATTGTGAAGGTTGCACAATTTGCATGAAATGTGAATAAAATAATAGTTAAGTAATTACAGCCTGTTTTATTTCTGTTAGCAATGCCACATTATAAAACTCTAATTGACATTTCAGACCTGTTGTTTGCTGCCTCCACTCACTTTTACATTCATTTTAATGAGAGTAGTTGGGCAGTTACGAAACAGCATGTTGGAACACACAAATAGCAAACACGACTAGAAAAAAATCCAAAGCGGAGAGGAAAAGAGGAAAATAAAGAGATGAAGTGATCAAGGTTGAACTCCAGATGAACTGCAGGCGCTGTGCTTAATCAGAACTGGAATCGCAGCCACACTCTTATCAGTCATAATTACAGCACAGCAATGTAAATAATGTTACATAGCGGGTTCTAAAAGGGCCTGTTAGGACCACAGAGAGACATGTTGGTGCAGAGAGAAAGCACCAAAGCAGGAGAGGATAAGATGAGAAGGGCGGTGAAGGAATGGCAGTTGAGATGAGCTGTGCAGAGCTGGAGTGACGAACTTTTAATGGCTTTATGGTGTTTATGATGTTCGCATGATAGCTCGGGGGTAAAGAGAAGGATCAGGGTCAAGCAGGTTTAAAGAACCAAAAAAATTTATAATTACAGCCTTATCCAGAGCGACTAACAATTATACAATTACCTTATTTATACTACTGAGCAGTTGCGGGTTAAGGGCCTTGTTTAGAAGCTCAGCAGTTGCAGCCTGGTGGTACTAGGAATTGAGCTTGTGCCCTTCTGATCAGAAGTCCAAAACAAGTAGCAACTAACAACTAAGCTACACTTAATTTCCCCCTTCAACCCACACACACACACACACACACACACACACACACACACACACCCACACACCACACACACACCAGCGGTGGCCAGTAACGAAGTAAATGTAATTCATTACTGTACTTAAGTCTTTTTTTTTTGTGTGTGTCTGTACTTTACTCAATATTTCTTTTTGAGGAGACTTATACATTAACTTCCCTACATTTCAAAGTCAAATATAACTGGTCAATCACCCAGCAAGCAACCAGTCAGAGTAGAATGAGCGCTCTCATTTGCACTGACGCTTCAATTATTATATCATGTCACGGTCAATGAACCTGGTCGGACTTGGAGTGTGCACCCACCGTCCAGAGAAGTTCCCTCACTCATACGCTCAGAAAGGAGAGGCAGAGATGACATCACCTCGGTCTTCAGGGTTTCCGCTGGGAGAACTGACAAGACCTGGAGTGACGTCATGTCAGTCTGGCGGCGCTATTTCGTGTTTTGTGTATTCGTCCTACATTGTCTTGTGTTGTCTTTGCAGTGTCTGTTTTGGACTGTTTGCACCAGGTTGCAAACGATGCACTGTAGGTGCCGAGGACACTTACTAGTCCTTAGCTCTGTGTTTTCTGTTATGTAGCTTTATGTTGTTCTGGAGGAACGTTGTCTTATTTCGATGCGTACTGCGTCAGCTATATACGGTTGAAATGACAATAAAAGCTTCTTGACTTGACTAAAGAGAGCTGCATCCAAATTGAAATTATGAATGACAAAAAAAAAAGTCTAAACCCTCAGGAACCCAATTCAGAAAAAGAGGACAGAAGTAGGGGAGAAACGTGTAAAAGTTAAAGCTGGGTATGCAGCTCTATCATTCATCTCGGTATGATGTTCAAGGTTTTCAAAGTTCAAGGTTTTTATTGGTCAATGCCACCATATGTGCAGACATACAGAGGAATAGAAATACAGTTTCTCTTCTCTCTAGTCAAGTGCTTCCACTGTTAATGCAATATAGAAAGTTTGTATAGGCAGTCAGTGCAATATAGAACAGATTTTGTATGAGGTAACAGCAGTGAATATATATATAAATAAGCCAGGTGAATATATCTCATAAACATCTGTGTAAGGTGCAAATGTACATCCTAGTATATGTAAACATACTGAAGAGTAAAAAGGCGTTTGTATGGTGCAAGACAGATAGAGCAGTATGACAGTAGTACAGAAAGTGTAAAAGTGCAACAGCGTCAGATTGAAAGAATTTGTACATGTAATGGTTTTTAAATGGGTGTTTGTAAACAGGTCTATTTGTGCAGAATTCTGCAGAGAGTATAAAGTGTCATATGTGCATTAAAGAAGTGTATAGTGAGCTGTAAAGTTCAGGAGTAGGTGGGAGCAGGGGGAGGTAATGGACAGAGTTCAGCATCCTGACGACCTGATGGATGAAGCTGATTGAAAGTCTTGTGGAGCGAGCCTGAAAGCAAAGGTTCCTTCTCACTGAATGGAGGAGGCTGAAGTGGAGATTTGATGGGTGTGAGCTTTGAGCAGCTATTCTGCCCCTGTGCTTAGCGTGATGGTCTTTTTACCAACCAGTACATTTTGTGGTCTCTCTGATAAGAAGTCCAGCACCAAGTTTCAGAGAGGGGAGTTGAGTCCCAGGTGACTCAGTTTGTTTATTAGCTGCTGGGGGATGATTGTGTTGATTGCTGAACTAAAATCCAAGAGCAGTATTCGCACATAGGAGTCTTTGTAGCCCAGGTGTGTAAGGGATAGATGGAGAGCGGCTGAGATGGCATCCTCCTTAGACCTGTTGGTTCTATATGCAAACTGGAACGGGTCGTGGGATTTTATGTGCTGCATGACCAGTCGCTCGAAGCACTTCATAATGATGGGGGTCAGTGCAACGGGCTGGTTGTTGTTGTGGCTGGATAGGTGCGGCCACTTTGGGACTGAATATTTGGGGTGGCCTTGAAACACTTTGGAACGACTGTTTGACTCGGAGAAATGTTAAAGATGTCAGTTAGTACATCCTTGAGTTCGTTGGTCTTTTCCACACTGACTGGGGACAGAGAGACACACAGCCTGTGGGATCTTCTGTGCCGGTGTGGTGTTTTAAATGTTGAATAAGCCAAAACAAACAATTACAACAAAACAATTACAACCTAACTAGTTTAGTTGTATTGTAATTAAACTAGCACTTATGGACTTGGTTACCTTTAATTGAGTTGATGTCATAAAGGTTTTCTGTGATTGTACTGAATATGTCCAGAACTGAGTTCAGTAAGGGCAATCTCCAGTGTAGTTTAAAAGGCTCATTTAAAAGAAATATATTATAAGGATATTTATGTTGTATGTATCTTATGACTACAATTAGCCAAGGAGTTGTATGGTTCCTGGTTCTGAGAGTTTGATAAATTGTGCGTAATGACATGTATTTAATTGTGCAATAAATGCATTTAGGGTGATTATTTATACATGAAAGAAAGCTCTCAGAAATGTATCCAAATTCATGAACTGCACTGACAATATGTCTTACTTTTTCAAAGCTGAAACGATTAAATGGGGGAGCCGTTGGGTCATGACATGGTTCGCCAGGGCATCATTCAAGCTAGAACCGCTACTGCCGGTTGGTGGTATCTACTTAACACAAACATCAGTTCAGCATCAGTTCAACAGCAAGCAGAACATTTTGAGAAGAGTAAATGATTGAATAATTTTGTTAAGTTGTTGAATAGAAGGTTTTGGGCTCATGATAACTTATTATATATCAATCATTGTTTGACTCATTCATATTCTATTAATAGACTGGTGTGCTAAGAGTAACATTAGAGTCTTTTCACATAAACTGAGTTGATTAAGCAACAGTCTTATGATAAAAATGATAATAGGCCATTATATCCGTAATAAATCATACTACTTGTATACTAAAGTACATTTAAAGCCAAATACTTTTGCACTTTTTAGTTCAAGTTAAAGGGAACACTTTTACTTTCACTGGAGTAATATTTTGCCTACTGTATCTCTACTTTTACTCAAGTACATGCTTTGTGTACTTCATCTACACACACACAAACACACACAAAAGAAATGTGTAGACAGAGCTGGAAAGATACAAATTTGTGTTGAAGCTTATTAATTTGGTTCAGTTGTGCAGACTGTATTTTTTTATTTTGTTCAGATTTGTGCAGACTTGTTCCCTTGTGCAGACTGTCCAAGTTCAAGTTCATAAGTCACTCTGGGCCTAAATAAAATAAAATAAATTGATTCTTGAATTTCACTTGGAATGGAATGTTTGTTTTCAATCACAGTTTACTTTAAGCCACTTTCGGTGGTAATTTTTACTTAAATGGCTTTTGCTTAATGTTTTAGAAAAAAAAAAAAAGAAGAGCTGTTAAAATATAAAAGTCAATCTGGCTTTCATATACAAATACAGAAAATGCAGTACTGGATTATTAGGAGAAGGAAGTGGGAGGTTTTGGTGTGTGGTTGTGTGTGGGTGTTTGTTCTTGTTTTTTCTTTAGTCTATTTCAGTAGAATGTGAAATTAGTGTATAAGTTTAGGTTCTTTAGGAAAACTTGAGCCTGCCCCATGGACCTGTATAAGTTTAGGTTCAGTAATCCAAAGCACAAGTAAAACAAAGATAAGTTCATTGTATCTGTATGCTTGTTGCTTGCTGATTCAAACTTGTTCCTGCCTGTTTTCTAAGCTTTCCTGTCTTCACTGGCTTCTTTAGTGTTTGATAAATAATTGTAGAACTATGGAAGTTTAACTTTGATATAAATCTTGTACCTGTATTTTTTCTATTACTACTTGAGCAAATACAACTTTCAGTTAATCATGTCTTTGCAAATTTTCATATGTCCACTCTAAAAAAGAAAACACTTGGAGAGAGGTAGACCAGATTTGGTGTTACAGTTGGACTTTAAAACCACAAACCTCAAACTTATTTGTAGACCTTTGCCAGGACTGTTATGGGTTGCATTGTGTTTGTATGTTGTCTTGTCAAGTGTGTGTTTTCTAGAAGTCCTTATTGCTTTGTGGTACTTGCGACTTGCATTCAATGATAATTGACATTGTGGCTGATACACTCATTTTATCTGTTTTAACCTTTTTTTATTCTTTACTTTCATAGAGTCTGCCCAGGGGGCAGAAATTATTATGTCTGGTAAGATTTGACAACCACTTAAATGAAAATAGAGAGGAGGCAGGGCTTGCTGCATCTTCAGTTAAATAAGTAAAATATTTATTATTGTCAAAACATTATTTTCTCAGAAAATATGTCCTGCATTTTGTATACTATTCAACAAAAATAAAAAGAGGGTAAGGTTTTCCATCATTTTTTTTTCTGCTCTCATAGATTAATAAACATGCTTTAAGTCATATCACTATACGTGAGAATATATTTTTGGAACTTTGTTTCCCTCTTTCACTTTTCTGTTTCATTACGCTCTTGACGGTACTTGGCACTATCAGAAAGATTGTCTCTGTGTTACTGATTGTTCGGCTCTGCTTCCGCATTTTGCTTCCTCTCGATTTTTGCTACACATAATTTTTTTTCTTAAAATTATGAAGCACTCGCAGTTAATGTGGTATGTCCCATGAATTTAAACACTTAGCACTTGGTTGTTTTTTTGTTGCTTTCAGTTTTGTTAATCATGCTGTTTCAGACAGTAGAGAGTCTGTACTGTTGATCTGTTGGGCCATGTCTACTCTGCTATCTCCCAATCTGAGCTGTACTGCTGCAACTCACACCACCCGGAAGACATTATTTGTCTGTTTCTAATTAGGAGCAGGCACTGTTTGTTCACATTTGATTGGGTGGACCTCCTTCAGGATTCTTGGCACATTCAAACAATTTCTAAGCATCCTGTTTGAAATTGTTTTCTATATAAAGCACAGTACATTCTCAATGTACTGGACATGAAGTAGACAGTATAATGTGCTTGTGCTAATGTAAGAGATGTGGACTGTGTTAATGAATAATAAATAATATTTAATAGTTTTTACTTAACCTTAAGTAAAGGACCTTGGGTTTGACCAAGAGCTCAGGTTAATGTTTGTTCAGAGTTTGTGTGATTTTTCCTACTGGTTATCCTGTTTCCTCCCACCGTCCAAAAACATGTAGGTAGGCAGATTAGCTGTTCTAAACTACACAAAGTGTGAACGATGTCTCTGGCACCCCTTCCAGGTGGAATTTTCTCTTTTTTTACCCAATTATCTCAAATGAGGCTCTGGATTTCCCTTTACTTGACTCAGGTGCTCAAACCTATTAAGTATAACAATGGTTTCCACCATTCCAAGTAAGGAAAATGAAGACATCATTGAACAGTACACCTAAACAATGATAAAACATATCACCTGAGGGAAAACCTATACATTCCAACTGTATAACCTCTTTATTTCTGCAAAGCTGAGCTGCTTTGGCACAATGTCCATTGTTAAAAGCAGTATTCAAATAAAACTTAATTAAATATATATATATATATTAAGTATATATGGGTTGTGATGGACAGGTTTCCTCAAACATTTGGCTTTTGGTTTATTTATTGGAACTACTGGATGCTTTTATTCTTAAAATTTTTATTCAACCTACAGAACGCTAAGCAAATATATTGTTTTGCAAGGTTCTAAACATTTTGTGTCATATTAATAGCGTTGTAACAAAATGGCCAGCATGCTGTTTAGAGACCCTAAGTGAGCTTTGATTTATTGTTGGTCGTGGCCCTTGCTAGGCCAGCAGGCAGTAACATAAATAATTGTAAAAAATGTGGTTGCTTCACTTAGCTGTCTCAGCTGTCTCTGCATGAAGCTTTGGGCTTACCACACAAACCATTCAAAATATTTGTTTACATAAGTTTGTAAATCTATGACTTATTTTAAATGTGTGGTATTCACTACTGGTAAAATAACACTAAACCCCCGCTTTGAAAAACATGGACACTCATGTCCATCCATTTCCTGTCATTTAGAGGAGTGTGGCAGTTTTTATTTAATGTTGTATGTTTTATGACTTTTTAACACTGTAAGTATAGTGCTCAGCTATCGCATAAAAAATAAAATTGGTTTCCAATATGTCCCCACAATATAACTTTTTTATTAGGCTTCTATTTGTAATACTGTCTGACAGACAATACACAGTAGTATGGTCCAACATAGTGCATTTAATGTTTTCTCCAGAGAGAAAACATAGAACTATTAAGGCTTTCTTGAGAGTGAATACGTAAATGTTTCTTGGCTGCCTAAAGAAGCCCTAGAATGTGTGATATTATGCTGTATAACCTTCCTTGTACTAAATAGTAATAGTGAATCTTGATTTACACAATAAACTAAAGTTCGAATTAATAGACTGAGCAGACTTAAGTGTTACTGCCTGTCTACACACATCCTTAGAAGTTGTATGACTTTGACGCATGAGTGTGTAGTTCATTGTCAGTAAGATATTTCAAAACAGAACAGCAGATCTTACTTAACTATACTGGAAGGCTCTTCCTCTTTGGCAATCATATGGCATTGTTTGACTGTAAGGACATTATAAAATATGTGTGTCACCTTCCTTATTGCAAGCCATATGAAAAAACAATGGCATGTGATGAGAAATAGCGCAGTGTATATCTGTACATGTTCCCCCACAATTTCCCACATCAGCAAACAGGAATGCAGGAAGGCCGACCTTTCCTTTTCTTATTCCCCCGGGGGGGAGAAGCTTCTTCAGGCTGGATTAAAGAGCGTGCTGATCCTGCTGCGTTGTTAAACGCCTATTGTTATTATCCCTTTGTGATTGTGGTTCTTGCAGAAAAACAGAAATGGATTTGCATTGCACAAGAGCAATGCTGGTGCATTAGGAAACTTGTTATACATATTATCATGACACTATGGGCATTAGTTAATCGTATTACAAAAGTACATTGCTAATTTCTTGATTTTCTTGTTCTAGCCAAATAAATTTTGTGCTGTCTAGAAAATAATGTTCCCATGTATAGGTGGAGCAGCGCAACATAGATTTAAATTTGAATGTTTTATTATAAATCTACTGATTCAGTGTTTTTTAGGCCCAATTGAAATTAAATGCCAGATTGCCATAATTGCAAAATCATATAAATCCTATTATTGGGACTATTATTAGAGCAGCACAATGGTGTAATGGGTAGCATTGGTCAACACACAGCTCCAGGGTCTTCTGTTCATTCCAATGCCTGGATTACTATGTAGGTTTTGTTCTCCATTTTCCTCTTTGTCTGTGTGGGTTTCTTCCAGGTTATCTGGTTTCCTCTCACCTCTCAAAAAGTTGGACTCTTATCTGTCTTTGTCTTTTTCTCATCACAGGATCGATTATTCTTTGTTATGGAATATGTGAACGGAGGAGACTTGATGTTCCAGATCCAGCGCTCGCGGAAGTTTGATGAGGCCCGTTCCCGTTTTTATGCTGCTGAAGTCACTTCTGCCCTCATGTTTCTGCATCAAAATGGAGTCATCTATAGGTACATTGCAGAGTATATACATTTCAGCACAGATCCCATATTAATGCATAAAATCCATGTATAAACTCTGAAACAATAATTAGCCTAAACCTGTCCTGAAAGTGCAAGCACTGATTATAACCCCAGTGACCAAGCCTCATCCAGCCTGCCAAGCCAGGCTATCCTGCTAATCTAAGAGAACCTGTTCTGCCAAAAATGTCTACTATTTTTCTACTTTACAAAGTTAGTCATTTGTAACATCTTTAGTCAAAAAGAGGGCCACTGTGGGTGCTCCATGGCGTGAGAGCAAGTTTCGCCTAGAGGGAAAAATCTGTTCTCTGCAAACCATTCAACTATTCAGAGCAACAGTGGTGATTGACAATACGGAAGTTGGACCCTTGGCTAAATGAACATTGAGAGTTTGAACACTTATTCAGCAACTGGAAAGATCTTTATTATCTTATTATCAGTCACCTTGTTGTGCGTTTAGAGACAAACTACAGATGTTTGCCTTTCTTTCATTCCCCATTACTCCATTCTTAAGAAAGTTTTCAAAGGAAAGCTTTCCTATCTATGGTTTAAAATGCTGACTTTGCTGGTTTATCCAGAGTCTTCATATCTTCTGTGCAGCTCTGAGTTTATCTCTCATAGTACTTATTAACTACAAATCACTACACATTCATCAGAGTTGGGGTTTTTTGAGTATACACTGTTGTTTTACTATACATTTTCATTATCTGTCATAGCAGAGTTTTAATGAACTGGGGAACTAAAGGAAATAAAGCTTTACTTACTTACTTTATCAGAAAATGTATTGGGAATTGGTAAGTAAAGGGGAGTAAATAAACCTGTTTAAACTCAACAGAACAAATGCACCCCACACCCCACCCCCATTTGACAGAATCTAGATTTCTTTGCACTAAAGAGGCTGTAGATGACAGCTCTTCAAATGCCCCACCTCAAAATCACAAAAGCATCATTTACTTTGATTATTACCTGGGCTTTTACAGATGTCAAGCACAAAAATGCATGGAATAACTGTCATCTTGACTTCTAGCTGTCATGTCACATTTTGGACATTTGTGCTCACATTCAAAAATTAAAACATACATTTAATTGAATATTTGAGCACAGGTAAGCAGTTTATATCTGTGTTTGTTCAGAAAGTAACCATGTTAAGCTTTATGTTATATTCATTTAAAATGAAATTCATTTACATATCTGTGCATTTACAATGAACTAAAGAGCACTTTTTCTGATACACTTATTATATATAATGCAGCACCTAATATAGGCAATTTAGTCAGTGATACAACTGCTTATTCATAAAGTGACCATAATTATTTTATACAGTGATTAGTAGCAGTGAAAAAAACTTTCCCAAACCTGCAAATCACTGCGGTATTTATATGGACAGAACTGAGACTAGATCAGAATAGAAAACAGTAGTATTGGTCTTTTGTTTAGTAATTCCTGTCAGGGAGATAAAAGTATAACACTAGAGTGCAGAATTGCAAATGATTTACCATAGGCTCATTCAAATCTAATCTTATCTGAATAAGGCTTATAACTGACAACAGTAGTAATGAAAGTTCAATGATGATTTGCAAATGTTGTTGCAGTTGTTAATCGGAAATTATTTGTTCCAATGTGTAATTAACAGCTCAATCTTCTGGACAACAAGACATTTGAACAGCTTGTTCAATTATTCTAAAGGCTGTGGGTCCTCATTTAGTGACATTTATAAACCTAGCAAAATCTGGAAGCAATTTTCTAGTAAAAGGAAACAACATTAGTTTTACTTTATGAATCCAAAGATCCAATTCTGGACCAGTATTGTTTATACTGCTTTCTGTTTACTGGCATTATCGCTCAGGGCTTTCCCTCTAGTGTTTTCTGGAATGAAGGATTGAGCAAGTTTGGGAGGTTTTTCTTTTTGTCCCTGAGGAAGAGAACGCAGGAGAATGAGTAGAGCATGCTGTGACTTGCTGTTCTAGCTGTCCAGTCTGATTTGAATCTCCTGCCCTGCAGCAGTTGCATTCTCCTTGCTTCTTCTGACTGTCTAAGACATTCGGATACTGATTAGAAAGGTGCAAGTTTAAATTCCTGCATTACCAAGTCAAAGTCCTTGAGCAAGGCCTTTAACACTTAACTGCTAATTATATCTTGTCTTGATTGTAAGAATATTTGTAGATGCTATGCTGTTTATTTGTTTGTCCAGGTCTCTTGGATGGGCTAGAACACGGGGGTTATTATGGCACAGAGCCATGAGTTTGTCCTGAAGTCCTATGGAACAATCAGTCCACACTAATGAGGAACACAGGAAGAGTTTTCAATAGGGTCTGATTGAGAGTGTGTATGTGAATACATATATGCATGTATGTCTGTGAGGCTGCTAGTGGGTGGGGGGAAGATGAAGCAAAAATAACATCATCAGGGCTTTGTAAACTATATCTACAACATGAGAGTCCAAGGGAGCATAGGACAATGTGTCATGACTCCAATCAGCGGATGTTAGCTTGAGTTTTGTCAGGTTTAAGATAACAGTCCAGTTGCTTAACCAGTCCAATCATAATGCACTGGGTTGCTGAATGTCTGACTAAATGATTCTAGTAACTGATGTTTCTGTCAGGTTTTTTGTAATTTTGATGGCAGTTCTGAGACTGAATTTAGAGCACTTAAAGTGCAACCTGCTATGAACCAGTTAGTGTTGTTGTGTTAAGTGCATATTGCTTTTTAAATCATTTTTCTCCAAGTCCTCTCTGTCACTAAAATAGAACAGTTACATAAAATTGGTCTCCTGCATCTTGTCAGAAAAGTGGACTCTGTTGAACTGATGCAGGGTGAAGCCATGTTGATATTTTTTTACCATTCAACCATCAAAGCCTGAGTCTTTTTCCAAGGAGACTTTATCTGGACATCTACACGCAAACACACACACACACACACACACACACACACACACACACACACACACACACACACACACCCCAGATATAAGAGTATAAAAAGCAAAAACACAGGTAATGCTGGTGATTACAGAATTTGTTGATATTACTCATGACTACTGACCTAAATTACATTGATTAACATAATTCATACTGGATTGGAAATACACACAAAGGGTCAAAATTTTACAGGAAAATATTCAATGTTGCATTTGTCAAAAAAAGCTTTTTTATTCTGCTTATACCAAAAAAGGTTAAGCACAAACAAAATAAAAAAAGATCAAATATATTGACCATTTATATTCTTTATTTAATATTGTGGGAGTTGGAGTTAATAGGACAAAGGCGGCAGGGGATTTCGAAGACACTTCCTAAAGCACCGAGACTGTATAAAGAGCTTCCAAAAATGCTTAATAAATGTTTTATTTGTTACTTTAGAAATAAAAACATTACAAAGAATCCATAAATATGAACTCCTTCTAACTTGTCAGAATAAAAAATTTAATGGCACTGTATATAATAAGTAGTCACCTCTTTAATTTTGCGTAAATGAGCTATGTCTGTTATCTGTCATAAGGCTTTATATCTGTCCTTGAAAATCTGGAAAATTAACTTTTTAAGTCATAAAAATATTTTAGAAAAATGTTTTTGGAAAAATATTTACTTGCCCCTTCAATAGAACCAGATTTAAATTCCTTGTTCATCCTGTCTGATAACTAGCTGGATAACTATTTTGTCATAGATTGGTTTGAGAGTATTACTAAATATTAAACAGTAGCTAGTGATTAGCCTGCTATTATACTACTGACATTCCATCTGTCTTGTAAAAAAATACTTAACATTAGAGGCCAATAAGGGTCAATGTCTAGATCAGGTCACCCTTAAGAGTCTATTCTAAAATGAATAATAGAAGAATCCCTCTGAGGTCAGATTTTTTTTTTTTTTTTTACCAGAAGTAGGTTGGTTATGGGCGTAGGTGTCAAATTTCACAATTTCTTTTTTCATTCAATCCATGAAAACCGGATATTGTTGATAGTCTATTTTGTGTTTGGCAAGGCGTAAAATTGAATGAGTGGGAAAACTCTTCCTGTAATTATGGATATTTAAAAGCTAATATATTATTAAAGCATAAGATTAAATTGGAAATTGGTTGAAGTGTAGTTCAGCTAAATGTGTACATTTCAAAGGGCCATTAGAGGTCATGTTGTTGACTTTAATGTTAAAGATGTCGGCAAATGTGAGTCGTACTAAGATGAGGATCTGTGGGCAACAGCTGTGACATTATATCACTATCATGGATCTTAAGTTTGGTTAAAGAAAAGGACATATTAATATTCAGCTGACACACACACACACACACACACACACACACACACACACACACACACACACACACACTCTCATGCACAAAACTAAATTTCTACTGGATCCATACCAGACACATCAACACATGATGTCTCTCACATCTAAAAAAAAAAACACTAAAAAAACACTAAAAAACACTAAAATTGATGACAGAGTTCACTTGAGTTCACCTTAAACAGGTCCTTAAAAGCTTGGTGAGATGCAGGATGACAAACAACACTGAGCATGAATGTTAAAGACTCATCTAGAGCAGTCTGTAACCTGATTTACTGTTTATGAAATGTTCCAGTGGTTTGTCTTGTGAATATTTTGATGACATGCTGGTCTGTTTTCTTCATTATCTTGTATGTATCTGTGCCTAAATGGAAAGATTTTCTTGTATTCAAATTGAGGTTTTTCTGCCTTTACCAGCCGTATTAGCATATCGCTCTTTTTTCAAATTGGTTCAAACTTCTCCCATTTAGATTTTTCATAATTTGATTGAAATGCAAGGTTTTCATGCTAAAAGGCAAAAATGATAATTTCTCAAGCAAAATGGCACATGTAGAATACATTTTAATTTTTTAAGCTTACTTTTTAGTGAATAAATTAATTATGCAACCACATGTCAAAAAATGTCCTTAATCCAACAGAAATGTAAAAAATGTATATACCCAGGAATTGACTGAAGCGAATGAACCCTATGACTCTAACCCAAGCACGTAATCAGCGTGCTCTTTAGTCTGTTTTCAGCATCTTTGAAAAAAAAAAACGCTTATCTCCAAGGACAATCACATAAGCCATGTTCTTATGTTCCATGTTCAGTCCTGCTTCTGTGTAGCTAGTTTGTCCAAGTGTATATGACAATCACACATGCACATGTCCTGTACTTATAATATATATATATATATATATATATATATATATATATATATATATATATATATATATATATATATATATATAGTACAGTACAGACCAAAAGTTTATATATATTATATATACAGTACAGACCAAAAGTTTGGACACACCTTCTCATTCAAAGAGTTTTCTTAATTTTCATGACTATGAAAATTAAGAGTGTGCAAAGCAGTAAGAGTGTGCAAAGCAGTAATCTAAGCAAAAGCTACTTTGAAGAACCTACAATATGACATATTTTCAGTTGTTTCATACTTTTTTGTTATGTATATAATTCCACGTGTTAATTCATAGTTTTGATGCCTTCAGTGTGACTCTACAATTTTCATAGCCATGAAAATAAAGAAAACTCTTTGAATGAGAAGGTGTGTCTGTACTATATATATATATATATATATATATATATATATATATATATATATATATATATATATATATATATATATAGACTCACGCGGCAAATTCATGTTTGACTTTCACGCAGGGTTAAAGTTGTTCTGTGATTTTGTCTTGTCTTTATGCAACAAAGCATAACTACATTCTCTGGAGAAAAGAACCATTCGTAAACATGAGATCCCTCACATACAGAACCATTGCTGATACGACCGGCATGTCACACGTGACAGAAAATGTCATACAAGCTGACAGATAGAGCTTCTTTTGATGCATGTTGGGATTCCAGTCCTTGGTCTATATTCTACTGTGTAATCCTCAACGGTGTGTGCTGAGAACTTCAACATAAGAGTGTTGAAGCATATATAGCTCACCTTACCCTCTATATGTTCCAATAGGCAGTTAATTAAGCTCAGAGAGTTAAGCTCGGAGAGTTGGACTCTCATACTTAACACTTTAAGTTACAGAGAAATTATTTGTGTATGCGTGTTAATGAGTGAGTGACTGAGGACATAGCCTGAGGGATGAAGATCTGAAGGAGGAAAAGCAGGACTTTGGGGGGAATGGGTGGAATGGCAGAACGGGGAAGGCAGCTTAGATAGAAGGATAAGATGGAAGCTGGCACTTTGGGTGGTCTGGTAGGTAATGGCCAATGGCCTGCTGGGGGAAACTGCAATGGTCTACCAGTGTACATAACGGTTGCATGCAGAATATTTTATATATATTTTAAAATGCATTTGAAAAATGGTTGGTGCGTCACAAAGCCTTTGAGGAACTGGCACTACAGAACTCTCCCAAACAAAAAAAGTATAAGTGTCCTGGAAGAGTTCCTGGCTTGTGTTTCCACCATTTTGGGAGGGGCTTAAAGCCAAGTCCTTAAGTGTGATCAACTAAAAACATATTCAACTTTACTTAGCTAGAGTAGATCTAATAATCTGACTGGTTAGTCCAGAAATTATGCTTAAGCACCTGCACAATCCAAATATGAACATAGAAATTTTGCAGTGTAAATAATGATTAAACTTTTTAACCTTAGGTTTCCAAAAATATGTTAATAATTATATTAACATAATAATAATATATGCTTTTAGGAGAAATGTTACTTTTAAAGCCGGTGCTTGAACAGTCAACCATGAACAGTATGACAAGTTCCACCACAATAGCTTATGGGTCCTTATTAAGGAAACAACAATTGTACTTCCCTTTCAATCATTTTTCCCTCCCTTTTACTATCTGCCCTCTTCCATATACAAGTTCATAGATAACCATGATTTGCTAGAATTGCTGCAACTTACAATAGAGATTCCAGCATTCAGTCTTCTGAAAACATAGCAACTGCTATTCGGTTTGCACCATTTGGCAGATATATTTTGGTATTTTTTAAGGGATGTTTTATTTTGTAATAGTAATGGATTACTTAAGGTATAAAGCCTGGCTATAATAAGATAATTATTACTCATGTTCAGACTGTTACCAATTTTGGTCCACGAGTTCACATAATTGCCGGTCTCTGCCCCAGCCTGGGGAAGTAGTCGTGCTGAACCTTACATAATGGTGGTACGTTGGGAAATAATTGTTTTGTCCTATAATTATTGACATTAACAACCAAAATGGCTTTTCATCTTGACATGTTGATGTGTTCAAATGAGATTCTCTCAGTGCATCTGACACTGTTTAAAGACCATACTGACCTGTGCACTTTTAACATATGTACCCAGAAATGCAGGGCTATTCTGTCTATGCTGTTTCTATAATGCCCTGATGATCTTCGCTTTCACACAGTTCTCATCTTAGTTCACCTAGTTCAGGAAAAGAAAACTTCTGTTAATGACTTCAAACTTAAAAAGCCTCTCTCTACTTCTGTGTCCTGTTCCTGCTGTGCTTATGTCAGAGACCTAAAGCTCGATAACATTCTGCTGGATGCCGAAGGTCACTGCAAGCTGGCAGACTTTGGCATGTGTAAAGAGGGAATCCTGAATGGTGTTACCACCACCACCTTCTGTGGCACTCCAGACTACATTGCTCCTGAGGTACATAAATAAAAGCAGAATTCATTATTTTATTGCCTTGGCAATTGTCTTGCTTACTGCTTGTTTATGTTTGTAATATTTCACACCTCTTCGCAGATCCTTCAAGAGTTGGAGTATGGCCCATCAGTCGACTGGTGGGCTCTGGGCGTGCTGATGTACGAGATGATGGCAGGTCAGCCACCGTTTGAGGCCGATAATGAGGATGATCTGTTTGAATCTATTCTACATGATGATGTACTCTACCCTGTTTGGCTCAGCAAAGAGGCAGTCAGCATCCTCAAAGCAGTACGTAATCTCCACTTTTTGAGCTACTCTTTGTACGTTTTGTGCACGGTTTGTCCTCACTCTTTTTGTTTTTCTCATTCTCTGTGTGATTTCTGTGACGTCTTTCCTCTAATTGCTTCACCCCTCCCTGTTCACTTCCTACCCTTTGACCTCCTTCCCTTATTTTGCCCTTCACTCAAGTCCTCCTCAATGGTATGTCTAGTTAAGGCTCATGTGTTTGTGTTCATGTGTACTTGTTGATACTTCAGTCTGGCAACTCATACTGTACTAACATATAAGGAGTGAAAATGAGTGAATTAGCAGGATAAGTGGAACCTTTTTTGGTGCTGATTACTGTGGGCTAACTACAATGCACTTAGGAAAGTGCTTTGCAGCTGTCAGACTTTTCTTTCTCCTATATATAGACACACAAATATGCTCACAAACTGTCAAAGTTGAATAAGTGGTAAGTGGCCTCTGTAAGTGGTACAGATAACATTTGCATTAAATTGTACTTGTTCAGCTGAGATATTTTAAAATATGGATTTACATGAACATTTAACTGAACACCTATGCTGAATGTGGTTACCAGGAGTACATATGAGAAAGATATTAGGTGCTGCAATAGGTTTCTATGATGAACTGTCCTAATATTTCCATTATGTAGAAGGGAAATCCAAAAAGTTCTATTCAGATGGGTGATTTTTGAAAACGATATAAAAGGTCAGACTTCTTAAGTTTCTGTTTTCAACTCTTACTTTAGTTTTCAGCTCTTGCTGTTAGCATTTACTGATAGCACTAGTGGGAAAACGTCACTACACAGTGACCTCCAGATATCTTCTCCCACTTTCATGTAATGGGAAGGATATAGGTACTCTATCACTGTATAGAGATTTTTTGAGTAAAATTATTAACAACATTAATGTCATTTCACACTGTGTGATTGAAAAGCACTATTACTCAGCCCACCTTCTTATCCAAGTCAGATCCGAACTTTTACTCAACACGTCAGTTAACAAAACCGCAGCAGACTCCAACCTTTGTGCTACTTAGAGCGGGCAGCAACTAGTTAGTGCAAACAGTGTCCATCAGTCCACACTTCATTAATGGTGTGGTTTAATGTATTGTCTGGGAATTATACTATACATTCCCTGAATCTCCAAGTATTAACACTCTACTCCTAAATAATTTGTTGATTACTGTTGATTATTGGCTATTAGCAGAGTTTTTTGTCAGCTTGTCCTCAGGTTATAGACAATCAGTTTAAAGACACTCATATTTTCAAAACCCAGAACCTACATTTGTTCCTATTTGTGTGCCATTTTGTTTTGTTTTTCTGAAAACACAGCTGTGTTTAGTATTGAACTTCCTTTTTTCTGAGTGGCAGAAAAAGTTCTGCTTCGTGCTAGCACCATGTATTCACACTTTGGCTCGGGTGATGTCTATACATATTTAATGCGGTCATTATCAAATTAATATGGATTAGCTGTTGAATGCCATTTTTATTGACCTTTATTGAAAAGCGACAAAGGTATATTTGTCACCTTCATTAGTTAACACTGTGGATTTGCCACTTAATAACAGTGTTACAACATGATCCAGCTAATGGCAGCATGTGTACAAAGAGCTAAGGCCTGTCATGTCTGTGTAAAAACTTAATGTCTAATTTTCTGCTTCATTCTCAGTTTATGACAAAGAGCCCAAATAAGAGGCTGGGCTGCGTGATGTCTCAGGGGCTGGAGGAGGCCATTAAAGTTCATCCTTTTTTCCGGGAGATAGACTGGGTCTTGCTAGATCAAAGGAAGGTCAAACCGCCATTTAAACCACGCATTGTGAGTGTCCTCAAACACACACACACACACTTGCTAGCCTACCAAATGTCTTCACACTATTGGTTCTCACCAACATGCCTGCACACACAAACGCACACACGCACACACACAAAAACAATTGTGCAATAAATAAAGATGTTATTTACTAAGTACTCACTTTAAGTCTTGTACCTTAAACATACAGTGTGTAGAGCATAGCAAAACTCACACTATAAGATTAGAGACTGCCTACTTTAACTGAAAGTGTGTTTGTGGTCTAGACTGAAAGTCAGATGCCACAACGACATCGCTCTTCTTCTGCTTTCCCATGGTCTGTGCTTGTGTGTGTCTGTGTGTGTGTGTGTGTCTGTGTGTGTGTGTGTGTGTGTGTGTGTGTGTGTGTGTGTGTGTGTGTGTGTGTGTGTATTTGTGTGAGAGAGAGAGAGAGAGAGAGAGAGAGAGTTTTTGTCTTAGTGAAAAATCATAGGTTCACAGAAAGGTTAGATAAAATACCACTTGCTCTGGTGCTTGACTGCATGACCTTCACCTCACCTTCTCTGTCACCACATTGGCTTACAAAGTTTCTACACAAGTACGATAATGAAACTATAGTAGCATCCCTTTTCTAAAAAAAAATGTCAAATCGTTAGCATGAAGTCTGATTTGATCCTTAAACTTATCAAATTCAGGTCAAATAATGCTATCTTCATTATGTATGTTTTAAATCATAAAGTTGATTATGTCATACAATTGGTATCTCCTTGTTCTGTCCCTTTCATTAAAATATGCTATGAAAACACAGAACACAGCACATGTCTCTAGATGTGATTCATAGTCTCCAATTACTGGCACTGTTTACAGGCCGGATTTTTTAATCGATCCTGATCAATTATTGCCGAATGCAGATTTAGAAAGAAATGTAGCCTGAACTCATTTCCGTTCAGAAGCATTGCAGTAATCCAAACAAATAGTATATGCATTTAAGGTCAAATATTGTCTCAAAGCCCATCCACTGGTTAAGTTTCTTTGTATAGCAGAGGTGGAAATAGATGTAATTATATTGTAAGCAGTTTAGAGAAAAGGTTTTATTTATCACACATGATAAATCTGATAAAAATCTTTGAGCCGTACAGTTTTTTTCATTATTATTTGCAACGTAGATGTGAAACATGTCAAAGTACATTCATTACTATTCACTAGTCAGTAGTAGAAGTTCATATTTTCCACTTTGCCATTTAAGGATCTCATGAGTTGTACCACTTTTACCACTATGAACATGTCATGTTTTTGACTTCCCATGTTATATAAAAACAGCAGGAAAAAGTTGAACATGATTCCATTTTCTGCACTTTTCAAAAAATGCGGCTTTTTTCTTTTCAAATAATATACAATTTTGAACTTTTCATCTGATTTCTTTTTGGGTTACATGTAATACAGTGCCCCTACATGTATCTGTTTAGTGCTCTTATTATTTGTATGTGTCGTCTTCAAAATGTAAGTCGGTGTGGCCTAAATCTAGTGTTTTATTAAATATAAACTAGAAAACAACAGCGGTACAAATCCCACAATTTTGGCATGGTGTACATTTTGGCTCTGATATTTCCTCAGCCTAAACCACAGCACTGACCGCTGACACACATCTAGACCCATTCAACTTTCCTGGCATGCTGTAAAGAGAAAAGAAACTGAATAATGTGCTTCCTATTAAAATCTGTTTATTGTTAATAACATATTCGTAATCAGTCATGTAAATTGTTGATGTAACTCTTTATTTTCCAGAAAACCAAAAGGGACGTGAACAACTTTGACCAGGATTTTACACGTGAGGACCCCGTTCTTACCCCTGTGGATGATGCCATTATAAAGCAGATCAACCAGGAGGAGTTCAAGGGCTTCTCCTATTTTGGAGAAGAGGCGCTATCTTAAATGTCAGCCTCTCAGCACCTGTTCAGACACACATACAACAACATTCTCTCACGCACATACAGACACATAAACACTAAGCACTAAGATAAACATGAAAGTGGTGATGAATGTCTGCAGAAATGCTGATATTGGGGTTGAGGCAAGAGGTCCGGGTGTGTGTCTGCAGCTACTACTGCTTTTGTTCTTTTCCACCTCCAATTGCTTCCTCTTGCCTTCTTTCACTTCAGCTCTTTTTTCCATCCTTGCCTCTCTAGCCATACTAATGCTCCTTTAGTTTAAAGCTACTTCCCAAACTGCTCAGAGGGTCTGCTTTTGAGGAAGAGGGGCAGGATTGCACTATGTTGAACCAAAATTTGATTATATCATTGATTGTTGTAATGTTATCAATCAGATATCTGGTAGGAATGAACCCAAAACAGTGATAGCGATGTCCAAAAAAAACCCCAAAAAACAAAGAATATTAATCTCCATAAATGACAATACAATGTGTTGTGCTGTGCAGTGGAATTCCTTTATGTGTATTCAGGTGAACATTTTGGGAGCAATTTTATTTATAATAACACTACTATACAGTATATTTCTTGATAAGTGTTATGAAGGCCTGCTGTATGTGGGTTGTATTGATCCAAGTGTTGATTGGTCCGGTCCCGTGCCCGTGTGCATGTGTTTGCATGAGCGAGTGCACATGCCATTTTTAAATCTTTTGATTTTGGATGTTGTGTTTTGTTTTTTTGTTCGTTTTTGATTTTCGCACACATTCATTCTCTTTCTTTGGCTGCTATGTGTGTTTAGTGACCTGCCACTATGCAATAGCAGACATAGAGGCCAGTGCCCATAGCTGTCTTACCCTTTGTACAGCGTGTAATGTACATATTGTCTGCTCCAAAGCCTGTGAACGCTTCAAAATCGAGTAGTCAACTGTTGCATGGTTTGGCAAATAAAGCTATTAATTGAGTTGTACAATGTATTTTGTCTATGGAGAGATAAGTTTTTATAATATTCATGTGCAATACACTGAACATATTTTTTCTTTCAGTTATTGTCCATTTTTTCTGATGTCCGTTTGTCCTTCCTCTTGTGTTGTCTCTTTCCCATATATCCACTTTGCTGATAATAAATGAAGATGAGTGTTCAATGGGTAAGAAGCCTGGCCATTGAAGCCTGAACAGCAGGATATTGATGTTGAATTAATTTCTCTTTCTCTCTTTCTTTCTCTCTCTCCCTATTTCTCTACACCACTCTCATGTACATAAAGCATAAACTGTGGAATGTAGCTTAAAAACCATGTGCATGCTCATAATTTATTTTATATCGTACACATAGTGACCCTCGTGTCAATAAACAGGCCATTTCCTGCTTGTGCATGTTTTCAGATAACAAAGCCTTGTTATTGCACAGCTCCATGATTCTTACACAAGGTTTCTCCCTGTCCATCATACACATTTAATAGTGAAGTCAGTTATTTATAAAAAAGAAAATGTGAACAAACATGACGGAGAGGTCAATAAGAGACAGGGTACATTTCAGGCGCACTAATTAAACCCTTACTGGAATGTGACAGCTTTGCTTGAACAACTCAGTGGCAATTTGACAAATCGTTTGAGTTTTGTTTTTTGCAAACTCGTTTTTTCTGACCATTCATCACTTCAAAAATGTTTTCGCTCGGTTTTACAAATGCATTTTGAAATTGCATTTTTAATTATTATTATTATTATTATTATTATTATTATTATGATTATTTAACGGCTTGTAAATATCGGCTTCTCACATGCCAAACGCTCTATCTGATCTTTGTTTATCTGTAAATGATTCATTGAAAAGCTATATAGGAACCAACAACGGTTTGTCTTTTAAGTAAATAATAATACAAATAAAATAAAAAAGAGAGAGAATTGAAATAGCTCAAATATTACCTCTTAAATTTAGGGTTTGTCTGGCTGAATATTGAATATTTGTGCATACAGTATTACATTAAGCGTTTCACAATGTATTATAGTGCTGTATGTATTATATACATCTTGTATTAGAATTTTAGTTTGGTGAAGTTTGTGTTTTGTAAGTTTTCTCTCTCTCTCTCTCTCTCTCTCTCTCTCTCTCTCTCTCTCTCTCTCTCTCTCTCACCCTCCCAGTGTCAGCAATGTATTATGTGCCAAACGTACTGTAATCTAAAGGATGTGAATGTGTTTGGGGTTTTGGTTTTTTTTTTTCCTTTTTTTAATTTTCCTTTTTTTGATCCTATTAAATACTATGATGTCACAACCTGATGAGGTCTGGAGTGATTACGTTGATTGGCTTTATTAGGTTTGGGACACACCCACACATTTAATCTAAGTCTTTTAGTTTCTAAATCTCCAGAGGGAGAAATGCAGCTTTTTGTTTTGTATTAACTGTTTGGTGATTGTAAACTGAAATGACGTCTCTCTGTCTCCTAACCTGTCGGGCAGGCTTGGTCGGGTGCAGGGCTGATTTGAACTTTAGTTCTGTTTTCCTGACAGCTCAGCACAGGACATGCTCCACTGTATACTGCATACCTTTCTGTCCCGTTACTGTCCCGCCCCAATTAACATGCAATCAGCGCTCGGATTATGCGCGTGTGTGTATTATTCGGACATTGTTTTGCATTTTTTGCATTTCCAAGAAAGATCTGGACGTCAGAAAATACGCAAACATTTCGTGCTCTGTGAGGCGAAGCGGTGCGGCTCAACGTCAAGGTCCCACTATGGAACGCCAAATGGCTCACGAATATTTCGCATTTTTATTTGTTTAGCGCTTTTAGTGATGGACATTATCCCAAAGCAGCTTTACAGAGATTAAAATGTTTAAAAGTTGGAAGTTTTCCTACTTTTCCTAAAAGTTTAGTGCCTAAAATTGGTTCCTTATAAGGTTATTCCTAATGAGCAAGCCGGTGGCAACTTTGGCGAGAACAAACTCCTTGAGATGTTATAACGAAGAAACCTTGAAAGACCCAAACAGACATCTATCATCATCATCTGGGTGGCACTAAATGTCTATTTATTATAGCTCCATCAATGTTGATGTTTACTAGATTGTCAATATCAATACATTCCAAATCCATCCTCATAGTTCTTGAGTTGCTTAGTAGCTACATGGATCTTTAGACTGTTCATGTGGAGCCATCCTCAGCTGCACTGAGTGTCTTTAACTGAAGAGAACTCCATCCAAAGGTAGGGAGATGTGATAAATCAGGCAGATCCAAAGAGAACAAAGGGACAGAAGCACTGATCTTTGGTACCTCAGAAGCATGATTACCTGGCAGAGAGAGAGAGAG
This sequence comes from Silurus meridionalis, assembly GCF_014805685.1. NCBI lineage: Eukaryota > Metazoa > Chordata > Actinopteri > Siluriformes > Siluridae > Silurus > Silurus meridionalis. Next base: position 18,262,256 of record NC_060890.1, read on the forward strand.
AGAGAAGGAGAGAGAGAAGGAGAGTAGAAGGGCATCAGGGAGAGAAATGAGGATTGATTGTTTAGTATTCGTATTGTTACATAAAAGTTGAAGATAGAAAGTTAAATATAGGAGGTTTATACACAAACCTTCACCTGCAATCAAAATCTTATTTGCATTCCTTTAAAAAAAAAAAAAAACTTATCATTGGTGGATGAAGTACTTCAGAAAGTAAACTACCGTATTTTTCGGACTATAAACCGCTACTTTTTTTACACGCTTTGATCCCCGTGGCTTAAACAACGAAGCAGCTAATTTATTATTTTTTCCTGGGTTTTTCCTGGTTTCACAAACTTCAAGCAAAAAACTAAGCAACATAACATTAGACCAATTAAATGAACGGAAATGAAAAAACGCACCTCACCTGTGTTCTGAGCTGCACGGCATTAGGAGAAAAAACTTCCATCGGGTGATTTTTAAACGCACGACGATGCTAAAAGATAAACTCCTAAGAGAAATAGTTGTGAAAGGAAGGAGAAAGACAGTGAACAATGACTTACTTGGTCGACTACTGTTTAGATACAAGCCGTTGTAGCGTGTTGAGTCTGGGTGAAGGGAGAGCTCGCTAACTCCACTTGCAACAGAAATCATATAAGCACAGACAGGTTTCCAAAACTCGTGCTTTTTTATTTTTCTTGGCAACAGCGTTAAGGGTTAGTCAAAGAAACTTAGAAATCAGCATCAGAAAATAACAAGGACATAATCCTCGACTTGAACACACGCAGTAATACTGGAAAAATGCATCGGCATGCTATTCCCAAAATACCGCTATGCTCCTAAAGAAAGTGCAACATATTTCACCTGTTACACCGTGTATCGTGTCTTTCGTTAAAGCCTGTGTAAAGTACATTAGTGTAAACACGGCTTATAGACAGGGGCTTATAGACAGGTGCGGCTTATTAATGTTAAAAATAAAAATATTTGTAAAATTCAGTGGGTGCGGCTTATATATGGGTACGGAATATAGTCTGGAAATTATAGTAAGTAAAAAGACTCTGTTTAAATGTACAGTATAAATTTAAATACTGTTTAAATATTCCAGTAACCATGAAAGAACTCCTTTTGCATTTCTACATGAGTGAAAATAACTATAGAGACTTATGTGTGAATAATTTCTGCAGTTCACTGTTTTATTCTCCTGCACATGATACCGTATTAAGGAGAGTTTTCTATTCTTCCAGGCACACAGTGAGAGTAACATCTATCCTGCAGTAACTTGTAGACTATGGGGTTATGGTTGTGGTCTGAGGTCATGTAATCATTTAACACAACTAATGCTTCCACTTCAAAGTAGCGAAGAACAGTATGTTTTTCTGAATATAGTGCAGAATAAATCAAAGCATTATGCATGAATTGAATTAAATCGAAAGGTTTCACCAATTAAAAACCATACATATGTAAAAGAAGAGACTTATAACACTTTGGTATATTCCACTACTGTTATGAATCAATTCAAATGAAATTAATGGTTTGTCCTTCACACTACCTGTATGTGTGAGATAAAAACTGAGGCATGGCTGAAAATAAAGCATGAGTATTTCTACATATTTTGCGAAAACCTTGATTTGCCTTCATTCACCTAATACAACGCTGTTCACTAAAGATACAAAATTACAACACTGCCATCTTTTACTGACATCATGTTGTACTCAGTGACAAACTGCTCCAAGTGAAAAAAAATGTATGGCTTATGCCCAAGCCAGGTTACACCCCTGCTGTCAACCACAGCAGCACTAGCCAATAATGAATGACACTGAGCTCATGTATGTGGAAGAGGACAGATAGCAATCTCTTCCAATTGTGTTGTGCTGCCCTATTGATGCAGCATGTGTAGCAGTTAGAAAAAAAAATTGTATCTATCATTATGCAAAACTGTGTTTTACTCAAAAAAAAAGGAAGAACCTTAGAAATTACAGTAAATCTACTTCAGTCAAGCATGACTCCGGTTACTGTTCATGTTTGGCTGCATTTATTGTGAAAGGAAACACAAGCTGATAATTAAAACATGCAACATCTCTACAGAATACACAAAAAGAACTAAATGTACACGGTTTTCTTTATCTCCTTATGGATATTGATGGAAAGCTAAAGTTTTCTGATATTGTGAGTTAGGTGACACAAATTATGTTCTTGTTCTTGTTATTATAACCCCTTTAATCAGTCTGTGAGTAAAAAAAATCCACTTAAATGAGTTTACAATTTAAGAAAGGTTTAGTATCGAGCAGTTAAATAGAGCATATAGTTTCATCGGACTGCAAAATCACAGAGGTGTCTATATGGACAAGACTAAAATGAGAGTAAAAACCATTAAGTCATTTGGTCTGTAATTAGTCCTGCGAGGAGAATACACAAATAGAGCGAAACTGAAATGGAGTCACTGAATAGGTCCTGCAAAATCTCTGTGCAGATCTAATCTGTTCACAATAGTGTGTTAGTGGTTTTTGATTGCTGCTACTTGTTCTAACATGTCATTTTTGTATCCAGAATAAAAAAACTAATCTTCACACAGTCATGGAATTCATTAGAAATGTCCAAAAAGTATTTAAGTATATAAGTTTTATTGTTCCTACTACATTGTCTCTTCAATCTCTGTAGTGTAATCTAATTGCAATTGGAAAACAGTTAATCAAAAGAAATGTTCCCAGAGGCCGATTACTCTATTTGTTATAAAGACAGCTAGAGCTGGTATAAAACTTTACTTTAATTCACACTATAATAGCTAAAATTATGCATGTATTCATAGAAATCCCCCAAATCATCCAAGAATGGGTAGTGCAGAGTTGGTACTCAATAAACTTCTCAATAATTATACAAACAACTGTTTAAAATATTTTATGTGTGCATCACATATTAAGTTTTCCTTTATGTTAATCAGTTTCAATATCCAGAACACATCACATTTGTGCAGCATTTCAACTCTTAGGCTCAGTTTGTGTATTAGAATAAGTGGAATATGTGGTCTGTCAAAGAATCAAGAGAATAAATTACGGTAAGTTTACATAAAAAAAATTAAATACTAAAATAAATTCAAAGAGGCTTCTGATTACTAGATTGAACCATGTGGAGTGAGCATCAGCATTACACATCATTTTAACAAACAAATGACATAAAATCTCTCAAGGATGTATATGTACTATAAGATTACATTAACGTGATTAAATAATGTGTGCCTGTTTGATCTGGGTGACATGGCCTGATCCTTAATTTTGGTAAGTTATATTTTATTTGAGGCTTTGGAAATATAATCAAATCAAAGTCAGATGAACAAGATCAAATTGTGGTAAGAATTCACTCACTATGTACACACGTACACATTAATTCATTCAATTTAATAAGATTACTTTATTTCTATTTTTATCTCACACACTACATTGGATCAAAAATGCCATGATAATGGAAAAATATGAGAAGTGCTCACAAAACGTTTTTGTTCCCCTGAGAAACTTTGCATTTGCTTGCAATTTTTTTCGTTCTTACACAATGATATTTGTGTTCTATTACGTTTATCTTGTGTTTCCTTGAAAAACTTTTGCATACTCTTGGTCAAGTTCATGCAAACAGTACTTACAGTTTACAGTAATTAAATATTCTACTCATGTAAAAGTACTGTTATTTTAATAAAACCTTCCTCAAGTACAAGTAAAGTTACCGGTCTAAAAATCTACTCAAGTAAAAGTAAAAATTAGTTTATTTAAAAGTTACTTTTTTACCAGGGAATTTTAATGTAGTTCAAAAAAGACCAAGGGAATACAAATCTTAAACTGGTTGTTTTTAATTGAAGGAACACCCTCACAAATTAAAGTGCAATAACAAAAAATAAAAAATAAAATCTAATAAAACACTGCAGTCCATGACTTGAGTCTAATGTGGGTTATGCATTTCGCCGAAAAAAAAAGGGATATTGTATAATTTATTATAATGAGAGAAATCACAAATGCAGAATTTAGACAGTGAGCACACGCATAGAACATCTCCAACATTTTCCGCAGCAACGAATCAAAATGCTTTGATTGGACACTGCATTCTCAACATAAGTATGTGAACGGTTATGCTCAAATCTAATGCAACATCAGCAGATTTACTTTAATAAATAACATTTTATTTATTATATATGACACTTAAATCGCCTCAAGTCCCCGTTAATTTCCAACCCTGGTGGTAAACAAAATTAGCAATGTCACACACTGATGCAGTACAATTATGTAAACTAAAGATACATGTATTATTTACTTACCTCAACATGCTTGCGCAGGTTTGATGTTGAGTTTTTATAGCCCAGCTTACACTGCATAATAAAGCTGTTGTCTTTCTTGCATTTGTAGTCAAAGTGGTAGCTTTTATACGGCCAGGGGTTTGATTTTATAAGGATTCGAGAACATTTTGATTTTAGCTGGGTCTGCATCGCTGGTGTCTGTCTTGTCCACGTTTGTTCTCCAACTCATCAATTAATAAGTGCAGTGGCTAAAAACAGTAAAAAGTAGAAGTACAAACAAAAAAAATACTTAATTACAGTAATGCGAATAAAAAATTTATTTGTTACTTTCCAACTATGGCTCCCAGAGCACTCAAATGATGCCGTTCAAACAAAAGTACATATAAGTATTTTCGTGAGAACACAAACATATTATAAAAGAATGTAAAATAATGTAAGTGGTGCCCAAAAAAAATTATAAGGAAGTAAAAAAATTTGAGATTGTAAAAAAAAGTTAACAAAAAAAATACAAGCAAAGGCAAAGTTTCTTAAAAGAACGTAAAACTTTTTGTGAGCGATGACAAAAGCAAAAAAAACCTTTTCTGATCTCATATTTTTCATCGCTATGCTCACTTAGGTGCGCCGTAGAAAGCAGTCTAACTCATTACGTGAACATATGTGGAAAACTGTACTGATCTTTGTACTAATTGTCGCATGTGCACTTTTTGTCATTCCCCCTAAATAGATTTGTGGGTTTTATATAAAAAAAAGTTTTTGTTAACTTATATTTTCCTATGTTGCACCTTGGTGCTTGGCAAACGTTGTTTTGTTTCACTGTTGAAATTAAATTAAAATCAAAGCCTACTTGAAGACTTAACCTAAACTTAAACTGCTTTATTTTTGGACTGTATGGCCTTCCATAGCAGACTTTAAACTTGCCCTCACCAAGACGCGTGGCCGGGAGAGCTGTTACGACCTTAAAGCGCTCGCGCCTCCCCGCCTGCTATACCTCCGGAGCTTCAGTGCAATCCTCGGCAGTGTTCTGAGACTGCACTTTACGACTCCGACCACTCATCTGGATATTAACCTGAACCCAGAGCATGGACTTTCCCCTTTCCGGACGATAAATAAGCACAAAACAGGAACTGGATATTCTTAATTTTAACGCGTAAAACTTTATTTTTTCTTCTCCAAGAGTTTTATAAACTGCATGATTTGGTTGTTTCGGACGGGAATGAACCATGGCGTCTGAAAAAGAAAAGAAGAGGTAAGACATGGAGGGAATTAGTTTGTTTCTGTGTTTTTGTCTTTGTTTATTTTCTTATCCATTTGTTTTCAGAATGCGTTAATACATGGATAGTATTTGTATCATTCTGTTGAGTTTGACATTCTTGGGCTTGTTAACTGCGCAGTTTCTTTTTCCTGGTGGAGCAGATTCACATCCACCCGTGTTAAGCACTTTATTATTATTATTATTATTATTATTTTTATTATTATTATTATTATTATTATTATGCAGCCTATCCATAGGTTGAGTACCAATCTGAAGTCAGTAAGTGCGCCTGATTGGTTCTTCATTAGGTTCTCTGATGACTTTCTGCTTGGGTTCTTGCTGGGAAACACTCTACATGCAGCAACATAGGAACCTTTATGGTTCTAGATTTGTATTTTTATTTGTTGTTGTTTTTTTTGTTTTTTTTATGTGCTTAATGACTTTAAGCACACTCTGCTTTCATATGTCAAGAAGAAAAAGCACACAAGTTAGTCAATGTTATCTGTTAAAATCCTGAAGATCACTCAGATTATAAACCTGCTTTAACCTTCTGATGTGGTGTCTCTGAATGTTTTTGTTGTTGTTGATGTTGTTTCTAACCGTTTTCTGTTTTAGACACAAAACATGCTTTTTTTCCCCCCTCTCATTTTATGGCCATTTTGGCAGTAGAAATCTAATAAGGGGTTATTAAAGGTGTTAAGAATATGGTTCTTATGGACATTTGAGTATGTCCTGGAGAAATGTGTGATCCATTCTTTTAGTGGTACGTTTAATAAAAAAAAAGTTTTTTATATAGTAATCATGATTTCAATCCCTGCCACATTCTTGTAATACTTGTAATATGTATTTATAATACAGGATCTCTTGATATGATCCGGTTTAGCATTTCATAATTATAAAAATGGAAATAGTCTTGTGGAAATATACAGATATTGAATGGTGTTTTTAAGGGTAATTAAAATTAATGTTTTTTCGGGTGAAATCCTCATGAGAAAATAAAAATAGGTTCCTTTCAGGTAATATCACTCTTTACTGCCTCGCTGAGTTTTCCTCTTGCTGTCTGTCTGTGCTTAAGAAATGGCGTTTTGCATTTAAGCGACAGAGTGCCTTTCTATAACCACCTGCACCGCACATGGCATGTGAGTCAGCTAAGACCCTGTTAACCAAATAGTCACAAAATCCACTGCTTCTGACTTTCATGGTTTTAATTTGTTTGACATTTTTGGTCTATCATATCTACCATGTGGGAATTGTATCAGAATATTAATCAGTATAGCAGTTGGTGTAAACTGATGCTGGCTCATGAATGTTCAGGGGACGTTTACAGAAGGTTTGATTTGTTCTTAGTGGCTGCATTCAGGTGACTATTTGTTTGTTAGAGTGAACTTAATGTTCAGGGGAAAATAAGATTAGCACATTTCAAAACTTGTGGAAAAGCACAGCATGGTTAACGATCAGTGCAGCTCCAATCCTGTCTAGTCTTTTCTTTACTTCATATCTCTCTCTCTCTCCTTTTAATTACACGTTAACCTTTAAATATATGTTAACTCATGTCTTTGAAAGGCTTTTTTGAAGATAATTCATGCATTTGTGTTCATAATCACCTCTAATGACCTTCCCAGAGATTTTCTGTTCTTTTATTCAGTTGGACAAAAGCATTGTCTCTAGCAGTCACTTTTTCATACAATAGCACCCTTTGAGCTTCTCGATATATAGGACGTGTCGTGTAATAAAATAAATCCCGATTCTTTGTGAGAGGCCTTTTTTGCAGAATTTAGTGTAATCTTGTTAAATGAGAACGCGACTGAAAGAAGGGTGAGGGTCAGCAGTCAAATAATCATGTGACTACCTTTTCTACTTTCCAATCAAGAGTTAATCATGATATTGAGGATAGATAGAAGTTTTAACTCATTTAACACCAATTGTTGCAAACATTTAATTCGATTTGAGGACCAATTATCTTTTTCTCTGTATAGTAAAATAGATCATATTCATCCGTTTGTTTGTTTGTGGTCTATAAATAAGTGGCTTCAATAAATGAATTAAAAAAAGTTAGTATATATATATATATATATAAGGAGAGTATATTTTCATTTCAACAAGGCACACATTTACTCATAAGTAAATTGTATACACTTGAAAAGCGGGATTAAACTGTTGTGCGGTACAAAAGAATGTTGACAAGCCCAATTATTCCCTCTCCAGCTCTTCCTGTCTCTCCCAAATGTCATTAACGTTTTATCTAGATCTCATAAGGATCTCCCTAAACAATTCTCTAAAGCGTTTTTTCCCCATTTGGTGCTTGATTGACATTTTTAATCAATGGCAATCTATAACTGAAAGCCAAACATAATGGCTAGTAAGTAGCTGTCAGATAACAACATTTATAGCTCATTTTGTTGTAAAAATTCAGTGAAAGAAATGAGCTGTCAGCCTAGGGCATGTGCGAAGAACACAGATGTGTTAAAATTGCTGACAGTAAAATGTGCAGCACACCTTGACCTCCTTTTTTTTTTTTTCTCCTTCGTTATCGAATGCTCCAGAAGCATGTGCATTCCTTTAGTGCATGTATGCAGAGGCCCCTTTGGCCTGCTAAAGCTGAAGGCTTGTGCAGTGCAGGCTTGAAGTGGAGGTCAGCAGCTGGAGTGTGTGGGAAAAGGACTCACTACACTAGGCCACTTCATTCTGAAGAACAGAGCCAAGAGAAATGAAGCCAAGGCTACTGCAAAGAAAGTGTGTGTGTAACAGAGAGAGGGTAAAAGAGAGAGGGTAAGAACGAGAGAACTTGCAGCCAAAGCAACACAGACCCTCATATACAGCCTATTATGAGCTGTTTGGAGTTTATGGAAATATGCAATGTAATAGATTATGTAAGAGCTCTAATCAATGTCTATTATACAATGACAAGGCTGGGGTTTGTACATATACTACATATTTGCTATGATACAGAATTCAATTATTAGCCAGTATTATCATGCTCCAGTGTCTGTTAAGTATAGTTGCTATGACGTTTTACAAATTGTTACTCCAGCATGTTATTTATAGCCACAATTCTGCCGTGTCTCATGTTTTCTGAGGCCCTCACAGTATAGCTGCCCTCCGTACAGTTTTAAATGTAGTACAAAACAGGCCTGGGTTAAGACCTGGTTTATACTTGACGCGTGACCACATCTATGCGTGCGAGTGCAGCAGCAACATGATCAGCATTGTTCACATACTCACCTGTGGGTCTTATGTACTGTACGTCTTTAGGGCAACATCCACTAGATGGCACGTCAGAGCCAAATCATCAATCGCTGTCAGGTTTCTGAGTAAACCTATAAAATATATAGTGATTTGTCTTTGTGCCGAAGAATGGAGCTGACTAGTTATTTTCCTAATAAAACCTTACATTGTTATCTTGATTGTGGTCATGAGTTGACTTTTAATGGTAAACTTTGCACTTATATTCAAAAACATTTGTCTATAGTAGAAGATTGAGAGATAAATGAGTTATATAGCCTTGAAAACACAATTAGAAGGGCAGTAAGTGTAGTTTATAAATGTATGAAATTGTAGTACAGTTGTTGTTTGGCCAGTTGGTTTAGGACATCATATCATATATCCTGCTATACTGCAGCCACTATTTACCAAGCAGGACAAAAGCAGGACATGCACAGTGGATTGTGTATGTATAAGTAATGCATATATAAACCTGGCCTAATTCTACAGTTCTTTCCTGGTATAACCAGATATGTATGTAGTAATGCTAGCAGTAGATAAGTTATGATCTATGTACACTGTCTAATAACACTCTTCAAACTGTTATATGTATTAAATCAATCTAAAAATTCACCATTTGAGCTGCAGAAAACTTCAGATAGAAGCTATAAACTCATGTGCATGTGTTGCTTTACCTCAGGCTATAAAAGTCCAGTAACAGATTAAATGATTGCTGACAGGAAGAACAATCATCTGTTACGTTGTCAATTAAAAAAACATAATTAATCATCACTGGCTTTTGCTCTTCTTGCGCTTTCCCCTGGATTGCAGTTTGTAATGATGGCTCTTTTGTTTTTTCTGCATTTGAGCTGCTAAAATGACTGAAAATGTGTCATTCACACTGACTTGCAGACTGGTTGATTCATCAGCAGTATGTTTTGTTTGACACTTCTTTTTTTCTTTTTCTTTTTTCGTTTGTTTGTCTCTTTTTGTTTCTTTTTTGTTTTTTTTGTTTTTGACTATGCACATTTTTTGTGTACTTGTAGGTTTTTTCCCCTGGGGCTTTGTCTACTTCCTGAAAATTACTCATATAGTAGACTGTTAGTTGAATATAACTGAAATAATGTAGTATTTGAGCTTTCATTGTGTGATTAAGGTGTTTTTTTTTGTTTGTTTGTTTGTATATTTAATATATATATAAAAGTTTCCCTGGTTTTCCTCACATTATTGTTGGATTACTTTACTTAAAAATACTGATTAGTATTAATCTGATGGCATGTCCAACACTACCGTGTCAAATGACTGATGATAGAGCTGAGGATTTCCTACTCCTCCTTGAAATTTCATCTCATTCTGCAATTTAGAATTACTGGATAAAATTATTGTTTTAGAGGTTTAAAAACTCTTTCCCTAAAACCATCCTAGCCTATCTTTTTGTCTTAGAAGCAAAATATGTTAAATATGAAAAGTTTTCTTAATCAGTTTTCCGGTAAAAGATTAGATACATGGCACTATTATGTAAGTCTACCATTATATAAGTCTAACCTTTGGAAAGCATGATAATGTTTCAGAGGTTGTCCAGTCTTTAGGGCTCAGAAAGTGCTACACACAAGTTAGATACAAGTTTATAATACAGTACACTGTTGCACATACAAATAACATATATTTATGAATAAATATGCAGGTTGCACATTACAATAAACCTTCTATAAAATAATGATTAAAAGTGAGCCACAGCAAGGACAAGTTTGTTTGACAAGCCTTAATAAATGAATTAGCTTGTTTAACACACTGTCTGTTCATAATGTAGGACCGGGGAAACTAAAGACGCTCACACACTATGCAAATAATCAATGATTTTCAATTCCTCCAGTAAGGCTCAACCACCACATAGCAATTAATGCAATTTGCTGATTTTTCTGTATCGGTCATTATTTAATATAAGGCAATAGAAAGTCCAGAATTCATAGTGCTTTCTGTTCAGCTAAAAAGAAGAAGCAATGGGAAAATATTCTGGTTTGTGTGTATGGGTGCCATGGGTTGCTGTGGTGTGCCACACATAGGGCACATGGAGTTCAACTTCTTTCTGCCACACGCTTTCATACTTTCATAACCCAAGCGGTAAAGCCTCAGACCACAAAGCCCTTATATCCGAAAATGATAATGCCTTCCATTACAGCATCTTATTGATCATTATACATTTCTAAATGCAATGTTGGTTTTGAGGATTTTAACCAATATTAAAGGTTTTGATTTTGCTCTCTTATGTACATACAGTTTGCACAATGTTATGTATTTTCTTTCTTATTTTATATTAAAAAAATATTTTTTTTGCCAAACTATTCCTAAGACTTGAAAGATGCTTTTTGTTAGCATTATTGATATGTTAGTGGATGCTGTCCTTTGGGCGATCCCGTTAGCAGATCTGGCAATTTTTCATTTTTTATTTGATTTGGCAAAGATTTTATGCCGGATGCCCTTCCTGATACAACCCTGCCATATTATTCAAGGTTGGGGCCAGCATTGAAAGTGCACAGGCTTGCGCAACCCCCAGCGCCTAGTTTGGTTTCCTGCCTGGGAAAAGAACGCAGGCTGTGTCGTTGTCCAGACGCCAGAATATTGAAGAATTAAATAATTGTGTTGAATTACTAATCAATTAATGAACTTATGGTTATGGTCAAGGTTATAAATGAACATCATTAGCCATAAGTGAGCTATATTTGGCCATGCTGTAGTAATACTAGCTCACCCACACATTACCCTCCAACTTCATATTGTTGTCTGGCTCTTCACGTTGTGATAATGACTTCATTGTTTCCCTTTGGAGGGCATGTCCGCACACTCATTTACAGTGGATAAACAGGAAGTAGTAGCAGCCTGCTCAGGTAAACTGAATAAAGAACACCAGACATTCTGGCTCTACACTACAGTACAATCAAGGCCACTGGAATAATCATTCTGTTTTAAATATAGTGACGATATTTGGCACACACCCTCACATCCTCATGCAGTTGATTGAGTTGTGTTGACCTTTGACCTGTGTCCTATGTCTACAGACATCATTCAGAACGGCGGAAAGAGAAATCGCGTGATGCAGCGCGCAGCAGGAGGAGTAAGGAGACCGAGGTGTTCTACGAGCTGGCACATCAGCTGCCTCTGCCTCATAGCATCCGCTCACACCTGGACAAAGCGTCCATCATGAGACTGACCATCAGCTTCCTCCGTACACGCAAAATGCTTACATCAGGTTTGGTTTTTACACACACCCACAGCCTCCATCATCAATGTCCTCTGTAACACACATTTACATTTATTCCTTCGGTTAATGGTTTTATCCAAAGCATTGACCAGAGCAGGTGAGGGCTCTTCTGGGTTCACACCCTTTTTGCAGATGATGTCTGTACATGTATATACGATTTGTGCTTTTTGATTATCAGCCTGTTCTGTTCTATTCTATTCTATTCTATTCTATTCTATTCTATTCTATAATTACTAACACTGAAAATGTTTTTCTATTTCTCTGTTTGTATTTCATCACGGTTAAATTCATTATTATTATTATTATTATTATTATTATTATTATTATTATTAACCCTTGCTTGCTTCATGGTCTGTAGTGGTGTTGTATTTTATTTCTGTATTTCCAAACCTTTGAATTAGCTTATTGATTGTCTTGGTGCTGCTTGTACTTCTATTGAGATCATATTACACTTTAATTTTAGTCAGGTTCAATATTGTGAGCTAGTTCATTTAGATTCATGGTATAATTCCAGTGCAAAATGTGGAAGGTATTGATGCGAAATACCTATGCAACATGAAATCATGATCTACAATTATTGAAGATTGAACTATAAATATTTACAGTCTTTTTTCTATTTTTTTTTTTTTTTTTAGCATTATTTTATAAATTGTTAAAACCAGAGTTTTTTTCTGTTTACCAGAGTTTTTATTTAAATTCTTGTTAAACATGGTGTTAAACTATACTGGATGACTGACTGAATTATGAATTCTGTGACCCACAAACATCTTTTTGTTGTTTAGTTGGTTGCCCTACTGTGATGTTTTCTCAGGCCTCTAATGTTGCTGTTTGCAGTTGCTGCATGTTTTTGCTTTTAGTAAATTGCAGGTCAGTGTGGTTCAGCGGGAATGATTCAGTCAGGAATTAAATCAAATTAGCCGGACAGGAACATTTTATTTTTTAAGCCCTGCATCATGCATCTGTGCTTTTAGTAGGATGTTTCAAATCATCATTAGGTTTTTCAACTGTGTATGTGTGTTTTTCTTTTGTGTGTGTGTGTGTGTGTGTGTGTGTGTGTGTGTGTGTGTGTGTGTGTGTGTGTGTGTGTGTGTGTGTGTGTGTGTGTGTGTGCAGCAAATATGACCAATTTTCTTACAGTGACAGAAAATGAAATGTTCACACAGTCATTGGGTTCCCACAAAAATAGCATTTTTATTTTTATGTGCTTACTATGGTACAGTTGAAGTTAAATTGACATGTAGGCATAGCATTAATTAGCAAGAACAGGCATTATGTCTATGGAAGATCCCCACAAAGATAGGGATAGCCGCTTACATTTGAGGAAATCAGGATAAATACACACATTATTAAAGAATAGTCAAACTGATTTCTTAAGGTCAGTGAGATTTATACTAAGTCTAGTGTTGGGTGTACATAAAGCATTGATTACTTACAATAAAGATTATCTCATTAAATATAGAAAGTGTGTGTGTCTGTGTAAGCACGCTCTAGCCATTGCAGAGCACCTGAAGAGACGTTCTGTACTCTTTGACACAATAAGATTATGATCTCAGGAACATAGAGAAAGAACGTGGGTGGTTTCTAAAGTTCATCACTGATTACTAACTCACAGGTGTGTGTGTGTGTGTGTGTGTGTGTGTGTGTGTGTGTGTGTGTGTGTGTGTGTGTGTGTGTTAGCCAGAATGTTTTTGTGATGTACAAGTGTTTGCAGTGGCAGGGAAATTAATGCAAGTAGAGGGAGAAGCAAGTGGTAAAAATTTGCTAATGGGTGAAGACGAAGGACAAATTGGTTGTAGTGAGATTAGGTGATATAGTGTTCTTTAAATGGTAAATAAGGGGGGGGGTGTTTGTTTTTTTACTTTTTATAAAGTGAAAACCAAAACCTTTAACTTTGTCATTTACAATAATGTGAACAAATAAGAATAATTTTATAGTTGGTATACTGTAACAGCTTTTCAAGTCTTATTAATTTTTTTTTTTTTTTTTTTTTAGTACTGTAGTTTGTCTCATATATGCTGATCTGATGGTCTAGAATGTGCTTGTTCTTGTGATGTTGACTGGGAAAATTAATTTGACCCTTTTATCACATGCTTTTATGAAGGCCAATTTTAAAGGTGAAGTTTGATTTTGAATTTCCTCTGCTGCCTGCAATACAACTTCTATTCTGGATCTGGAGGAGTAAAATAGAGGGGGACAGAAACCGTTTAAACAGTAGCTTTGAACAACAAAGAAACTAGCTACAATTTATGGTATTTCTACAAACCATGTGTTTGCTGAGATCTGACACTACAGAAAAAACTGTACCTTTTAACCTTTTAAATCCCTAGATTATTATTCACTTAGTCTGAGGCAGCTATTGTCAATATAGCCTTGACAACATGACTTTTCATTTACACATTGTCCTTCAGTGTTCAGAAACAGATTAGTTGGGGAATAATGTGTTCAGGTACTAACACTACTGCCAAAAAGAAATCTAGTCCTAATTTTATCAGTCATCTAGACGCAATCAAGCGTGCATTGGCGCAACTCAAGCAAATATTCTTTCCTCGCTGCCAGTGGCCTGTGGTGCTCTGACAGAAAGACATTTACATGATATTTTGTTAGATGTGCAAAAACCACAAGGCAGGAGAGGCCAGTATTAGATTAGATTAGATTAGATTAGATTCAACTTTATTGTTATTGTGCAAGGTCCATGTACAGAGCCAATGAAATATGAGCTATGCACTGGATAAAAAACTACTACTAGCTTTTACAATGAATCTATGCAACTATGAAGTAGCTCAATAAGGGCAATCCATACCTACAAATTCATGTACATGCACCTTTAAACGTCTATTAATATTTTAATTTGGCATGAGGTACCAATATGTATTATAAACATATTCCCAGACAAATACATTGGGGACATTGGCACTGATGAAGTGAATGGTAAATTGTCGCTTTTCAAACCAAGACCAACACAAAGGAAATAGTTTTATAGATATTGGGATAAAATTTAAGTTATGCTTTTAAACAATTAACTGATTTTTATTAAAATACTACAGAATGCACTTTGTATTAATTATAAAAAGGTAAAAGGAAAATTATTGTTTAAAAAAAGCATATTTACTCCCTGTGAAATTATTGCATTTCCTGTAAAATTGATATTGTCAAATTAAGTGTCTTTTTGAATCCACTTTAAATTGTAGGTTGTAGAATTGTAAGCTTTAACAGTAAAGCTCTGCGTTACTGAGCAGAAGGTTGGGGGTTTAAAGCTGTCACTGCTGGGCCCTTAAGCAAGGCCCTTAACCGTCTCTGCTTCAGGGAACCTTATCAAGGCTGACCCTGCACTTTGACCCCAATTTCCTAACAAGCTGGGATATGTGTAGAAAAATATTTTACTATGCTCAATGTGTGAAACAGATGTAACACATTTATTCATGAATTGTATTGAATATATTCATAGTGTTTTATTATATTATAGTTTGTGAGTTTGGGGTTAGTATATAAATATATATAAATGGCTAATTGTTTGTTAGGTTATTTGTATGTAATTCATGTCCACCGTTTAGCATTAATTAATATTTTTCAACTACTCTTGCACAAGTTATAGCACCTCTTTTAAAGTACATTATTTTGTGCAAGTTGCACATTGAAACCTTAAGAAAAGCTATATAGTTATTTGGGCACAAGGAATGCACTGTAAGTGGATAAAACAGGCTTATTTTAAGAGAAAACAGGCATGGACAGACATGCTTAGGCTGTTTCTTGTGCTGTGGTAGTGATTGACAGAAAGCTTTAAAAGAATGTCAGGAATGTCAAAGTTTGCTACAGAGGCAATCTAGTTGGACCACAAGAAGTAGTATTTATAGTGTGCAGGTGTTTTTAAATACTGTAGGGCATAAATACTAAAAGTATAAGAAAGAGCAAGGCGTTTGACCACCTGTTTAAAAAGAAGAAAATCTCTGAATGCAGCTGAAAGAATGATGTCCCGTCTGGGTCAGAAAGACCACATTCAGACCTTCAGGTCAACTCCCAGCCTTTGAGGAAAGGAAAGTCTTATCAGGGGGAAGCAGATCTCCACCTCCCAGCATGAAGCTTTGCTTTAATTATTGCGTCAAGTTCTTGAGATTGTTCAGTGGCATTGTGTGAGATGAAGCTCCTCCCTTTTCTGTTGCATCTTAGATGTGCTTTGGTTCTCATGGTAAATTAGTTATAAAATAATATTAAAATAATACTTTTACTTTAGATGTTTTAATAGTTTATAATGTGTGTTCCATGACAGGGTGCTTGAGCGGGCAGTTAAAGGAGGACACACAGATGGACATTCTGTATTTGAAGTCTCTGCAAGGCTTCGTTGCTGTTGTGACATCTGAAGGCGACATGATCTTCCTCTCAGAGAACATCAGTAAATTTATGGGTCTCGCACAGGTAAATCGTCTTCTTCCTCATTCTGTCTCTCATTCCAGTATGTCTGTACTTATATGACAAAGGTAGCTAGGATTACAGTACTGTTGTGTTCATTCTCAAATTTTCTATTTTGTTTTTTTTTTTTTATAGGTGGAATTAATGGGACATAGCATTTTCGATTTTACGCATCCTTGTGATCATGAGGAGATCCGAGAGAACCTCAGTGTCAAAACAGGTGCATAAATATTGAGTTGTTAATTCATTTTTGTATTGAAATGTAAATATCAGTTTTGAAAGACTGAAAAAGCATGCAAATGATTCTTCCTTATCTCAGTGCATAAGAGCAATGACTATGCCTTTGTCTTATTACCATTTTGGACCACAAAATGACCACAAAATTTTTTTTACATTCCTCAAGTGGTTCTTTCTAAGTAAATTCTCACATTAGATCACTACTTTATTTATGTTTCAAAAAAGTAAGCATACATAGCTGATAGATACATAAATATCATAATGCACAAAACAATTGGTTCAACACAGTTCATGACAGCTCCTCTTACACATTTTTAGAAGTTTCAGATAACTGTGAGCTTGGATGCAGTTAATTGGAACAGAAAGATGCAATAAATAATTTCTGTCCCTTAGACATTTTTAATTGAATATATTATTATATAGTTTATTTCATATTTATTTCTATATTATATTTTATTTTATATTTTTTATTTAGATTTAAATTGGGTTTAGATCTGGTGAATGTGAAGGCCAGAGCTTTTTTTTGTTGTTGTTGAGTATTATAACATTTATAACATTTATTTTTTTTTTATATGTAATTGTGTTAATTGTGACCAAACTCTCCAGCAGGTTCCTAATAAATGTTCAAATATTTGTTAAATAGATTCTGATTCTGAAATAATAGTAATAATAGATGGTTTGAATATGGCTGTTAGGACCAGTGTATGGCAGGAGACATAAAGAACTGAGCACAGAGAGAGATTTCTTCATGAGAATGAAATGCACAGTCACCAACAGAGGACGCACAGTCAACCTTAAATCAGCCAGCTGGAAGGTATGTGAAAGCATACTGCATACATACATATAAATATATACATAAACCATTCCATTCCATAGCATAAACCATGTTAAGGATAACTATAACCCATCTGTAAATCCTAGTCTTTTTTTTTTTAGTGTCCTGTCTGATGTAGCATGTGTCTCCTTCAGGTGCTGCACTGCACAGGGCATTTAAAGGTGTACCCCAGCCGACCACCTCATGTTTTGTGCGGGTTTGCTGAGCCCCCCCTGACTTGCCTGGTAGTGTTGTGTGAGCCCATCCCTCATCCTTCCATTGTGGACACACCAATAGATGGCAAGACCTTCATGAGTCGACACAGCATGGACTTGAAGTTCACCTACTGTGATGAGAGGCATGTAGCACTCTCAAACTTTCCTTGCACATTTCAACTGCTTATCTTTTTGGTTTTCAGTCTCTTGAGGTTACAAAGAGTGGTGAGGAAAAATAAAAAAACATCTGGTGAGCATCAGTTCTTCAGGCATTGTTGATTAGAGAGGTTAGAGGATAATAGCCAGGCTGGTTCGAGCTGACAATAAGGAAATGGCAAGTTGATTGACAACTTTTTAAAAATGTGGTGAGCAGAAATGGATCTCGTAAAACCTTAAGGCTGGAAACCAATGTGATTTTTCTTTTCAGAGATATCCATATAGTTCTGTGATACAGATTATACAATTTGGGAATGGTTTAAAAGTGTATTTATAGTAAATTAGCCTAAATAATAGGAAAAATTCATTCCCTTATTAAATAACCCAAAAAGCACTATTCACAGTCTGTCAACACATATATATATCACCTAGGTGTATGTTGTTGTATATTTATACAAATCCTTATGGTGAATTTGCGTGATTTTATTGGGATATAGAGTTGCCTGTTTTGCCATTATTATTTTGTGTAAGAAAGGAACGTAATTAGGATTGTGTTTTAGAGTAGGCAAGTCTCTGGTTTGTGCATGCTAGTGGCTGCAACCATCTTACATAACCAGCATGCAGAGCAAACTTCACAAATATCTTGTCTATCAATCTATCAAGTCTATCAAGACATGAAAAAAAAAACTAAACTAGCAATGTAGTGTTTGTCTTACTTCTATTTGTTGCAATAATATCTGACACTGCAGTCATAAAAAGATCTGGAGCTAATTAAGGGTGCTGTGTATAAACAAGCTGATGTACTGTGACTTGGTAGCTTTATATTCCCACTGGTTTTAATGGGAAAAGACATAAAGGGCAGATATGTTTAAATCCAGAAGTTTATATTTAAAAACCAATTCAGCAGAAATTTTAGGACAAAGATAAACGCTACTAAGAGGGCAAAACAATCAGAAGGGTAAGTAGAGGAAGCAAAAACATAAGGATATTGATTAAAGAGATAAAGATATTGTGTGTTGATTAACTTTTCAATTCATAGCTGCCTTTAATCATGCTAATGTACTAAGAAGGTGGACTTGAAAAGAGCTTAAACTGCTCTTTGCACAGTATTGAAATGAGGCAAACAAAGCAAGGGCAGTGTCTCAAAGGCAACAATTATGCCCTTTACCAACACACAAGTGTATAACGCTGTGTTATTTCAACAAGCAGGAAAAAAAATTGAAAAAAAAACTTCTCTGGAAGAATAAGGGAGAGAGATTTATTTTCTCAGAAAACAAAAAGCCTAGATTGTCAACAGTGGGCACTAAAGTGGGAAAAGCGTTTACTTTGGCTTCTCTTGTCTCATTTAGTGAACTGATTGCTTGTCCTGTCTTTAGCCAGCGTGTTGCAGGATGTGATGGAAATCTTTTTTTTTTTTTTTTTTTTTTTTGTGGAGTTTGTAGAAGACTAATGAACATTGCTGTAACAACATTTACAATACTTTCTATCTATCTAATGTAAGTAAGTTAGATAGATAGATAGATAGATAGATAGATAGATAGATAGATAGATAGATAGATAGATAGATAGATAGATAGATATTTATTTTATTATTATTTTAATTTTATTTCAGGTATAACAAGTATGGAGTTTATAAAGACTGATTGATTTTTTTATTTTATTTTATTTTTTAAACACTGTTACAGCGTGAGAAAACTGGTTGGGTACACTCCAGACGACTTAGTGGGACGCTCTGTCTATGACTTCTATCATGCACTTGACGTGGATAATATGACTAAGAGTCATCAGAATTGTAAGTACATAATTCACCCATTAGCTACTATAAGCATTTGAAGTAGGTAGTATATTACTGGTTATTATTTAATCTTTGCACATGTATCACCTGTCATAAAAAATTAATTATTAAAAAGCAGTTCCCTTTCCAAGAATGCACCAAGATCCTGACAAAAATGACCCGTTATTGGCAGCGATCCATGTTTCTTATCTGTTAGAATGGGTTAAAGTGCTGTCTTGAAGTCAGGCTTCCCTGGACATGAGGCACTTCCCATGCACCCGCTGACTGAGGGAAGCAGATGTCCAGCTTGCGCCTAGGAATTGTTGAGTTATTTATAAGCTCAATGGTTATTGCATTGCACTGTTTATTTGCTTAGCAGATGCCACAGTGCAAATGTTCCACTCTGACCCAATAACATTAAATGTTTTCATGATTGGTTTTATGGATTCACCCTTTAAAGTAGTCTTGGATAAACAAAACAACAAAAAACGTGCTGTTCAAAAAAACTTGTCACTGTTCTTTTTAGCCAGCATTGCATCATGTGATTTGCAGATTAGTGTGCTAGAATGATTGTCCTGTGTCCCTTTTATGTTTTTTCCACTGTGGTATGTGCAACCTGACCCACACATTTATTCAGCTTGGATCTTTCTGCACTATTTATCACATTGCACTTTCTGTATGCCATGATTATTTTATAAATTGCAAATTCTTGGATGGCTGTTGCTGGCCTCGTGTAGCATTAAGTGACTGCTGACCGGTTCCACACTGACCATGTGACTACTATTTTTATTAATGACCTAACCTTCATGGTGTATATATTGTAACTTAGTGTACAGTTTGTTCAAGTTTATTCAATTCTCTCATGCTTAGTGTAAAAATTTACAAAAAATAACCCAATTGCTCAAGTGTATTAAACTCTCAACTTAATTGGATTTGAGGCATATCATTATTTAATGTCATTCTGCTCCACCAAAATATAGTCACAAGCTTCTCCTGTGTACGAGAAAGCTAAAAAAAAAACCAACAGAGTTGTTTGTTGTCTTTCTGAGGTCTAAAGCAATGTTGGTGCTAATAAAATGTACCCATTACAAGGGTCAAAAGTCAGAGTAAATCTATCGAAGGTGGAGAAAAATGAGATAGGGATCTATTTTAATTATCGGTTGGATGGTCCTATTGTGCCTTATTAATACCTATAAATAAAGTGTCCTGTGATAAATATAAGTGTCTTATGACATGAGCAACACCTCAGTCTTGAGTCTAAATGGCAGGTCAGCCACATAGATTATATAATTATTCAGTGATGATTTAAAGTGAACTGATATTTAATTGGTTTAGTTGGTAGGATGTTAACGATCCTTGCATCATTAATGATTATTAACAAGTATCTTGATGTACAATTTCTGTTTAGCATAGTTAAATGAAATCTATGAAAATTCACATGCTATATAAAAGCCATTGCCTTTGTTCATCCTATTTGAAGACATCTGTGTATAAAAACACAGCCACCAAAATTCCTCTCAAAGCTGTTCTCGTTTTCATATATGAATTCATGGGCACGATTTCAGTAGACTGTGATCGTACAGACTGTACTTGCATATCTTGTAACTGTTCGACAAGACACATCGGCTCAACGGATTATCTTATTGATTGAGGACACTAAGATGACATATGTTTTTTTTTTTAGAGCTCCACCCAAAACAGAGTGGTTTTCATTGCTCATCTGTACTGGTACGGAAACTAAACAAGGTTTCACTCACACTGTGGCAGACCAGTGTACACAAGAACTGATTAAATACCAGGACTCTCTAGCTAGCTTTAAATGTAGATCTGTACTTTTATTAAAAGTATTATACAAGTAAGATTGAATCATTATAAGACATACAGTTCAAAACTTACATGCAACTAATTATCTAAAATAAACATGAATAAGTAAATGCTACAGCTACAGCAAATGACCTCTAGATCAAGTAATCGATTTGGATGCTGTCATAACCACATAATCCGTATTTGTATAATCTTGCAAAAGTTATATATGTAGTCCTCATACACGATATTGCCAAAAGTATTCACTGACCCATCCAAATAATTGAATTCAGGTGTTCCAATCACTTTCATGGTTACAGGTGTGTAAAATCAAGCACATGTGCATGTAGAGCGCTTCTACAAACATTTGTAAAAGTATGGGTTGCTCTCAGGAGCTCAATGAATTCCAGCGTGTGCCACCTGTGCAATAAATCCAGTCGTAAAATTTCCTCGCTACTAAATATTTCACAGTAAACTGTTAGTTGTATTATAACAAAGTGGAAGCGATTGGGAACGAAAGCAACTCACTCACGAAGTGTTGGGTCACGTAAAATCACAGAGCGGGTTAGCGGATGCCTTCCCAGAAGAGTTGAAGCTGTTATAGCTACAAAGGGCTAACATAATATTAAACCCTCTGGATTAAGAATCGGATGTTACTCAATTTCGTTTGCATGTGAAGGCAGATGAGCAAATACTTTTGTCAATATAGTGTATATTGTGACGAAGTACAATTATACAATTACAAGTGTATAATGAATGCCTGTTCAAAATGGTTCATATACAATATTATTGATTTCTTTTCTATGCAGTGTGTACTAAAGGCCAGGTGGTGAGTGGTCACTATCGGATGTTGTCTAAGCATGGTGGTTACGTATGGATGGAGACACATGGCACGGTCCTCTATAACAACCGCAACTCTCAGCCACAGTGCATCGTGTGCATTAACTACGTCTTAAGGTAAGATGCTTCATTAAGTAAGATCATATGCATATTTACTATAACTTGTGCTGCAGTATATATAATGAGTTACAATTACATGCAATTTGATCTCATGATCTCCAAAGTTATTACTACTCTGTTCCAGTGACATCGAAGAGAAGTCCACTGTGCTCTCCATGGACCAGATGGAGTCGTTTTTCAAACCAATAAACAGGCTGGTCACAAATGAACTTTTCTGCCAGGGCTCAGAAACATCGAACATATTCTTTACCAAACTCAAGGAGGAACCTGAAGAGATCGTTGCCACACCAGAAGAAGCGATCATTGCCCTGGACTTTGGTCAGAATTCCAACCACCGCTACATCTATCGCCACAACAACTTCTGTCTGTACTCTCTGTCCTTTGACAGCATGCCCACCCCCGTCCTGCATGCATGAACTTCTTTCATTCATCTTAGTATTTAATCATTTTCTACCTCAGAACCACAACATGCACATAGGCAGTGCCTCATAGTCAGGAGCTTCGCAATGGCAGCCTTTGTAATGTTGCATGTGTAGCTTGGCTTTGCAGCAGGGTACGCATTATACAAAAATAATTTGATACCTCTGCTCTGAAAGAAATTATGCTTTATTCAGCATAGCATGGGCACATTAAATATTGATTACAAACAGGAAAATGATTTTTTTTTTTTTTTTTTAATAAAATTTAAAATCAATGTTCCCTGGTGTGAAAAATTGAGTTTCATAATGTTGGGGTGCTTGTGGTGTGTGTGTGGCATCCTCTGTTGTTTCTGGTTTTTTAATGGGTATGCAATTTTATCTGTTGTCATAAATCATTGCATGCGATGGAAAACAAACTAATTTCTCTTTCATCTATTTTAGATGAAACCTTGGGAGCATGGGTGGTCTCATTTTCCCCTTGCCATTCTCACACTAATCATTCATTCATGTTGGGCGAGAACCCTAACATCCTCAACTAATATTGTGACTGTCTATACTTGACCACATGCAAGCACATGATGATGTTGGTCCTATAAGAATATCTCAGCATTTTTTAATCTAGACTATGTGTACCACATCTGTAGGTTATGTGTGATTACCACAGGCAAGAATTTTGACACCTTCATGTCTGTTGTGAAAACAGGAACGTGTTTAATTTCAAATGTGTTAAGAATGTCCATTAAAATGTATATAATTTAAGAATATATAATGCAAATACAATGGCACATTCTGACGGTGCGGTTTCTTAGGAGTCAAATCGCACAGATTAATAACCATACAGCGTGTCTAAAGAATTATTGATTGTTTTCTGCAAATATGTTATTACTCATTCATAGTAGGTGTTCATTTATGTTATTTGGACCCCAACAGCTGCCCTTGAACTTCCACTATAAGCAAATTCTTTTCTTTCTTTCCTCCCCAAATCTACATTTTTTTTTCCCAAATCAAAATTCTTGTCTATAGTATGTGCACCTAGGCTACATATAAAACAGATTAGAATGCAAGATGCTGGACTATTCTTTTAGCATTGTTAAAATTTCTCTTTGTATCTATTGATGTATGTATACCTTGGATTTTGGCTACAACAATATTTTAAAATGCATTTTGCGTTTACAGGAAGTCCCGAGTTTGAAGCTTCTGCTTCTTTCTACAAATCTCCTAGCCAGGCTTCGGTCAATACAATGTGGGAAATTCAGTCTCCACATCGTGGTTCTGACAACAGCCTAGTCAATGCTTCATCCAGCTCAGTTACAAGCCTGAGTAACAGCTGCAGCTCCACTGTATGTTGCCTCTGTGTTTTTCATATCCACCTTATAAATGATGCTGATTTTTGTTTGTCCTTTTGAGTCTGTGCTTACCTTTGTGATATATTTCTGTATAATTTACCTTTATATTTGTTGTTTGCTTGTGGTGTACAGCCTGATAGAACTGGAGGAGTTTACTACGGCAGTGAAGATAATGAGCTGAAGGTTGAGCTGACAGAACGACTTTTTGCACAGGACAGTAACAATGAAGTAAGTCCGTTAGCCATTAAGGCACAATTTTATAGTCTTTCTGAGGTGCCAACATCTACTGTTTAACTGTAGCATTTCTATTGGCAGACTTCTGGACACTTTAAGACTATACCTCTCTGTTTTTTTTTCCAGCAAAGCAGTGGTCAAAAAATTTGCTTGGCCAAAAATTTGCTAAGGGTGAAATGACTAGAAAGTATATTTGTTTCATCATGTAAGAAAAATGCAGACCTTTTAGCAAGTGGAAATATATTGAATTTAGTCCATTTGTCCATTTGTCTTGTATTTACTTTTATTAAACTATACATTTAGCTAATTAGTCTTACTAGCTTATCAGTCATATTCTATAGTACATAGATTTAGTCTGTTGGATTATTTTAAGCATTTATTTTTGGAAATAATATTATTACCTGCCAATCTTATGTTATATATTGTTAATATTGTTTTACTTAGTTTAAAATAAGTTTAAAATTAGAAAGAAATATCTAAAAATAGGTTTATTGTAATTCTAATAATGGGGAATAAAAGACAAATTTGAATATATTTTTTTCATATTTTCATGTGGAAGGATTTTTTTGTAGAGTTTAAAGCTTCAGCTTTTTAGACCTTATCAAGGTGATCTTTGACATTAGCTTTGTGAGTTAATAGAAACCATGTGTGCAAGACTGTGGTCTCTTTGTACGGTAAATAAAATGTAGCTGCTGATAATTTTGTAGCAGCCACACTGGATTTCTGCATCTTATTTGCTTTCTAACTGTTTCTTGGCACATATTTTGAAAAAGAAATAAACTTATATAATGGTTGTCACTATAATAACCTAGGTAATTTTAAATGTCTATTAGTATGACTCGGTTTGTGTCCATTCTGTAAATCTATTTTAATTTGTGTCCTATCAACTTTTGAATTTTAAAATTAATGAAGAATGAAGAAAGATTTTAACACTCTGTTGCGTGTAATTTTCAGCAGTGGAACTTCAATGATCTGGACCTGGAGACTTTGGCTCCCTACATCCCCATGGATGGTGAAGACTTCCAGCTCAATCCCATTGCTCAGGAAGAGTCCTTATCTGAGTCCAGCTCAAACCTCTGTGCCCAGCCACAATTTAAGTTCAGCAATGTGACTAGTCTTTTCCAGCCTCTCACGTCTGAACATAAAAACTGCCCCAGCCCTTACCCTGAGATACCACTAATCCCTTCTTACCAGGCTCCTTCAAATACCCTGCACTCATCTGGAACAGGCATGCACCTCCATCAGATTACTATGGCTAACAGTTTCAAACGCAAGAGACAGGATGAATTTAATTCTTCTTGCTCATTTCCAAATATTCCTCAGGTAAGCTTTAGGAAATTTCCCATCCATATTTAAAAAAGATAAGTATTAAAACAACTGTCCAAATTAATACATCTGTGTGTGTTTAAAGTGTATCAAGCAGGATGGAATAAGTCGCAGTGAGTCAGTAGACAACATGTGGAAGAGAATGAAGACTGCAAACACAAATGGGTGTGCCTTTTCTGCCAGGAAACCCCCTGATCCCAGAGGTGCATAGAAAACTGTTTCTAAATATGTATATTTTTGTTATGTCTGTCTCTCATTCTGTAACATTTGATGTTTGATTTTCGTTTTGCCTATTTTTCACCAGATCCTTTCTCAGGTGGACAAGTAGGCAAGCATTCTCAACCTATTCCCTGTCGGCCTCCTCCAGATTCCCGGATCTCTAGACAACTCAAACAGCCTTTTACTGAAGAGCGCTTCTGCTCTTCAGCATATAATCAGTATGGTGTGCCACCATACATAAAACAGGTCACAGGTCAGTGTTAATGCATTTCTCCATGCTTTTCTTTCATTTTAGACATTTACACATATACAGAAGTGAAAATAGGATACAGTCCAAGCAGTGAAGGGCTTTTATGATTTAGGTTTATAGTCATGTGCATAAAGAATACGTTAGACATTTATATATAATAAAATGTTGGTGCTATATTTGTATACTACTACCCAGTCACAGTGCACAATGATATATGAACTATTATCTCCCAAAAAGTAGCAAACTATAAATATGTAAAAATGACACTAGACTGTGAGAATTGCAAACATGTACAGCAAAAAAAAGTGACAGAGTAGAATATTGCACATGCAGTACATACACACATACAAAGTGGCTTTGAGAGACTGATTTATTTAAGCTGCTTACTGACAGTTTCGTATTTTAACTTGCTGCCTTCCACTTAATACATCATAGCCTTTAATGCATGTTGTGTCTTTTAGGGGTTACAAATCGATTGCTAGGCCCATCCTTTGACCCGTACTGCCTGGCAGAGCTGACTCAGTATGACTTTGACGTGAACGTTCCGTTGCAAGGAAATCTTCATCTGCTGCAGGGCTATGATCTGCTCAAAGCTTTAGACCAGTCCACATAGACTGAAATACTTCAGATGCGTCCAGTCTGGGTCTCTCAATTTATTCTGTGCCTATTACAAACACACACACCTTTCCTATAACGGCTGCCTCTACAATTTCAGAATACAATATCTATAACTAAGTCACAACTGTTTCAGTTTTTAGACATATGCATATAAATTCTATTAAAATGTGCATTGTATTGTTTATGTAAGAGTTGTTACTACCTAATTAGCTGTTTAAACCAGTTATTAATGTATAACTTTAACTTCTTTTGTTTTGGTGGTGCAATTTATGCTCACATTCAGACATATTATACCAAGATTAATTTGTTTAATGTGGTATAAATTTACATTGGTATTATTGGTGCAATTTTTTTTTTTTTTTCTTTTCATATATATGAAATATATTAGACTATGTTCTCAAGTTTTGATTGTAATATACAGTATAATATATTGTGGTGTAGTTTTGATGTCACAAAAAAAAATGTAGTTATTTAGGAGTGACAGATGTTTTTGTTTAGGGTTTGAGGTAAAAAAAAAATAAAAAATAAAATATATATTAGTATAAGTAACAAAAGTGATTTTAAAAAATTCAATCTGCCAAAATACATAGAAACTAAAATCATGAGTATGTTTTTCAGCTTGGATTCATTTGTAAAATAGACTTTTCTTGCTCATTTTTTAGTCGCTCTTTCATATTACCCAATATTCCCAAAGAACTGTGATGCTATATATTGTATATGTGAAGCACTTTACTTAGACTTTACTTCGCATAGACCAAATACAAGAGACCATTATATTACTTTTGCTAAAGGTGCTTTCAGTTTTTAGCATCACTTAAAATCATATCCCACTTTAACCAGTACAAATCAACATTTCAAAGTTTTCTGTCTTATCCTCCTCACCAGCATCACCAACACATGATCCTAGCAGCAATAGTTAAGTTATAGTTAAATGTTTTCATATAGATATGTGCAGTGTCTGTAGTCGGTGCTGATCAGTGCCTAGGTACCTTAACTTGTGTACTCTAGTAGTAACTGTAGCTTTTCCTTTTTTGCATTCATAATGCAGTTTAAAGTTTAAATGTGTGATTGTTTTTTTTTTTTGCAGCTCAAGCTAATGTGTAATGTATATAACCTCCATTTGATAATTTGGAGCTCTTATATGTTTCATTAGTGGACATCGAAAAGGATTTCTGTCTAAAACTGTCAGTGTTTTTTGTTTATTTTTCTCTCCTAAAGGAAAGCTGATTATAAACATGCACAAAACAGTGGAACAGGGTAATAATAATAATAATTGTTTTTAACTGTCCCACTGTAACTATGTAGCAGCTCGAAATGATTCAAGATTCATCACGATATAATATAACTGAACATGTATTTAACACATGGCCTTGTAAGCTATATTAACTCATGCACATTTTTAATGATGAGCCATAGTACCTGGTCAGTATTTATTTTTCTAATGATCGTCATATTTCTGAGAAAACCTTGCGTTAATGTTGATGTTCATGATTATTTTGTAAACCTTTTTTTTTTTTTTTTTTTTTAAATACTGTATCTCCCAGATATAAACACAGTAACAAACTATATGCACTGTGTGTGTATGTGTGTATGTGTGTGTGTGTGCGCGTGTGTGTGTGTGAAGATAGATTGATAGATAGATTGATTGATTGATTGATATATAAATGTATATATATAATCTATGATAGATATATAATAGATATATTACATTACACTGTACACACACATACTGTATATATAGTTTTTGTCAGATACCTTTTCAGATTACAGTTACTGTCATGTATTAGTTCATAACTGCATTTATGCTGTCTATACATTTTGTGAATTATGTTAACCAAGTAGCTCTGAATTTGGGGCAGACCAATAGTGAAGTTAAAACGCTTATCTTGCTATACAATGTTACATAACTGTTCTCTGAAGGGAGATCCACTGGTGTTTTTTCTGCTTTTGTTAAGCCAGGAAGCCTAAGATTCTGAAATAAATGAATCTAACTTTGTCATATTATATATTATAAATTGCGTGCATATCAAGATGTTACTTTCTTGTTTCTTTTACTCCATGTAAAGAAGCACTACGCTGGGCTCTTTTTAGTAATAAAAGGAGTATTCATCAAAGCCTATGTTTCTATCTTTTTTTCTATACAATACTAATGGGTATATGGGCATATATGATCATATTTATATTTTATAATAAAAATGTAAAATATTAGCGTTAAATCTTAAGTCTGAAGTAATCTAAAACTAAAAATGTTTCAAAAGAGCTGTTGGTGTGCAGTAATGATGGTTACATAAGTAATTCTACCTAATACTGCTAATTTAACAGAGATTTATTACTTATTTTCTCCTGTGAATGTGATTATTACTTAAGAATTTAAGTTGGCAGCAAGTATATTTCTGGAAATATTTATACAACTAAATGAATCATATTTTCCTCCATTACAGACTAAGTCGGGACCCACCGCTGATATCTAGAACAGGAACTTTGAAAACTGAACTACTAAAATGCTGTACACTGCATTTTTTTGCAAGTTTTTTTTTTTTACCTAAACTGAAGAGTTGAGAGAGACGGGAAGCTGTTATTTAAAAGCAGGATTAAGCACATTACAGGAACAGAGATAAAAAAATTCACTGAAAATGCATGGCATGAATTGAATGGAAAAATGTTCAACCCTATAAACTTCTAAGAACGGTATGATAGTATAGTAGTAGTAGTAGTATACTTTTATGTATAGGATGATGGGGGAAGCTAAAATATAGCATTCTGTCTCCCTTATTATAAAATGGATTTGCATCAGTAAACAATTTGTAAAACAGTTTTGTAAATATCTTAAAAATTTTAATAAGAATGTTTATTTCTTACTTAATTCTTTGTTGAAAGACAACGGAGTCAGAACCTCTCAACTAATACAATACTTTACTGGGTTGTTTTTTTTTTTTGCATCAATGTTCAGCTTTGTTACTTATTTGCTAGCCACTGTCAGCAAGAAAACCTAAAAGAAATCTCAACGCTACCTAAAGGGCTGTAACACAATTTTTAATCATTATATGCCGTGTTAAATCCAATGGTAATCAAAAAAAAAAAAGAATTACATTTACAGGGGCTAAATATCACCCCAACTGTAAAACTACTCCTGTGTGTTGGCTATTGATAGGTCTTGGAGAAAGAAAAAAGTTTTTACAGAAAACTACCAGAATTTAATAATTAAAGTTTGCTATATTTTGTTTTTCCATGTTGTTAGCTAGCCATACATAAGGTTAAGGTTCATCATAAGCTTAAATGTTATGAAAGCTAATATCATGCATCATCTTGTGAGATTCAGTTTGAACAGAAATATAATATCCTTGTAGCAAGTAGGGATTATTACAAAGGCACATTGTGTAAACATTTCACATGGTTACGTGGCCTTCACTTGAGTTTTCTAAAATCGTTTTAGTAAGATGAATGCTCAATGGTAGAGAGGGAGAGGACCACAGTGAACTCTAGCACTACTGGGTACACAATATTAACATTAGAATGCTTTCAGCCTCATGTTATGTTTGGTCACTTTACAACACTATATGTTGTAAAATAGTAATAACCAAAAAGGTGTATTCTAAATTTCCATGCATACAAATGTATACCCTTTCACCACAATGTGAATATCTAAGATCCAAAATCGAGTTTCTGAGATGTGACCTAAAGTTTTTCAGGTCTCCTCCTTTCCACTTTCTTGCTTTAAAACTATATCTGTCTTCTTTTTTTTTGCATTTTGTAGCTGCTACTCTATGTACAAATCAAAGATTTATTTAGTTATGTCATGCAGTACATTCAAATAAAGGCATGCTGCATCAATTTCTTTCAAAATTGAGTTTAATATTTCATTGTGTATTCATTTTTTTTATATTAGAAATATTTGCCATGGCATTCATTTCTCTGAGTTTAGTAAACAGAGCTGTTCTTTCTCACGAAAGTTATGGCGCACAGCCAAGTGCTCTTATTCTCAGTGGAGCGCACAGGGGTCTTTAAGAGGTGCAGGGTCTCTGCAGCGGAGCACCATTTTCCATGGCTGAAAGGAAAATCACTGTGTAACTTTAAACAAATAGAAATAGATTTCAATTTTTTTTTCTTTTCTAAATGTGGCACAATGCTCCAATTAAGGGGTTTGCATGCTGAATGAGATCAAGGAATGATTTTTCCCATTGCTATTGTGGCCTCCAATATGACACATGATAATGATATAACAATCAAAGAGTCGACTTTTCTGGAACAGGAAGTTCTCATTCACTTGTTTATCCCAATAGTCCCATATAACTTGAATTATGTTGAATTATACAACAAAGTCAGCTGGATTAAATTTTCAAAAGTAAACTCACTTGCTGTGAATAATAGTTTGAAGGGGAAGAAAGACTTGAAAATAATACATTTATATGAATGTAAATTACAAAACATAATAATGATCACTGTTTTGTTTGCTGTAGAGTAGTCTTGGCAATTTATGACAAATTGTTTCAGTCAGATTTCAAACCAAGGTATTAATTCATTAATTCAAAATTAACTTATATGCACACATGCTTTTGCAGATTTCAGACTGCTATTTCTAGAGAAAAGCCAAATTTACTTCATGTTACACAGCCACTGATTGTATAAGCCATTCGGCAACCTCTCTGTGAATGTTATTTCATTAAAATTGGTTTAATTATGTGGACTGTCAGTAATATTTGTACTGGTCTTATTAAGGTACTGTTTTGTTTTCTATCCAGACATATTTTCTAATTTGAAATTAAAATTAAGGAGAAGATGAGAAACAAGAAAATGTCTTGTTTATCGGTTGTACAAAAATAGAAAATTGTCTTCTGTCAATCTGTTGTTTGCCAAGCTAGGTTTTACAACCTAGTGATGCTTCAGTTACCTTCATTGGTAACTGAAGCATCACATACATCTGTAACATCTGGAATTTGTTTGCGGTGTTGTTTCTGATACAAGAGTCACAAAATATAATGATTGGAATACAATTCCAATAATACATTTTTTATGCTATTTAAATAAAAAAAAAACAAAAAGAGCAGAATGACTGAATAATTAAAGTTTCGAAAAGCAGCAGTTCTTCTCTCTGTATGGCTTTCATAGACGTTATGCTTCATTACCATTAGCAGTTAGTTGAGACACAAAGAGAAACTTGTCTGATTATATCTCGGTACAACATCCTGGGCGACCTCTGACTGACTTTTTGACCTAACTGTATCAGGCTAGTCATAGTGTAGCCTTCTGTGTGATCTGTTATTATAGGTTCCAAATAAAACATGGTTACAACTCTAACTAAGCATGATTTATGAATAATCACATCAATACACCTTTTGAAGAAAAATACAGGACATCTTACTTGAACTGAGGAAATTGTAACAGTCTTGAAGTCTACAGTGCTTTGTGACTTTGTCTTTTAGGCAAGCCAATGCTGCATTATATACACAGAAATAAACCACATTAACCACAGCTTCCGTCAGCGAAGCACACGACAGGAGCTTTCTCGTGGGAACTTGTTCAACTCTTTGCCTTACAGCCCCTTCCACATTTACACACTTCTGTCTGTCGTGTGTCATTTGTACTTATATATGTAAGTATGTAGTAAATCTGTGGATGTGTTGGGACTGTTTCCTTGCATGATTGTGATTATGAAAGAAATCTGTGTGTGTAATTCTCTCCATTTACACTCCGTGTGGTAAAGCCTTGGTGTTTTATAACTTAAGGTTTTACAAATGCTACTGCACACAAAAGCCCCTTGTGGGCCTTAATGCTAGATGCTGAGGTATAATTTGTGGTCATGCAAAAAACATTTAAAGCCATTAAAGAGCATTCATTGTAGAGCCAAAGCCGAGGAAACCATTATGGTCTTGTGTGCAGGAGTGCTAATTTCTCCAACCCTTAACATTTATCACCCCTTACTCTACACCCTCTATACTAACAACATTAACTGGAAATCCTTCTGTAAACATTTTAAAGTATGCTGATAACACAGCACTAATTTTCTTCTCATGACACAGAGATGAGTCAGCTTACTTATAAGTGGTGGACCAGCTTGTGTCTTAGTGCACTGTTTCAAGGTAAATACTCTTCAGAATTGAGGAAGGTCAAATAGCAGTTGAAGATATTTACCAGTGTTTTGTTAGGCTTTACCACCTACCACCAACATGTTATTCAATATGAAGTCAAGATCTCTGGCTGTGACTTCCACACCCTCACCAACCTTCTTGAAAGCAAAGCCAAAAGAGTGCAGTTAAAATCATCTTTGACCCCTCTTACTGTGTTCACCCACTTTTTTAACCACTTCCTTCAGGGTGCGATACCAAACCATGATACCAAAACCCTCTGGACACTGAAAGAGTTTTTTTCACTGTAGCTCTGCTCTGGTCAAATTGCATTAACACAAACCAGTGCACTGCTGATGGTACTGTATCTTTTCAGCTAGTGCTTGTCATCTTAAACTGGATGACAATATTTTTACACCTATTGTTATATTCTCTTTATAGTTATAATCTTATATTTAGTTGTTCTGTTTTTTATATTGTTTTTGTCTAATCCAAAAATGTATTTCAGTTTAGTCTCTTTTAATGGTGCAAATAAATACTGTAAATAAACGTTAAAAAATACTCCTTAAAAATCTTACATACTTGACCAGAAGCTTTATTTTTTTATTTATTATATATATATATATATATATATATATATATATATATATATATATATATATATATATATATATATATATATATATCGCACAGCTATATGGCGCCCTCATCTGGTCCAACAACAGAAGCAACAACTTCCTGTTTAGAAAATCTGGAGTGTTTTCACTTATTTGTCATTTTTCTGTAATACATATTGTATTTTTTACACAGTATATGCAGATATAAAGAGTTGGCTTGCGGTGTAGGATTATAAATAAACCCAGGATATTGTTACATTCATGTCTGAACTGTGGACTTTCATGACCTTGAGGTCAACTTAGCTAGTAGTACGGTAGAAAAATATTAACCCAAAAGACCAGTATTCAGACAGATATTCCTGCAGCTCATTTCATGTTTCATGTCATTCTCCCTGTTTTCTTCTTTTACCAGTCTTGTAGAGATATCATATTCTTTGTTGTGACACTGTGTCCTTGAAAATGCCCCACACCTTCCTTCGTTTTCTATTTGTTATTCATTTAGATTTTGTTGGCTGCTATATCATATTAAAGATGGAAATAAAGATCATACATTATTTATCATAGTTATTGTTTATTTATTGGTATTTATATTTATTGTTATTATTTACTTAACCCAGCCATTAGGGTTGCACAAGCCAGTGCACTCTTAGTGCCGGTCCCAAGCCCGGATAAATGAGGAGGGTTGTGTTAAAAAGGGAATCCAGCGTAAAACATGGCACATCAAATATTCGGATCACAAACCTGAATTTCATACAGGATCGGTCGAGGCCCGGGTTACCAGGAAGTGGTATAAGGTGTACCTAGGAATGAAAGATTGCTGATTGGGGCAGATTTAAATGGGCATGTAGGTGAAGGGAACAGAGGTGATGAGGAGGTGATGGGTAGGTATGGTTTTAAGGAGAGGAATGTGGAAGGGCAGATGGTGGTAGATTTTGCTAAAAGGATGGAAATGGCAGTGGTCAATACTTATTTTAAGAAGAAGGAGGATCATAGGGTGACGTATAAGAGTGGAGGAAGGTGCACACAGGTGGACTATGTGCTATGCAGGAGATGCAACCTGAAGGAGATTGGAGACTGTAAGGTGTTGGCAGGGGACAGTGTAGCTAGACAGCATCGGATGGTGGTCTGTAGGATGGTTTTGGAGGCGAAGAAGAAGAGGAGGAGAGTGAGGACTGAAAGAAGAATAAGATGGTGGAAACTGAAGGAGGAAGAGTGTAGTGTGAGGTTCAGGGAAGAGGTCAGACAGAGGCTCAGTGGTGTTAAGGAGGTGTTGGATGATTGGGCAACTACTGCAGGAGTGATGAGGAGGCAGCTAGAAAAGTACTTGGTGTGACATCTGGAAATAGAAAGCAAGACAAGGAGACGTGGTGGTGGAATGAGGAAGTGCAGGAGAGCATAAGGAGAAAGAGGTTGGCAAAACAGAAGTGGGATAGACAGAGTGATGAGAAAAGTAGGCAGGAGTACAAGGAGATGTGGCAGCAGGTAAAGAGGGATGTGGCGAAAGCCAAGGAAAAGGCATATGAGGAGCTGTATGAGAGGTTGGACACTAAGGAAGGAGAAAAGGATTTATACCGATTGGCCAGGCAGAGGGACCGAGCTGGGAAGGATGTACTGCAAGTTAGAGCAGTAAAGGATGGAAAGGGAAATGTGTTGGCTAGTGAGGAGAGTGTGTTGAGAAGGTGGAGGGAGTATTTTGAGCAGCTGATGAATGAGGAAAATCAGAGAGAGAGAAGGTTGGACGATGTGCTGTTGGTGAAGCAGGATGTAGATAGGATTAGTAAGGAGGAAGTGAGAGCAGCGATTAAGAGGATGAAGAGTGGAAAGTCGGTTGGACCAGATGACATACCGGTAGAAGCGTGGAGATGTATAGGAGAGATGGCAGTGGACCAGGTTGTTTAACAGGATTTTGGAAGGTGAGAAGATGCCTGAGGAATGGAGAAGAAGTGTGCTGGTACCGATCTTTAAGCATAAAGGAGATGTGCAGTCTTGCAGTAACTACAGGGGAATTAAGTTGATCAGTCACACCATGAAGTTATGGGAAAGAGTAGTGGAAGCCAGGCTGAGAGAAGAGGTGACCATCTGTGAGCAACAGTATGGTTTCATGCCGAGGAAGAGCACCACAGATGCCTTATTTGCTATGAGGATGTTGATGGAGAAGTATAGAGAAGGGCAGAAGGAATTGCATTGTGGATTTGTGGATTTAGAGAAAGCGTACGACAGAGTGCCAAGAGAGGAGTTGTGGTATTGTATGAGGAAGTCAGGTGTGTCAGAGAAGTATGTGAGGGTGGTGCAGGACATGTATGAGGACAGTGTGACGGCAGTGAAGTGTGCAGTAGGTACAACAGACTGGTTCAGGGTGAAGGTTGGACTGCATCAAGGATCGGCCCTGAGCCCTTTCCTGTTTGCAGTGGTGATGGACAGGTTGACGGACGAGGTCAGACAGGAGTCTCCCTGGACTATGATGTTTGCTATGATGATATTGTGATTTGTGGTGAGAGTAGGGAGCAGGTTGAGAAGAGCCTGGAGAGGTGGAGATATGCGTTGGAGAGAAGGGGAATGAAAGTCAGTAGGAGTAAGACAGAGTACATGTGTGTGAATGAGAGGGAGGGCAGTGGAGTGGTGCGGTTGCAGGGAGAAGAGCTGGAAAAGGTGGAGGAGTTCAGGTACCTGGGGTCAACAGTGCAAAGTAATGGAGAGTGTGTTAGAGAAGTGAAGAAAAGAGTGCAGGCAGGGTGGAGTGGTGGAGAAGAGTGACAGGAGTGATTTGTGATAGTAGGGTATCTGCAAGAATGAAAGGAAAGTTTATAGGACTGTGGTGAGACCTGCGATGTTGTATGGATTAGAGACAGTGGCATTGAGTAAAAGACAGGAGATGGAGCTGGAGGTAGC
Source organism: Silurus meridionalis (assembly GCF_014805685.1). Taxonomy (NCBI): domain Eukaryota; kingdom Metazoa; phylum Chordata; class Actinopteri; order Siluriformes; family Siluridae; genus Silurus; species Silurus meridionalis. Next base: position 18,298,563 of record NC_060890.1, read on the forward strand.
AGAGCTGAAGATGTTAAGGTTTTCGTTGGGAGTGACGAGGATGGACAAGATTAGAAATGAGTTTATTAGAGGGACAGCGCATGTAGGTTGTTTTGGTGACAAGGTGAGGGAGGCGAGATTGAGATGGTTTGGACATATGCAAAGGAGGGACATGAGTTATATTGGTAGAAGAATGCTGAGGATGGAGCCACCAGGTAGGAGGAAAAGAGGAAGGCCAAGGAGGAGGTTCATGGATGTGGTGAGGGAAGACATGCAGGTAGTTGGTGTGAAAGAGGCAGATGTAGAGGACAGGGTGGTATGGAGACGGATGATCCGCTGTGGCGACCCCTAATGGGAGCAGCCGAAAGAAGAAGAAGAATTTTATACAATTGGATATTAGATAGAATTAGTTTTTCTTATCTCATTATTGATATCTCCAAGTGAAATGGCCATTAGTTCCATCCCACATCCCACTGGTTATTGGTCAATAAACAGATCACTTTTTTTATATATATATTTTTTTGCATTTGGGATTGTATTTATGATATTAAACAAAAGATTGCCTGCAGCATAACCACAAAAGCACAAAACATTATTACCAGTCAACCAGGACAAGATTTACAACTACAAAATTAATTTCCTTCATAAAGTCACAGTTGCAACACTTTATTTTAGCCTTTGGGTGAACAATGTCCACTGTGAGAGTTTTAAGCAAACCACTCTGGTGTGTTTGCTGTGGAGGAATAAGGCATGTTCCAAATACCAATACCAATACCAATTGGGGGTCATTTTTTTCTCTCTCTCTCTCTCTCTCTCTCTCTCTCTCTCTCTCTCTCTCTCTCTCTCTCTCTTAGCTCCTTTAAGTGCTCCGTCCTGCAATAATTATTTCCCTCAAATTCAGCAAAGAATATCCTTTTTTAAAAATTAAATTAAACTAAATTAAATTAGGGCTATACTCTTCTGATATATTAGTTTCCTATTTCCTATATCAAATTCTGATTTCTTGCAGATTTTGTTTAAAAAAAAAAAATATACTGCTTTCTGTATTCTCTATTTCCTCTTTGGCATTGCATACTGTATACTGAATGTACTGAGTGTTTAAGAGGCCATTGGTGCCTGGTGGGCTTCTGAGTGCTGATTTTCCTCACAGAGCAAGTAGCACATTACAATTAAACCTTGCTGCACCAAACAAGAAACCTATTGGTGAAAGCCTTCATCTGACATGTAAAAACCTAGGAAACATTGTCCAATCAAATTGCGTGTGTGGAATGGGTCAAAGCACTGTAATTTACTGTCTCCCCACCTCCCCCTCATCCAACCATATGGTGGGTGTTGTCTGTGTGTGAGCCAATGATATGCTTACACTGCCCTCAGTGAAATATAACCATGATGAAACACACCCCTAGTGACAGGCTACTGAACAGGAGGGCAGACAAGAGAAAAACAAGGCCTGCTGGGAGTGTTTCTTTTATCACAGGCTGTACTTTATGACTGCTTTTATGGCACTGATCGATAAAGAAAACAACAAGCTCTTAAATGCTCCTTGCCATCAGATAATTTCCAGGGAAAAAGTCAACTAATATAGTCACATATTCTTTTAAATACTAACACAAACATTACCATATAAGGTTGAGGAACAGGTACATATATATATTGAACCATCCTTATATGATATATGAATGGTTAACCTAGACCTATGCATATTGTAGATACTCAGATTTCTCTCCTTGGCTGATAGAGGTGGTCTATCTTCTTTAGAAAAATACTCTAGTATCTCACTTACATCAAGGCTGATGTGTTGTGTTTTCTGAGATGCTGTTTTCTGTTTACCATGCTTGTAAATAGTTGTTATCTGAAGTCCTATACTTTACATGTCAGCTCAAATCAGGTTGGCTAGTCTCCTCTGACCTGTGTGTGTGTATATATATACTATAAATAAAAGTTGCTCAGAATAACACAAACTAACAGGATAATTTAGAGGATAGTTTAGAGTCAGTGTTGGTCAAAGGATGCTTTTTCTGTCCAGAAAATATTTCTAGTCTAAAAGAAAATCTTGCTTGACATGTGTAATGTAACTGTGTTAGAAACAGCTCATTGTTCTATTCAGTGTGCACCAAATTATAATAAAACGTGCAGTTTCATTGGCATGCATTAACTGCATTACCCAGTAACATAATTTAATGATTAATTAACTGAGTGTGAATTTAGCACTTGGCACTTTGGAACAGTAAGCTCTAATTCTTATCTCGACCTTTGAGAGTCGGTAGAAACCTAAGATCCTATAACTCCTGACAGAACCAGACTTTACAGGTCATCTCCACTGACTTGCGTAGCTGAGTTGTAGGGATGAGTGTGGCGCTGCATTTCCCCAAGGTTGCACTCTTACCTATCTTATCTGCTGGGCAGAGTCCGTGTGGGCCAATTTAGGGTCATTGCAAAAATCTGTGTAGTCAGCGTCAGCAAAACGCAATTCCTGTTTTCACTGTTCACTGAACATACAGTTCAAGTCTGAGAGCCTGATACACAAGGCAGTATGTTTTGAGTTTTATAATATTGAGTATTGGGGCTATATATCAGCTCAACTCATTCCATCTAAATTAAGTATTTGGCTGAGTACCTGCTGAGATTAACAGGTTTATGTTAAGTAAACTTTAAAAATTATTATTAGGTTTTTTTTTCCTCATCTGTTTTACCTTCCTTGAACTGCTCAATTGGTTTTATGGCCAGGTTTCCATGTTTTATTTTCAAGGGCATTTAAAAAAAAAAAAGCACCAATTTTTTTTTTTTTTTTTTTCTCTTTGTACTTACAGAATACTTCTTCCTTTTAACACTTTTTTATTGTATTGATGTTCATTCCTACTGTGATTTACATATCTGTCCTGTTACATAGATTTTGAGAGTTGGATATTTTTAGTCATGCAGAATGAATTACTGTACTATCCTGTCATTGCAACACTGAATTTTATTTTTATATATTTATTGCATGATATAAGCCATTAGTAATTTAATGCACAACTGACACATTTTACTTATGGGGTTACAATAAACTTAAATTAACTGTTACTTGTATTATTATATAATTTGTATTAGGATTAGTAGTCATTGCACACTTTAGTTATTATATGGTAATATTATTAATATTAATGGTTTGAGGATTAAGTTTGTATAGTTATAAATTAAGCTACTTTAGATGTCTTTTTTGCAAGCGTTGTGCTGAGTTTGACAAACAGGTAATGGGTAAAGGTCTTTACTGTCAGACAGAATTAAATCATTAACCACAAGCTAATGAAGGAGGATGACAAACCAATATCAGAAGAACATCCTTGAAAATCTCTATAGGAAATTTCTACTCAATTTCTAGAACCACATTTCTTTTCACAATTTCTTTGTATTTTAGTTGGCTTTTTGTGTCTTCTAGCTCTCCTCTGAGATGACTACTGATGACTCACTGGTGATCAGTAACAATACCCCCCTATTCCCCCCAGCTTCTTCCAAAATGTAATAGCTATGTGGTACAACTATGGAATAAGTGATATATAATGTAGTTAATATAAGATAAGATAAGATAAGATAAGATAAGATAAGATAAGATAAGATAAGTTTAAAAAAGATACATTTCCATGTTACAGCAGCAAATAAAAAATGTGCAAATATAAAGCAATTACTAATATATAAATACAAAAAAAAGTACAGTATATAAATACAAAATAGAAAAACAACAATAATACGAGTAGTAGTTACATTATCAAACAAACAAATTGCACTAGGTTATATTTAACAGTTTAAATTGCTGTTATTGCACAGTTGATATTGCACAAAAATGTAAATTATTGTTATTGTACAGTTTAAAAAAAAAGTATTAACAGTGTGCATTATGGTAACTGGTTCACTGGGAGCAGCTATAATTGTAAAGTCTAATTGCAGCAGGAATAAAAGATCTTCAGTATCACACTTAAGATGTAACAGTCTATCACTGAAGGAGCTGCTTAGAGATGCAACGATTTCATACAGGGGTGAGAGTTGTTCTTCAGCAACGATGATACCATCCTCCCACCTCCTGTACTGTGTCCAGAGTCATCCCAATGACTAAGATGGCCTTCCTGTTCAACTTGTCCAATCTCTTCCTGTCTGCAGTAGAGATGCTGCTGCACCAGCAGACAACTCCAAAGAAGATGGCTGAGGCCACCACAGAGTCAAATAAGGTCTTCAGAAGTGCACCCAGCAGAAAGGCTCTGCTCTGTCCTTTCTTGTAAATTGCTTCTGTATTATCTGTCCAGTTCAGTTTGCTTCTCAGATGAACACCCAGGTATTTATTAGAGTCCACACACTTAATGTCCTTACCCTGAATGTTCACTGGTGAAAGTGAAGAGTGCTTGTACCTGCAGTAATCCACCACCAGTTATTTTGTTTTCCACACATTTATCTGGAGGCAGCTCTGTTTGCACCAGTCCACAAAGACCTGGATTAGTCCTCTGTACTCCCTGTCATCATCATCTGTGATCAGGCCGACGATGACATCAGAGAACATCTGCAGGTGACAGGTTGCTGAGCTGAACATGAGGACTGCAGTGTAGATGCTGTGGGCGTCAGAGTTTGAGGCTAAGGTTAGTGTATGATAGTTGAGTGTTTGTGTAAAATATTCAACTATTTTTTTTATTTTTATAGCACTTTTAACAAAGGACATTGCCCAACAGCTTTACAGAGATAAATAGATTACAAAATATGAATGTAAATGTTAGTTCCTATAAGTTTAACCCTTATAAATTCATCCCTAATGAGTTAGCCAGTGGTGACAGTGGCAAGAAAAAAAAAATCCCTGAGATGATAGGAAGCAGACTCAAAAGGGAACTATCCTCATCTGGTTTGCAACGAATGTCCACTCATTATAGTTCCATTACTGCTGATGTGTACTGTTCAGTTAAACATTCCCTGATGGGTGCTTAAATGTAGAACTGATTGTGCAAATTTGCAATTATTTCATTTTTAATAATTATTTTATTTGTATAGCACTTTTAACAATGGACATTGTCTCAAAGCAGCTTTGCATCAGAGATAAAGCAGTAATAAATTCAGAATATATACGTTTAGTATATATATTTATTCCTAATAAGCAAGCCAGTGGCGATTGTGGCAAGGAAAAACTCCCTGAGATGTCATGAAGATGAAACCTTGAGAGGAACCAGCCTCAAAAGGGAACCCATCCTCATCTGGGTGACACAGAATGTCCATTCATTACAGTTTTATCAATGTTGAGGTGTACTGTTCAGTGATGGACACTTAAATGCAGACATGTTCCTGCAGTCATAAGCCATTGAAGTAGACTGTTTGTATTAATTGCAGTCCAGATCCATCCTCATAGTTCTTGAGATGCTCAGTAACTTCAAGAAGCTCTGGGCTGCTCATGTGGAACCATCCTCAGTTGCACAGTGTTTCCAGCTTAAGAGAACTATTTACAGAGGTAGGGGGATGAATCAGGCAGATCCGGAAAGAAGACAGAGGGACATATGAGGCGCAGGTGCTCCTCCCCTTGAGTCGCGCCCCCTAGTGCCCTTTGTGCTAAGTGCACTAGATGTGCGCACTTCACTTTGCCTTTTAAAGCGAGGGGGGATGGCAGGAGTGCTGTCATTTCAATACTGAACGAGTCTCCCTGAGGAGGTTGTACAGCCCTCGGTCACCCTTGGCGCCCCCCTTATTTTCGTTTCCTTTGCAGGCCTCTTTGAGATCTCCCTTGTTTTATTCAACACACGCCGCTTCCTCTGGTCGAAATGTACCGGTATTTCGGAGAGCTGGTGAGCCGCGGAGCGGGCAGCGCCCTGGCGGCGGGCTGCGCGGAGGCAGCGATGCCAGCTTCATCGTCCGTCATGCGGCTCAGGCACTACAGCGACGCCGCGGAGAAGGAGGACGACCCCAACTTCTTCCGGATGGTGGAGGGCTTCTTTGATCGCGGCGCCGCCATAGTCGAGAACAAGCTGGTCGATGACTTGAAGACCCGGGAGACACCCGAGCAGAAAAGACACCGAGTGCGGGGGATCCTGAAGATCATCAAGCCGTGCAACCACGTCCTCAGCGTGTCTTTCCCCATCAAGAGAGACAACGGAGAGTGGGAGGTTATCGAGGGCTACCGAGCACAGCACAGCCAGCACAGAACTCCCTGCAAAGGAGGTACATTGTGCTAATCTTTTCATTTATTTACACATGTATTCACATTTCCGCTCGATTTCCTTTACATTGAATGAAGTCTGGCAGATACCCTCAAACACATGTCTACCCGGCCTCTAGGGTGCCACCATTTATATCATTAGTTAATGCAGAACACTTGAACACTACTTAGGGTAGGAAGGTATACTTAATGCATCTTACATAGTGCACTCAATCTTCATTAAGGACACGACCTAGACTAGCCTAGACTGCTATTGTTATTTGTACAAACATATAATCTTCATTGATTTTGCTAATAAATTATTTTTTATATAATTTCTAATGTAAGAAGTCAGGGTTATGCTTGTAGACTTGGCTGTCATGGTTGTTGGAGACAAACAGACATGTGGTCTGGACAAAGTCTGGAACATTGTAGAGCCACAAGACTGCCTTAAACTCAATTAAAAGCAAACAAACAACAAAAGCTCTAGTCCTATAACTTCCTCACATGACACACACTTGTTTGGATCAGTATGGGAGTGTGAGTGTACTGCATGAATTCATATGACCAGAACATTAAAACCAGGTGAAGTAGCGAATGAATGGACAGAAAATGTGAACACATCAGCAAAGTGCTCTTGTGTCCTTTAGACTCTATTAATAACTCCAACAGAGAGAAGCTCTAATGCAGTGGTGTTCAAAGCACTGCTCTGATGTTTAAGAACAGTAGTGCTTTTGCCATGCTAATTTATAGATGTGGGAGGAAGAACAGCGCAATGGGTTGTGGGTAAAATATGAGGTGAGGACGTGACGTCGTTTATCCTAAGGGCGAAACTTTACAAGCGTGGGTTGGGGGAGGGTGGATCTTACTGGCCCAGGCACTCTTATTTATTACCCGCATGACACAAATGCATTACCAGTGTGCCTCAGAGTTCATGGGCTTCTGGCTCATGAGGGTTTTTTCCACATCGAGGCCCTGTTTTTTGGCTAAAGCAAATTTTCAGGCTTGAATAGATTTGATCGTGTTCTGACTATTAGTACATCAGCACAAGAGAAGCCAGGAAGACCTGTAATACCTTTTGGCTGTTGTGTATAATTGGCTTTTTATTCTTGTAATCTTATATAGGTATTTCGCTAACAGTTGTCCAGTGTAGGTCTGCAAAAAAGCAAAGCAAACCAGCTGTGCGATAAACATCTGTAATAATGGTAATCGAATATCCAAAAGGTTGCTCAAGCATTTTAAAAAGTGTGTAATCGGCACATTTCTGGTGAGCGAGAAACCAAGGATAGAATAATGGCCTGACTATATGACCTCTATATAAAATGTTATTTTCTGATAATTCTTTCTCATTTTGACTAACTGCATGATATGAACAGGACGATGAGTGAGTGTCCAGGTTTGTGGTTATGCAGTGGATGGCAGGCAGAAGAGCGTAGTGCTGAGTCATTGCTAATTCTTTCTATCACCCATCTACCTCTCTTCTGTGCTTTCTCTGTCTTCCAAAGTACTCCTTTAAAAAAATAAATAAAAATGCACGTTTCACCGCATATATCCAGTAAAAAAAATATCTTGAATCAAACTACATTGTTTTGTATGACTTTTCCTTCACAATGCTGTCATGCACTACATTGCTGAGGGTTCAGAATGTCATTGAAAGGCTGTGTGTAGTGACCCCAATACACTGAATGAAAATAGGTGTGCTGATTAAATAGCATGTCTGTCTTTTATCGACTGGGTTTTATTGACACACAATGTGTTACACAATGATTTGCAAGGCAATTTCAAACTGAAATAGATGTTGCACAGTGCCGACCTGTGAAAATGGATTTGATATAGCTGTCGGGATCTGCTCTTCACCATAGTCGACATTTATTATGATTTATTATGGACTTGTTTAAAAGATTAGCTGCTGCGCACATACACACGTGCACACAGATTTAAGTATATCTGGTGGTTACAGCACTTTCCAAGCCAGAAACAAAAGCAGAATGACTGAAAACCTAAAATGATAAACCTGAAAACATCATAGGTTTTACCAGTCTGGTTTTGGAGATTGCATGACAGTTGCAATGTCTAGCAATAAACTCATGTTGTTTTTTTAATCTATATCATGCAGACATTGTATTCTTATTAATGTGTGTCAGTGATATCATCCTGGCGTCTGCTTCTTATATTTGTAGCTCAAGTGATCTCCCACTTGTCTGCAAAATAATTGTATTTTGTGTGATTGAATCACTGTTGAATCATGACATAAAGCTCTCAGCCTTCTCATCTCCCAGTTTTCAGCATTCGATTATCAGTGTGCGGTTTCTATTCTGCTAATCATGAATAGCCATAATGATTGTCACAGCAGGGTTTTGCTCTTATGAAGCAGCAGCTGTTCACTGAGTGCGAGTTATTTAGCATTGCAGGAACGTTTCCCTCAGTCTGATTGCTGTGCTTACTATAGGAATTACATTAAGCTATTTTAATTAGTGAGGTATTTTAAAATAGTTATTACCAGTGATAAACCTCTGTATAAGCACAGAAGAAGAGAAAAATCTCAGTTTTGTTGTCATAATACTGACTTTTGTTTTGTTGTCTGTTTGCAGGCATCCGCTACAGTACAGATGTGTCTGTGGATGAAGTAAAGGCCTTGGCCTCGCTGATGACCTATAAATGTGCTGTTGTGGGTAAGTGGTGCTACAATTAGAGGTGGAAAGATTGGTATTTTGGGTGCCTGGATAAATGTACGGGTTATTATTTTTTAATTTATAGTTGCTTGATAGAAATTGGGTTCAACAACCAGAGAAGAGGGAGGGAAGGGAAAACAAACTCCTTACTGACATTTACAATAGTATCTCTGCATTACACACTTCACCTGAGGTTTTTACTAGTGTGCACGGATGACTGACGAGGTTCTCAGTTTACCAAATCCGTTTGCAAATAATTTGTGTCTGGATACAGGTGTGTTTGTTATATGCTACAGGATGAAAGAATACAAGGAAATAAAATATAAAAAGTATAACACAAGTTAATACAGTAAAAATATAATGTGTTGAATGCACAGTATACAGAATTGTGTACATTTATGTGCAAAATTTAAGACCAAAGAAGTAAAGCTATATAACCAGTAGAGGTTGATTGGTTTACCAATACCAATTACTAGGTTGGATCCTACTTGCTAGATAACCGATTAATCAATACTTTAATAGATAGTTTTAATAGATAGTTTTTAATATGGATACTAGATAAAAATGAAGATAACACTTCATGTAAAAGAGTACTGAAATTTATTACAAAAAATAAAGGGTACTAAATCATGAAAATGTGCATAATGAAATGAAATTATTATATTCATCAATACATATTATATAATTAATAAATTATAAATTATAAATATAATAGCTCTTCGTGCACCATGCGCTAATCGCTAAGTTTCACATGTTGCCTCCAGAGGCCGCTCTCTTAATGACAGAAAGCTGGAAAGAAATAGTGTTATTTTTTTTCCCGTAAGTTTTTAGTAATTTAGTTTCCCTGCAATCAACTAGCGGTGCCGATTAATCACTATTGCTCAACAATTGCAGTATAAAAAAGATCAAACTAGGAAGTGAATGAGGAATTGCAAAACTAATCTCAAGAGAAATTAAGTTTCAGAATAAGCTGTGATAAAACTCGTTCAGCTCACAATTAACCACATGGAGAACGTTTTAAAAACTCATGGAAAATGTAATAATATCTTTCATGTGCAGTACATTTCATAGCTGAAATGTTGCTCAACAACTTGCTGAGGTCTTTTTGCACACATAATGTTAGTAAAAAATACAATAGAAAAAAAGCTTTTTTGCTTTGTGCTCAATCCTGCATATTGTGTTGAATCTCTTATGCAAACTCAGATGCTGCTTTATTGTTGGTGGGCTATTAATACTTAATAGAAATATTGAATTGCTTGTAATGCTTTCTCAGATGTGCCGTTTGGAGGTGCAAAAGCTGGAGTCAAAATCAACACCAAAAATTTCTCTGTAAGTACAACATTCCAGGGAAATGAATAGTAACCGATGCATGAATGCTTTTGCTGCTAGTGTTTGTGTTTTGTAGTGTTTTTGGCATGTCACGAGCAGGGTTTGTCTAACCGGTTATGCTCATTGAGACTTTAATTCCTGATGAACACTTGTACCTTTTCTCCTTTACTTTCTTTAGACTCTGTGATTTGATAATTAAAAAAAAGGTGATGGTGTTCTGAATCTCAACTCCAGGCAGTTTGTGATCCAGCAGAATTTAGAGCACAGATTGTCAGACAGATTTCATGACCTGATTCTTGAATCTATGATTATTTAGACCAGGGTTATACAATCTTTTCCACAAAGGGTCTGTGTGGGTACAGGTTTTTATTCCACACCAGACCTGTTTAGACTATCAAGTGTGGTCCTTGTTTGGCTGGAGTGAAAACCTGCACCCACACTGGTCCTGTGTGAAAGAGATTGCACCCCCCTGATTTAGATGAACTCTCTGACCTTCTGACCTGAAAGTAAAGTAATGATCAGCAAGACTGTATTTTTGCTTCTTTAGTTTTATGGCTGAATTACCAATTAGCTGGGTTTATTCATTTTTGTAGTTATGACATGCAAAGTGCCAAAAAGTATTTTTATATCTTGCATCACATCTCGTACTGTTTTTTGTCATTGATGGGAAATTCAAAGTCGACTTTTGACTGTACAAAATATTTGTATGATTTTTATATGATTCCATTTGACTAATTTGCTTGTTGATGATGTGCTGTGTAGGACAACGAGCTGGAGAAAATCACGAGAAGATTCACCATCGAGCTCGCCAAGAAGGGATTCATTGGTGAGTAGCGTTAACAATGATAATGTTTGCTCTTTCTCAGACAAATGCTTTTAGAGCTCATTCATCTCCTAGGTAGTGCCAAAATCACCGGTGCATTTATTGCTGGGCAAATAAGTCCTGTTACCCTTTAAGCAAACCTTTTTTGTTTGCAGAACAAGCTTCAGCCCTGATATCTCTGATTACATTGAGATAAATGGTCATGGATGTATTACCAAAAACATACCCTAGAACGTATACCCTTACGCTCTGCATTTACACAATACATAGACTGTAATGGTCTATCCTGGGGTAGAACTGAAAAGTCTTTTTTCACCTCTTCAAGCAATTTTTACTTTTCCTGGTTCTTTTGGCCTGGACGAGCTTTATTTCCCATGCTTGGTCAGAACTGACCTCCCGCCTCCCTCCTCCACTAGAGCTGTTTTTGGAAATGTTTTTATCTAGATGCCACAGCAGTGACCCCTCACCCTGACAGGTGGCTGTAGCAGAGTGAAGATTAAAGGGAAGCAGAGATCAGAAAGTGTAATAATATGAATCCTTAGCGGGCTTTCTTACCAGACACATACGCTGAGCAATATAACAATATAATATCTTAATATGTCTCATGATCAAGGTAATTGATGTTGCTGTCATTTTTAGAGATATTGAGATATGAGAGCATATAGAGTTAACTGTACAGATGTCTGATATTTTTATCTCTGATGTAAGACTGGTGGACAGTTACCTCATTCTGTATACATGTAATATTTAATTGTCATTCATTTAAATTCTTATTGTCACTACAATCGTGAAATGAGCATTGGAAGAAAACTTGCTTTTCACTAAAAGTAGCCACAATTAGAGCGTTTCAGTAGTGCCATTTTGTCTCTTTGCACAAAAATATTGAATACCTTTTGTAGTGCAATGGTTGCTTATTATTTATTTAGTTCATTTCTTTTATTTCTCTATATTATAAAGATAATATCAATAAAAATAACTCCTGTTGCGATGTAAGGCAGAGGACCCCAATCAACGGGCAACTACACCAGGGATAATTGGGTACTGGGGTGCACAAAAGCAAAACTAAAAAAAAGTTTTCCCATTTTATTGATTTTTACATATTTTAAAAGATGATCAATTCCAATGTCTTGTTTCACTTGTTGTTTAGGTGCAGTTTTTTTTTTCTATGTATCAATAAATTAAACTCCCACTGATTTTGCATTATGATGAATTGAGATTATATACACCGATCAGGCTGGCCTGCAGCTCCTGTAGCTCAGCTTGCTGAATAAGTTAATGCTGTTAATGTTTGACAGTCAGGACTGTTTGGCAGCAAAAGGTGGACCAACACAATATCATGCAGGTGGTGTTTTTTCCTGATCAGTGTATATAATAATGAAATGAATAATTTAGTCATATAATTTGTATATAGTAATATGCACATTATTGTGTGGGGACTGCTGATGTAAGGCGTAACTTGTCTAGTTGTTTAATTGGGCATTGTGTGTATTCTTTCCTCAGCACCTTTGGGCCATGTAGAAGTCTATTCTAATTAAGCCTTTCACCTTTATTTCTGTCTTCCCTCAGGACCGGGTATTGATGTTCCTGCCCCTGACATGAGCACCGGCGAGAGGGAGATGTCCTGGATCGCTGATACTTACGCTAACACGATTGCTCACACTGTAAGTCATAATGCATGAACGTGCCCATTAGATAACTTCTAGGTTTTTCTAGGTTTTCTCACTCAGATTGCTAAACCAGTTTTAGAGTTTACAAAGGTGTTGTCAATTGTTAATAAATTATATATATATAAAACAAGCCATGCCAATAATAATGACCGCAGCAAACAATGATTCATAAACAATAAATGTTTGCCTAATCGGAATGGTTCTTTCATAACCATTTGCATAAACAGGTGCAGTCGTATGTGCGTATTAACTGTCAAACAGGCTCTGTAACTTTTGCTTTAGTTAATGACGGCCACATAGATTTCTGCCCGAATAACCACACATTTAAAATACTTCTCCGAGCAACAGGTGTTCATATAAATTTTTCATATTAGTGCTTTGCTTAGAACATACAGCAGGTCTGTGATCATTAAAGAGGAGCATGAATTGAGTTGCGCTCTTAAATGAGTTACGCTCTTGTCTGGAGTCGCATGATCTAGCATTGACAATAGGACATGATTGAAACATACAATGTCGACTTTTATAACCTTTGTAACCAGATCTGGTGTGGTACGTATAATGATGGCAAATGACTGGTCACAATGTGAAAATATCTGTATGCCTGTTTGCAGAAATATTTACTGATTTCAAGCTTTTTGGACCTTTTTAAAGAAATTCAGAAAACTGATTATACGTTTTGAAAAAAAATAAAGCTTACAAAACTGTTAGCATTTCATCGGTCTCTGTGCTTAACTCTGCAGTGGAGAGGAGAATATCCGGCTGTCGGTATTATTTCTTTCTGCTTGAACCCGACGAAGCCAGTACAAGCAATTCACTTGCACAATGTCTCACTTCATTTAATCTCTTAAGTGCAGAGAAAGAGCTTGATTTCCTCTCTTCAGCTGAATAGATTCTATGTATGAAGAGTTGTATTCATGTTTGAGCCACCTGCATTGTGCATAGAATAAACATGCATTGCTTGTGCATACAGTTGACTTAATTAAACAATGAGAGTCATTGTTCAGTTGGGCCTCTGAATAGGACATGTCTCAAATTGTTGATGTTCCTTACGTCTCTTGGTGACTTTTTTATTTTTTCAAAAGCAGCATAATTCCTGCTTATATACAAAGATTTCTATTGAATTTTTTTCTTTAGCATTTTTCAAAGCACAGATTAGATCTGGGGGAATTAGATGGCGGGTTGCAATGTTTCTGTCAAAGTGTCTCTTTATTTGAAATGGCATAAAGGCTGAGCATTATTGTTTGGTGCTGTGATGAAATGCATGAATAAAAATTACACAAATAATGATATTCCGAATGTTCCTGCATTAAACCTTAGAAACATTACTCTTGCTGCTTTTATGTATTTATTAAACATTTATTATTTAGACATTAGCTATTCTATTCTTCTTGTGGTATCCGTAATACTAGGTCTCTTATATGTAGATATAAATCTATATAATAAAAGGTGGTTTGTATTTAACTAGTCACCGGCCTCGTGAGGGTTAGTCAAGATGGTGTAGGTGTTTCGGAAATGACTTTCAATTTCTATTTATTTAGAAATAATATACAAATTTTAGCATGTTATCAATTAAAACATTTATTAATTTATCGTAGGCAATCATTTTGCTCACTACATTTACTTTGGTGGCTACATTTTTCTTGAGTTTGTAACATAGGTGAGTTTGTAATGTACTTAAATACTTAAAATGGACTTTGTCATTTGAATAAATTATGTATCTATCATTTGTGGAACAATGTTGTATTTTAAGTGGCCTCAGTGATAAAGATCACAAATATCATGTAATATAAATGAAACAAAAAATAGGGAACTTTCTCCTGCACGTGATCTTTATGAAATTCTGGATGCTGCAACTTCCTGTTAAACATGTAACTTCTGAAATATTTGTTGTGTGTCACTGAACTTTATTTTTTTGGTGTTTTGGGACACATCCAAATAATGTTTTTATAGTCTGTAAATAATAACCCCTGGAATGAGATCTTCCAAACAGGAGATGTTCAATTCATCATTTTTTGTAAATTATTATTTTAATGAATCCAGAGTGTTTAATGTTGTTTTTTTATTTTTCATAAATACACATTTTTTTTTTTTTACCTTTTTTATTTAGAATGTCTCTTTCAGTTGCTTACATAATTGCCTGTAAAATCACTGAGGCATAAATAACACAAAATTTTTAATTACTGGCAGGACTTGAGATCTTTGTTGTGGTGAATAGTTTTGAGTTTACCTGAGATCTTGAGATCCTGAGTGTATTAATGTGTATTGTGTGTTTATCTCCATGAAGGACATTAATGCTCATGCCTGCGTGACTGGTAAGCCCATCAGTCAGGGAGGAATCCATGGCAGAGTGTCCGCCACAGGTCGTGGTGTTTTCCACGGCATTGAGAACTTCATCAATGAGGGGTCCTACATGAGCAAGCTTGGACTGACCCCAGGTTTCAGTGACAAGACCTTCATTGTTCAGGTACAGTAGGTACTAATAGTAGCATCCGTTCGTTCGTCCCTCTCTGTCCATCCATTCATCCATCCATAATTTTTCTTTCTTGTCCATATACAGATTTACAATAGGTTATAGAAAAATGTATTATGTATATAATTTTTGTGTTATCATTGTTCCTGTAATAGTCACTGGTTTCAAACAGGAATAGAGATTTAAACACCAGCATCAGATATAACTCTCAGTTCCTTTTGGGTTCAGACATGGTGCTTCCTCTCTGTCTAATCCACTTGTCTCTGCTTTGGCTGCTTGTGAACTCCAGCTGCTGTCTTTTCTCACGATTAAAAATGGAAGTCAGTGACCAGAAGAACTGAGTAATCAGACAGTGACTTGCTTCTATCCAATGACATTTGTTCTCAATTACTTTAGGGAGGAATCTGCTGCAAACCATGATGCACACGATGGTGTGTGTGTGTGTGTGTGTGTGTGCGCACTAGGCATATTTCTATGACCACCTGCCTAATATTGTGTTGTCCCCCTTTTGCTGCCAAAACAGTTCTAACCTGTCAAGCATTAACTTATTCAGAAATTTGAGCTACAGTAAATGTACAGTCTGTTAGATCAGACCCTGTCACTGGTTCACCACTGTTCCTTCCTTGGCCCACTTTTGATAGATACTGACCACTGCAGACCAGGAACACCCCACAACAGCTGCAGTTTTGAAGATGCTCTGACTCAGTCGTCTAGCCATCACAATTTGGCTCTTGTTAAACTCGCTCAAATACTTGGGCTTGGCCATTTTTTCTGCATGTTGCACATTAACTTTGCAGACAAAATGTTCACTTGCTACCTAATATATCCCACAGAAGAGTGTGTAAAAGTGACATGGTGGACAGTAGATTTACACAAATAAAGCTGAAATGTCCCTCTAAGGGTACATGTACTGGTAGATAAAAAACTGAATTTCACATGTAATTTGTGCAAGAGTAATTTTATTGCTTCTGAGTGGTTGCTTTAACTCATGAAGAACACATGGTGGCACCAGAGACCATTTACAGACTTGATGGGATGTTGAAATCTTCAGTCTATATTAGATCTTTTGAAGAGCTTCCTCAATCTAATAATTAAAATATTATTGAATATCACCATATTGTCTTCTCTAGCTCTTATTTATTTAAAATGTATATCCCGATTCTGTTTATTTCTGTAAAGCTGCTGTGTGACAGTGTCTGTTGTTAGAATTGCTATACAAATAAGATTTTATTGAATTATTAATTATTTTCATTTTCTGATGCAGATTGTTTGTTTTCTTGTCAGTAGCAGTTACTGTTCAAACCGCACAGAATAAGAAAAAAACATTATTTAAAGCGATTTAATTGGTTTCTCTCACAGGGCTTCGGAAATGTCGGTTTGCACTCCATGCGTTACCTCCACCGCTACGGTGCTAAATGTGTGGGTGTGGCCGAGATTGATGGAAACATCTGGAATCCCAATGGCATAGACCCGAAGGAGCTGGAAGACTACAAACTGGTGAGTACAAAAGAACTGTTTGATGCTGTTGTGTGGATCAATAGTGCTATGCCTTTTACAAACAGGTGTCTATCTGCTTTTCCCACAGCAACATGGCACTATTGTGGGCTTCCCTAATGCCCAGCCCTATGAGGGCAGCATCCTGGAGGCAGACTGTGACATCCTTATCCCAGCCGCAGGAGAGAAGCAACTCACTCGGAAGAACGCTCCTAACATCAAAGCTAAGGTGAGTGAGTCTCGCCAACAAACCCACTGTCGTAGAAAGCTTCACAATGTAAAGTCAAGCTTATTCCATAGATAATCATTTCTCCTGATCATGTCTCACAATCCCAGCTGCTTATATGAAGCCTGTTCAGGTGCAAGACTGGGAATTTTTAAACATGGATTTGGTGGCTGTTTTCCTCCAAGGTGTTTTTGGTTTGATGAATGTGAGTGCCAGGTTGCTCTACTCAGAATGCAGGCATCGAGGGTGGACTGTTTATCTAAATGTGATCTTCCCTGCTGGAATTAATGAAAACCATTAATCTCGATGACATTCAGAATCTCACAACACAGAAAACAGGGGGCTGGAAGAGCAACACTGCATTTAACGAGTCACCATTCTAACCTCAGGTTCTACAGAATGAGAAATCTCTGTGTAGAGTGCTAAGAGTGGGGGATTTTATAAATCTAGCATTTTATATTGCAAATCTTATACAAAAACTTTGGAGTAGCATTACTAAAAGTAGTCTTTTACAAAGTAGAGATGTGACACATTTTTTTTTGTAAATAATTAGTCATGTAAAATGTAGTATAACAACAAATGAATGAGTATATAGTAGACAATCAAGAAAAAAAAAGTACAGGTCTGTGAACTTTATTTATATACAGTATTAGCTTGTTTTGGAAATGTAGCATACACTTCATACAGAGAATTATGATATGATGCTCCTAATATGAAACATCTGGATCTGTAGCCCAGAACTTTACCCAGTAAAGCCACCAGGTCTGTACTATAAATGGGTCTCGTTTCTCTCTGGTATTATGTAATGATTGTATGTGCAGATGAGTCGTTTTGCTCCACTGTTCTAGAACCAGTATTAGAATGTAATCAATATGCCATCTCTCAATATCCAATTCTATTTGTCTATCATTGTGTTTGTGATTAGCTTAATACAGCTTTGACCTGTTCATTGTGGTGGTTTAGATCATTGCTGAAGGAGCTAATGGCCCCACTACACCAGATGCTGACAAGATCTTCTTGGAGAGGAACATCATGGTCATTCCGGTAAGATTCTCTTCTAAAAGTGCTCGGAAGTAAACACTTGGCTGATTTTTAAGTTAAACATGAACATTCTTACTCTGTTGCTGTTAGGAGGTTTTTCCAGGTTGCTATTTATACCAAAGACTATTTATCATGATAAATGAATTACTGAACTTTGTGTTTGCTTTTGATCTTACTACAGGACATGTACCTGAATGCCGGCGGTGTGACTGTCTCCTACTTCGAGTGGCTGAAGAACCTGAACCATGTCAGTTACGGTCGTTTGACCTTCAAGTACGAGAGGGACTCCAACTACCATTTACTGAGTGAGTATTATACAACCTGCATTTATTACTACATTATAATAAAATTTACACTGTTTCTGCTTTATTTTGTCAAATCAAAATGACACATTAGTTGATCTGAGTTTAATCAGTGTGTCTAAGACAGACATTAAACTCCTATAATTATTTGAAGTCAATAAGGAGAAGAAAAATAGGTGTTGTCTGTTTTTTGGTCTTTATTTGAATGAGTTTTTTGGGAGGTGCTGCATAGGCTGTTGAACTGGAACAAAATCATTGCATTGTCTATGCTACATTCAAGAAATCATTTATTTATCTCCAGTAACATGATGTGCTCTTTGCAGCATCTTTGTTTATTAGTAACTAGG
This sequence comes from Silurus meridionalis, assembly GCF_014805685.1. Classification (NCBI taxonomy): domain Eukaryota; kingdom Metazoa; phylum Chordata; class Actinopteri; order Siluriformes; family Siluridae; genus Silurus; species Silurus meridionalis. The sequence continues at coordinate 18,317,052 of NC_060890.1, forward strand.
CAGTGCTGAACTAAAGAACCAGATTCACTTTTTTAATCCGCCCTGCGCAACACGCTTTACAACCCATATCTCGCCTTGGACTCTTTTGTCTACATTTGAGTCATCAGGGTGGTGCCCCCCCCATTTCCATTCCTCCCTTCTCAATTGAATGTGCTTTTGCAGTTTTCAGTTTTTTTTTCCTGTTTCTTGTCTTTTTCACTCTCTCACTTCTTCATGTAAATCAAATAAGCCTTGCTGGCTGTTGTGTTGATAGAACATCAAAGGTATGAAGTATTAAAGAGGAGGATTATCAGAAAAGCCTAGTGATCATTTTGGTTTTATGGGATTTTTTTTTTAATGCAGTTTAGCATATACGGATAATTGTGGTGTAACGGTACACATATTCGTACCCAAAATTATTCAGTACAAGGCTTTCGGTTCAGTTCATGTGTAACGAATGCAATCCTGCGCTAATAAAAAACGACAAGCAATTTCATGGTTTGCATTTCTTCCCCCTAACTGTGCAGAAATCGTACTGAACCATGATTTAAACACTGAGGTACGAACCGAGCCATGAATTTTGTGTATTGTTACACCCCTAATGGATAGAGGAACATAGTATATGGTAAAATTGTTTGGATCACGTCATGGGTCTATTTTTCTGCCCTTTTTTGCCATTTTATTTCTGAAAAATGACGGAAATATAAGAATTGTATATCTGCATGTCTGTTCCTGTTAAAAGAAGGAAAAACACCATTACACTGAACTTTGATATCTTAAATCGTGATCTTGGTCTTGGTGCAGGCTGCATGTAGTATTAATTACAGGGAATTGAATAATATCTTTTATAAAGTTTACACAGCTTATTGTATTATGAGGCAAAACTTCTTCTTCACTGCCCTCCCTCTCATTCACACACATGTACTCTGTTTTACTCCTACTGACTTTCATTCCGTTCTCTCCAACGCATACCTCCACCTTTCCAGGCTCTTCTCAACCTGCTCCCTACTCTCACTACAAATAACAATATTATCCATAAACATCATAGTCCATGGAGACATATCCATCACCACTGCAAACAGGAAAGGGCTCAGAGCCGATCCTTTATACAGTCCAACATCCACCTAGAACCAGTCTGTCGTTCCTACTGCACACTTTACTGCTGTCACACTGTCCTCATACATGTCCTGCACCACCCTCACATGCTTCTCTGACACACCTGACTTCCTCATACAATACCACAACTCCTCTCTCGGCACTCTGTCGTACGCTTTTCTTCTTACCTTCTCTATACTTCTCCATCAACATTCTTAAAGCAAATAATGCGTCTGTGGTGCTCTTCCTCGGCATAAAACCACACTGTTGCTCACAGATGATCACCTCTTCTCTCAGCCTGGCTTCCACTACTCTTTCCCATAACTTCATGGTGTGACTGATCCACTTAATTCTCCTGTAGTTACTGCAGGTCTACACATCTCCCTTATTCTTACATGACCATTTCATTACCATATCACAGTATTAATTTACCCAATTGTACTAAGATCAATACTGTAAATCATATTTTAATTTTATTGTCAGCCTGGGGATGTTTAATGCTCGGATTATTGAATACTCCTGCATTCCCTTCATCTGAACTCTCCTACAGCTGTTTTGTAAGAAATCACACATCATTGTACTCATTCTTACGTTTATATCTTCCAGTGTCTGTGCAAGAAAGTCTTGAGCGGAAGTTTGGAAAGCAAGGTGGCCCCATCCCTGTGGTTCCCACTGCAGAATTCCAGGCCCGTGTAGCAGTAAGTATCAGTCCTGTGTGTGTGTGTGTGTGTGTGTGTGTGTGTGTGTGTGTGTGTGTGTGTGTGTGTGTGTAAGAGTGAGTGAGATAGAAAACAACAGTATCAGAAAAATCTGATGTTTTTCTTGTTTTCTCAAATAATAGTCATGTCATGCATATTAGGATTTTATCAAGGTTGAGATCATCCCAAAAAATCACAGACAAATAATCATTCAAAACCTATTTATATCTGATTCCATGAATTTGAGCCAAGTTAAGCAACCGTAAATACAGCTGGTTCTCCAAGCCATGTTTAACAACAAAAGCCTCACCCAACAGGTGACACCCATGCCCTGTGAATGACAAGCTGGTCTAATTTGCATATTACCCTCACTTTGGACAATCAGTGGTTCCATGAAGTGTAAATGCATGCAGTTTTTTTCCAGAATAAGATATAATTAGTCATAATATGAGCTTCTTATTTAGCATCTTATATTCAGTATAAATGGGTTAATTAATGTTGTGCATTGGCTTTTTTTACTGCTGCACAGACTTTTAATGAACTAATAATGAACACATCCATACTGGATTTACACAATAAATGAAGAATGAGTGCTAATCTATTTTATATACTGATCTAATACATGTTTTTTGTGTAATGTGAAGGGTGCCTCAGAGAAGGACATTGTGCACTCTGGACTTGCCTACACAATGGAGAGATCTGCAAGGGTAAGTCATTCTGCATGACCTTGAGGTCATGATCTCTTTCTGTGTTACAAAATGAAATATAATAACCAAAATATGCCAATTGGAACATGTGAAAAATGTTTTCAAGAAGTGCAAACTTAAGGTTGTAGACCGCATTAACGATCGCTCGGCAGTCTGTGAAAAGCTGTTGGATATCATGTGCAGATTAATTCAGACAACTAGCCAGTTTTCTGATATAAAACAATAATGACAACGTGTTGTATTCAGTAGGTGTTAAATGTGTTTGAACCACAACCCCTGCTTTAGGCTTGTATGACTCTCCTCTGTGGAATGACAACCACAGTGTGTGCACATACCTCGTGCCACCTTTATGTCTGTAATGTTGAGCTTGCTTTAGCAGTCCTAAGCACCTGAGACAAAATTATCCACACTGATTAACCAGGTTTTCATAACCTTTCAGTTGGGAAGGCTTTAATCAATGCGTAGTTATTCAGCAATAACCAATCGTATTTTATTTGTAAAAAAAATTTTGTCTTTTGTAGCAAATTATGCGTACGGCCCACAAGTACAACCTGGGCCTGGACCTCAGGACAGCAGCTTACGTCAATGCCATCGAGAAGGTCTTCAAGGTGTACAATGAGGCTGGCCTGACCTTCACATAAATCCTCAATCTCCTCCCTCGACAAGATTCTTTCTCTGTAAACGGCCTTAGACCAACCCTGTGCCCCATTACACCACAACCTTTTGTTGTTGTTTTTTTTAGGGTATACAGTGACACCTATAGTATCCCCAAGTAATTAAAGTAAATAAAATGAAATATTAACTCTCCTATCTCATATTTTGCCAAGTTTTTCCATAGAATTCATTCTAATTCTGCTGTAATTTCTGTATCCTCCGGTTATATATGACATTAATACAAGCTGCTAGTTATGTCATGGAGTATGTCATGAGCATCAGTATGCTTTAATGTTATTTAGTTCCAGTCAATCACATTACTGTTAGTTTTTTACTAATTTGTTTTTAACTAATGTTTGCTGTATTGGGTCGGCATCCATCATGCAAATGACATTATTTTCCTTCACCAGTTCCTCAAAACATTATTAGATTCATTTGTAGTGTCTGTTTTCCCAAAAAACTTGTGGCCCCCACCTTATGAGTATAGAAAGACAACACTAAAGATGCCTTAGACCTTAGAGCATTAGTTTTGAACTCTGAGGGTTTACTGTCTTTCTTCCCGTAGTTTAACGTTCATAAAATACCTCACATAGGAGAAATCCATCCAACACACTGGTCCTGTTTAGCAATTTGTCTTCGAGACATGCTAAACCTAAAATCTTCAGTTTAAAATGTCTGAATATTAAATCCAGTGGATTTGCTATTTGCTGACGCTCTGGAAAAGTGTGTGTGTTTGTGTATGTGTGTGTGGGCGGGTGAGCGTAGCTCATGGGGGAAGAAAACCATTCACAAAGCTCATCTACACCATCCTGTGGAAATTTGTTTGGAAAAATTTGTATTGCTTATTTTTTGTTGTTGAGAATAAAGAAATGAAAACATCCATGTTTTACTTGAACACTTTATTCAAAGGATCTGAAATATGTGAGATAATCAGACAACAAAAGTGCGTTTGTTCCATTACAACAGAAGTCAAATGTGTTTGGTTAAGTTTGATAGAAAGTGCTACAGAGCTCATGTAGGTTATAGTTAAAGGAGAAGTTTTTTTTTTTGAAGCGGTACATTATAAAAGCTTTAATGTGTAAAATAAAAAGAATGAAATTCAATTAATCAGCTTCTTCCCAAAGGCGAGTGCTTGATCTGCTGCTTTACCAGATGCCTGGTCCACTGCTGCTTTGGTGATCGCACCACCCACCATGTCCCCAATACCTGCACCTATTATTACAAACAGTCAGACATGTACACAGTGATCCTAATTTAATTTCAACTTCATAACTCAATTTACCACTGTTTCCTTGCTAATAGTAAACATATTAAAATAGATATAAAAAAAAAAAATGAACAAATAAGGATAATAGGCCAAATAATATCAGCATTACCTCCTGCCGGTTTCTTGTCCTTGCTCGCATTTCCTCCGATCGTCTCGTTAATTTTCTTTTTGGCAGCCCCAGCTTTAAACAAAAAGTACAATGAATGAATCCAATTAGTACAATTAATATAACTCTGTGAAAGGACTTCTTAAAAGTGCATACTGAACACAGTTTCATGCAATCTGTTATTAGCATCCACAATGCCTATCAGCTATACATTTCATGGGACTGGAGGTTTTGTAAAATTTAAATAAAAAAAATTGTATGTAAGAATAGACAAAAGTGTAGATATTTATAATTTATAAAAAAAAATCCTATCTTGATACAACATTCATTCATAGATATCTGTTTAAATAAATCGTTTGCCTTACCTGCCTGGTCAATGACCTTATTGACCTGTCCATCAATTCCTACTTTGCCAAAGTCCATGTTAGTAAATTTAACAAGTTCAACAAGTGCTAAGTCAGTGTTTTCGTGTGTGTTTGTGTCTGTGTGTGTGTTAAACATAGACCAGCATACTTTTTATACATGCAAATCTCATAAACACACCCCTAAAGAACAAAACATAACCACTCACAGTGGTTCAGCCTTTGCTACACACATACAATGAACAATCTTTTTCCTTTTTTTTTTTTTTTTTAATTTATTCAGCTGATAGTATTTCCATTGAAGCTCAAATAAACGGTGTATTGTAGTCCATCTACTCCTGCTGAAGCTTTGTGTTTGATGACTGAAATCAAGGATTTGATTGAAATTATTATATACAAGTGATCATCAACTACTTAAAGTGGCACATTGACATAAACAGAAGATATATTAGGTAGAAAAGGGAATATCATGATTGTAGTGCAATTGTGCAATTTTTTTAATTATCTTTTTTCCTCAAAACATTGTTTAATGGTAAACTGGATGACACACATTCTCCATATGGGCGTTTTTTTTTTTTTATGTTGAACAGGAATTACAGGCTTTCCCTGTAAGGGTAGTGATGCCCTGCTATGGGAACTCTGGTTTTGTAAAGCATCATAAAAAAAGATTTCCCAAACATACACTGCTGATTAGAGTCCACTGTTCTGCAAGTAATGTGTAGGACGTAAATGCACCATAAAGACAATAAAAAAATATTCAAATTAAAAATATTTGAATGAGATATTCAGGTGTCGAAAAATCTTGTTTGAACAGGACAGAGTTCACACAATCTCCCAGTGGGTTTGGCTCTCTTCTCACACGATGTCCTGTATTTGTGTTTGGGGTGCGGTGTGTAATTATTTTGTTTTGATGTTAGTTTCATTTATAGTCTATTTTGCGGTTTAAAGATCCTGAACCACCAGATCATAAAACAGCTTCACCGATTGCTAACAGCAGACTATTCTACTATAGTTTATAACAAACCAGTGCATTAATGCAACAAATCTTCTGATCATCACCCAGTTCTCCTGCACATTGGATCTGGTTGAAACTGGAGAGGAGGAAAATATCATATATATTGTCAGTGATTACTTTTAAGGGAACTTTTTCGCTGAGCCTAGAATATGTTGTAGTTGTAGGTAAAATTTCTTCGCAATAAACTTTGACTGAAGTGAGGATCGAGGTTTAATAGGACATCGTAATACATCCTTAATATGACTTATGTAAGTAATAATACACTGACTGCAATTAATAGATAGTCAATTCTATTCACCAAGTAATACTGATTTATTTTAATTTTATGTCTCTAGTAAAATGGCTCCTCCAGCACCTACACAAAGTAAACAAGATCACTTCAATCTTCCTGTTCACCTGCATGACTTGCGATGTTTCAATAATCCATTACTCTTTATACACAAAGCATGGACAGTCACTTAATTCACTGCTTAATTCTGAAGAATTTTAATTTGCCAAACCTTATTTTCTGTTTTGAATTATTCTGGTTTCACATTTCAGTTGTCTGGAATTCATCTTAATGCTCCTTGTTGTTTGATTCTGCACATCTTACATTTTTAGGATTGTTCTCCAATCCTGCAACTGCACAAGTCTCTGCCACCTGACTTCCACAGAAGTGGAAAAAGTACTCATTTGAATAAATAATGTGGCAAAATACTTTCCATTAAGGGAAGAGTAACTTATAGTTACATATTGTACTTACCTTCTGTCTGTATACTGGTCATGTGCATGACTTAAGCTACATTGTTTGGAACTCAGAAGTAAAATATCTATCATATAGCTTGAATCAGCCTAGCTAATTTATGTTATGTAATGAAATCAATGTCCTTCTCCAGAGCGATTTGTAATGATCTCATTTATACAAATGAGAAGTTGAGGGTTAAGGGCCTGGCTCAAAGACCCAGCAGTGGCTGCTTGGTGTTGCTAAGATTTGAACTCACAACTTTCCAATCAATATTCTAATGCCTTAACAATAGTTTACAATATTAAAGTAAAACATTTAAATGAGTCATACTTCAGAAAATAAAAGTATTTGGCTGAGGAAGAGCCTGGAGTGTCCATCCTCAAACCTTTACAGTCTATTTGCTGATCCATTTTCAAAAACACATGAATATCTCTATCATTCCCTTAAGATTTCTCTACCTTTATGTACTAGACATGAAGTTTGTATTTTTCTGATATTTCTTTTTATAATTTCATTTCTTCTACAGCAAAATAACACAAGTATAGCAATGAAGTATTTTCCACCAATTAATTTTCCAGCATTAGTTTGTGACTTTAGTCACAATTAATTAGTTAATTCATTCATCCTGAGTTCAATATGTATTTATTGGCAGGACATATACATATAAAATACCTTTGAAACTCAAAGTTTAAGGGCATGTACAATTTTATTAACTGAAGTGCACCTTATATATAATATTAAAGTGATTAAAACCATTAAACAGATTTTATTCGATTTCAACAAAACTTTATTTCAGTTTTTAATTTCATTTATACTCTATAAAATAAGCTTTTCTGCTTCGATGCCAACTTAATCAGGTTTGGGAGTGTGTTTATGTGTGGGTGTGTGTATGAGTGTGTGTGTGTGTACATGCGTGTTTGTACGTGAATTTTCAAAAATTTATGTAAGGAAAAAAAAACGGAATTTGTTTTCACATGTGTGACGATTCGAGTGCTGATAAGGCAACATGCAGTCTTCAGGTTCTGATGACTTCAAACTAAAAACACACAGCGACATTTGAAACATTTTTCCCTGCTAAAAGCCAACAAAAGCGTACACAGGCTGAGCTGGGACACAATATCTGAGGGGTTTTGTCAAGAGAATAAACAGATGAATAAAGTCATCAAATATTAACACATCTGGACATTCAGTTAATAAAACACAGTGCTAAAACATCATCACTGCAAATTTGCTACAGAACAACCCACTGACAAACTCTGCAGTGGTAGAACTATTGCTTCACATCACAGGCATTAGAAATCTCTGCTATGCTGGCACACCGAATTTACAACATGCGCTGCAGGGAAATCAAAATCAAATCGAATAAGATGGGATTGTTTTTTTTTTCTTCTCTTTTCTCCCTCCAGCTTTTCTTTTATTTTCAGACAAACACTGCTTCTTTTTAATAAATAACAAATACTCACTTCTTGATTTCTGCCTTTTCACAAAGACAAGCAAAGAAATAGAAACATGTCTGCCAGTGCTACATGTACACTAAACAAAATAGTGTTGTATTTAAATATGGATAAATATCTATTTATTTCTTTATAGAATTCTCTATACAATAAATCTACTATTAGTGATCAAGCAAACACACAGATTTCACTTAGTCTAAGCTGAAGGAAAGTAATGGATTTGAGTTTACACACCTCATACAGCATCTTAAAGACAAAAATAACTCCAAAAATGACTGCATTCATCAGTTACAAGGATGAAACATTGACTAATTACATGCTTTAATGGATGTCTTGTGAAACGTAACCCAACCTTCACTTACATGATAATTTTCCCACACTGTATATCACTGCCCTTACTTGTTTAAGCTGCACATTAGAAAAATATGATGTAAAATGCTTGGTTTGTTCAATTAGACTGTCTAGATGAAGGTTAAATCACATTTCTGGAAGTCAAAAAACGCACCACAGTAATTTTCACACTACACATGATTTCCTCTTCATATATGCCATTTAACATAACATTGCTTGTGTATGAAATTTGTAACTGGAGCCGGGGGTGACAACATCAGCAGAACAGCATGACGACACCGACACTGGAGCTTTGAGGGAACGATAGCATTACACAGAACAAACAGGAGCCCAAGAAAAGGTTTGGGTTTTCATACACACGGAAACAATTTTTAAGAGATGTGTGTATAAGTGTTGCTGGGATGCCTGGACTGGAGTGAGGAAGCTGATTGCGTGACAGAGGAAGGAAAAATGTGTTGGTTTTCGATTCCAGGCCTAATAACCCTGTTTGAAAGACAAAGTTGGAAAAGTTTTATTAGCATCAAACTTGTGCTGTAGATTTTTCAAATGATGTGTGATGTGTTCGACCGTGTTCGAGTGTTTTTGTGGTGTTTACCTGGCCTCCATCTCCACCTTCCATTCCGCCCTGTGAGAAATCCGACTGAGGACACACACACACACACACACACACACACACACACACACACACACACACACACACAAACATGATTACTACCTTACTATCTTTCCACTGAGTTTTTAATGTGTTTTGGCAATAGTAAATTGACTCGTCAGAGTTGTTGTTTTTTGTTTTTGCATTCCTATTTCTGAAAAACGTGTAGGTGTAATGACTATACTATATTATCACTGTGTGTGGACGAGTGTGTAAGTTGTGTGCACATTGTGCTCTAGGTGGGATTCTAGTTATTCTTGCTGCAAAATTTTTTCAACACAATTTTTAAAGGTTCTGAATGTACGACCCTAACCAAGATGGTTACTGATCAATAAATTTTTTTTTTTATTATTTATATATAAAATGGGAATGTGGAGCAGAAACATCCATGTATCATCTGTGGAGATATTTGCTATAGCAAATATCTTTACTGATCTCTCTCCACTCTCTTCCTCCCTGCAATGCAGCTAGATGGTTCTGCTGAGTCACTGAACCAGGAATTTGGATCCAGACACCCCCTTTCAATTTTCTCAACTTTCACTCTGTCAATCTCTGCCTTTAGCTCAGCATTTAGACAGCCTACAACATCAGGAATTTCACGGAAATGAAAGCCTATTAGACTTATTGGCCTGTGGGTCAGACAAACAAAAAGACATCATCATCTGTAAAGTGTTTTTTTTATGAGCTATTTGACTTAAAGTATACATTTCCCCATATTGTCAATTTAAAAAAATGCAAAAATCTGGTATGGAAAAAAGACAGACAGACAGACAGTGTACACCCACCATGTAGATTGGAAAATATGGAAGGATTAGGATGGCTCTAGTTGCTGCAGCAAAATAAATCAGTGTCTAGATTATTTTAATTAACACATAAAACTATTA